>NC_089991.1:23514071-23821352 GCF_036417845.1 Apteryx mantelli | reverse complement strand
CATCTTCATTGAAGGGTATGACAGGGAGTTCTCCAAATTCCCCCTCTCACAGAATTTTTTTTTCTAATTTCCTCGCATTCACTGATTGTATCTCCACTGCCTGGAACTTTTCCTCCTGGGAGCTATTTCTCTCTCCCATGTCTTTTCCCTGTCAGTGCTTACAGATCCCATCAGAGTGGGTAAAGGGCTTTCTGAGGTTCCTTGCAGACCTCTTCATCTCTCACGGTAAAGGTCTAGGAGTGTCAGTCTCTCGTCCAAACCTGACAGCTCCTTTTCCAACCCCCACCTGCAAACAGTAGGAAGCCAAAAGCACAGACTCAGGAAAGCTCCTTATCTTTAAAGTAACCCTTGCCTTGACTAAACTCCTGAAAAGGCCCCTTCAGAAAATGTCCTGGGGGTGAGCTGAAGCTGAGAGCAGCCCTGACCCATGCAGCACCCTCTCGATGGGGGAATGAACGTGCCCTGCCAGGGTTCACTCCTTCCACCCAGAGCTTCTCCCTGCAGCACCATGGGGAGGTCTCCAGGCAGGCTGAGTGCTGACCCTCACAGGTGGCAGAGTCATTGCCTCAGGCACACAGCACCCTGGGGTGCAGGGGCACTGCTCTGAATTACAGCCTGTGCAGACCTGGGTGCACTCCCTGGCTTCACACCCCTGCAGCATCCCTGGGAGAAGGTAGCTGTGATTCTCTGTAGCTCTGATGGTATGGCTTGGAAACCCTGCTCTAAAGCACCACCTGCTCCAAACAGGAGAAGCTAGGAGAGCCACCCTGACAGACCCTATCAACTGTGGAAGGCACCAGCCTTACAAGAACTCTCCGGGAACCACAACAGCATTGCCCTGCAGCCAGAGACTTACTGTGTCAAGGGCTGTGAAGATCCCTCCCTGCAGTGAGCTCTCAGCTGTCCTCCCATTCCCAACTGTCTTTAATTTCTGAGTCACTCATCTCATCCTGATGCCTTCAGGCAGTGCCCTGAGTCTTGCTGCTCTTCTAAGAGGAGCTGCTCCTGGACAGAGCTGTCTCCCTGCAGCACCTGCCAGGTTGCCATGGGCTCCCACAGTCCCAGGAGCCAGGCCCAGCTCAGGAACACAGGCCTAGCTGAAGACGTGACTTTCTCTATCCCCTGTGCAGCTTTGAGATGTTTCTGGAGGTCCAGGTCTGATAGTTCCTGAAAGGCAGCAGGGTCACCCCTGGGAAGTGTCCATTGAAGTAGACTAAAATAATCACCAATGGTCCCTCTCTGAACAGTGGAGAGAGACTGATTCCAGCATTGCAGTTTGTATCATCACAGGATGGTTACCTAGGAGAGGTGGAAATGTCCCACTCAGGAAGCCCTGTTCCCATCTCATAAGTAGACAGGACACCTGGACAGAGACAAGAAGGGAGTTCATTTACTTATGCTTCAGGGACTGATTCAGATGAGTCAATCTATGCATCTAATACCCATTTAGAAGCTCCTGGGATGGAGTGGGATTCTGTTCCCTCCCATGCACTCCACAAACTCACAGGAGGTGAGATTCCCTTGCCTAAGTTTTAGTGTGCACAAAATGGGTGTCTGCATGCAAGCTCCTTGTCTAAGCTGTCACTGTAATGGAGATGGAGGGAGGGAGTCAGCTGTACACACACACACACACACACACACACACACACACACCCCTTTGGACCTTTGAAGGGACAGAGGTAGTCCAAGACATGTGCAAGTGTCTGCTTGCTCTAATGGAACAACTATGAGATGCACATCCCTCTGGAGCTTCAGATGGGGACCAGGTGGAGATTCTCCTTGGCCATCTGAAATGACCCTCGATGACTACTACCCCTAGAGCTCTCCAGGCTCAGACCTATGCAAATCCAGGCATTGCAAATAGCTTATGTAATTCAGTGCAGACACTTGATTTCATGCAACGAAAACAGGTTTGCAGGGCCATGTCAGATGCATGGGGTGTCTGGCACAACCATCATTTTTCTAGCAGATAGAGCACAGGACCTAGAAGAAAATCATGCCCTTTTGGAGTGGTTGCTAAGCAAATCCCATGGCATCTCAGATTTCCTACCTGTTCCCAAACAAGGGATTCCCACCACTGCCTTTAGGCAAAGTTTATTGTGTCTACATCCAAGCACGCTGCAAAGATGGAAGGCACATCACACCAAGGTCTTCATACATATGCCTACACTCTCAAACCCCACTAGTTCTTCTCTTCCTAAACCTTTGCTCATCCCCTGATGATATGAACAGGGACTGTGCTAATGATGCAGTCACAGCATGGCTTTAGGGCCAGTTCAGGCCCTGGGACTTTCTGAGTGGCACCTTGTCCTTCCTGGAGATACAGTCACTTTTGTCACAGGCCCCAAGGTGCTGCAGAGTCAGATCAGGTGCCAACCACCTCTCCTGCCATGGCAGCACGGCCCAGCTCTATTTCTTTCTCACCTTGGGTACTGCACAGTTTGCTCTCTTAGTGGACGTCTCATATCATCATTACATTCCCACCTGCTATCTATGCCAGCAAGTCTCTGCTCCAAAGTGGGGTCTTTCCGCACATGGTGTCCTTGGCTCTTGGGAACAAGTTTCCCCATGACAAGTCTGCGCTCTGCCCTGGTGCCACAGCTGAGGTTCTATAGCCCATATATACACAGATGCACAAAGCCTGGGGAACAAACAAGAGGAAATGGAGATGCACAAGCTGTCACAGAACTGCAAAATCTTTAAGCAGTCCGAGGAAGGCTGTGGATCACAGACCATGGCTTTTATGGGGGTACTTTAGTATTCCTGACATTCACTGGGAGGGCAGTGCAGCAGGGTGCAACGAGTCCAGGAGGATTCTGGAGGGTGTGGAGGACAGCTTCCTAGCACAGCTAAACCAGATAGGTCAACAAGGGTGACACTTTCCTGGATGTGGGTCCTCCAAACAAGGAAGACCTGATCTGGGATGTGATAATCAGTGCCATCCTTGCCTGCAGTGGCCATGAGGTAGCGGAATTCCTGATCCTGAGGGGAGCGAGAAGAAAGAGTAGCAGAGTCCAGACTCTGGATATCAGAGGAGCAGACTTGGGCCTAGTGGGGGGAGTAGTAGAGGAATCCCATGGGAGGCAGCTCTGAAGGGTGAAGGAGCTCAGGAAAGCTGGCAGGTCTTTAAGGACAGCATGCTCCAAGCTCAAGAATGGCCCATACTGATACAAAGGAAAACAAGCAGACATCTCAGGAGACAGGGTGGCTAAAGAGAGAACTTGCCACTGGGCTCTAGTACAAGAAGACAGCACACACAAATGGGAAGCAAGGAGAGACTGCAAAGGAGGAATTTAGAAATATTGTCCAGGGAACTGGGGAAGCGATTAGGAAAGCCAAAACTCCTCTAGGATTGACACTTGCAAGGGATGTCAAGGGCACAAAGATGACTTGCTATTGCTTCATTAACAGTAAAAGCATAAACAAGGAAAATGTGGGCCCATGGCTGAATGGGGCAGGGAATCTGGTAACAGCAGATGCAGATATGTCTGGGGAACTCAGTCCCCTTTTTTCAGTCTCCACCAACAAGGCCTAAGTGTTGAGTCAGGAATTATTTGCAAGAACACAGGTCTATAAGATTGGATGGACTGCAGCTGAGGATGCTGAGAGAGCTGGCCACTATCTAGCAAGGTCTCTCTTTATCATCTTTGAGAGTTGTGGAGGCTCAGGGATGTCCCAATGACTGGAGAAAGGCAAACGTTCCTCCAGCCTCAACAAAGGCCACAAGGACAACCTGCGGAACTACAGGCTGCACAGCCTCACTTTAATCATGTGAGTGTCATGGAGTGAGTCCTCTACGTCACATTTCTGGGTCCATGAAGGAGAAGAAGGTGACTGGGAACAGTCAGCATAGGTTTACCAAGGGTAAATGATGCCTCACCAATTTGATGGCCTTCTGTGTTAAAAGAACTGCATTTGTGGACAAATGGAAAACAGTGAACATTGGTTACCTTGACTTTAGGAAGGCTTTTGATACTTTCTCCCACAGTACACTTGCATACCAATTAGGACTTTATGGACTGAGTGGGTAGATGACCAAAAGGCCAAATAACTGGGTAGATGATCAGGCTCAGAGGGCGGTGGTGAATGGGTAGGACTCCTCCTGGAGGGCTGAAGAGAAATGGAACACCAGGGTGTCTCTCCTGGGACCCGTCCTGTTTAACACCTTTATGAATGACCTGGAGGGGGCAAATTTAATCCTATTTGTAGATGACCCCAAACTTCATGGGACCAGTCTGATGCTTGAGGACTGCCACTGAGAGGGAGCTAGATAGGCAGGAGGAATGGTCTGTCAGGAATCTCATGAAATTCAGCAAGGACAAATGCCAGGTTGCTGCACCTGGGACACACCAACACTCTGCAGAGATACAGGCTGGGGCCTGAGTGCTTGGGGAGCAGCTCTGCTGAAAAGGACATGAGGATTTAAGCAGACAGAAGGCAAAATATGAGACAGCAGTATGGCCAGGTGGCAAAGGCCAACAGCATCCTGGGCTGTATGAATAGGAGCATGGCCAGGAGGTCGAGGAACATGATTATTCCCCTCTACTCAGCACTTGTTAGACAACACGTACAATGCTGTATCCAGTTTTTGGTCCCCCAGTAGAGGGGTCCTCCTGAATGAAGAGGTCATCAAGAAGACAAAGCCAGGCTTTTCATAATGGTGCATGGCAGGAGGATGAGAGGCAACAGCCATAGCTTGAAATCAGGGAGGAACAGGCTGGAAAGAAGGACAAACTTTTCTACTGGGAGATTAGTCAAGCATTAGAAGATTTTGCCAAGAGAAGATGTGCCATTTCCATCCCTGGAGGTTTTCAAGACTGGATCAAGCCCTCAGCAACCTGGTCTCACCCCAAAGCTGACTCCGCAGTAAGCACAAGGTTGGGCTAGAGACCTCCTGAGGTCCTGCCAGCCTGAAAGAGTCTGTGATTCCTTCCACCAAGGGTCTTCGCTTGTCAGTGTTAGGGAAAGCACTCAGTTTTCCTGACCATGGAAGTAAGTCAGACACACATATGATCAGATCAACTAGCTTTCCTGTCCTGCTCCAGTCAGAGATGTGCAGATGCAAGGCTGCTTGGCAGGTACCCCTGAACAGCCCTGATCATCCTTTGCTTCACCTTTTATTGTGCTTTTCTGTCCCTTATCCCTTCCAAGTTCTACCCTCTTACCATCCTCATACCCTACCATACAAACAGCCCACCTCTCTTTACCCTTTCCTCGTAGGCCTTGGTTGTGCTTGCTTTGTACCCTCACTTGGTATTTCTGAGATGGTTGCCATCAATTGCTGATCTAAGTAGGAATTAGCTAGGTAATTCCATTCAACCAATCAATTCCATTAAAATAGTAGCTCCTTTTAGTACTTGAAGTGACCTCCAATTCTTCATGCTGTTTTCTTCTTAGAGGCACCACAAGTCAGGGTGAGTCATCTCCACACACGCACACACACACACACACACACACACACACACAACTGACACAATGAACTTCAGTCTGGGGGACCTTGAGATACTTGGGAATTCAGCCAACAGAAATCTCATGGAGTTTACAAGGAGACAGGGCAAGTCTTGCACATGGAGAAGAATAACCTCATGCATCAGAACAGGCTGGGAACTGACCAGCTCAGGAGCATCCTGAGAAGAGGGGCCTGAGTATTATGAGGGATGCCATACAAGCCAGTGGTGCATGCTCACTGTGAATAAGGCCAGATGCCTACAGGCCTGCATTAGGAGGAGGGTGGCCACCCAAACAAGGGGAGTAATCATCCACCTCGACTCAACGCTAACGTGTCCCATTGTGGGGCTCCCAGGAGCTTTCCTTGGTAGTGAGAAGCAGCATGGGAAGGGGAAACAACCTCAAACTGCAGCTTGGGAGGTTCAGACTGGACATCAGGATGAAGAAATATTGCTTGAAGGGTAGTGCTGTGGTGCAACAGGCCACCCAGAGAGAGTCTGTCATCACCCATGGCTTTGTGTTTCTCAGAAAAGCCAGTGAGGATGGAGAGACATCAGTGAAGGGAGCAAGATCCCGGTCTGAGAGCATGGTGGGGAAGCAGGTTGTGTGTCTACAGTCTGCAGGAACACAGGAGCAGGTGTGGGAGAGCATAGGATGGCCAGTGGTGGAGGTGGCCAAGGATGCTGTCAAAGCTGAAGGGCCCCAACAGAACTGAGGGCTTTGTCCTCTTGGCTGCTGTCTCTGCCACCAAGGCCTACCAGGAGACACCAGGGCCTCACTGTCCCCTTGCCCCCCCCAGCCCCTGCAGACCCTGAGAGGTGTCCTATCGTTGTCCTGCACTCAGCATTGCACACCCCCACTTGCATACTGACACCAGGAAGAGCTCTGGGCAGTGCATGAGGGAAAGGAGCTCTCTTCCCAGGCGCTCGCTGTCCATGCTTGGCCATTTTGCTTGATAAAACACATGAAGGGTTTACATGGCATCAGAGCCACCTGCACATTGCCTTTGCCTACCTGTAACCAGTGATTACAATTTTCTGCTCTCATCAGCCCCTGGTGAGTATTTGTTGCTAATGGCCCTCAGTGGGACCTGGTCATGCTCTACAAAATGTTGGGGGTTGCTTCTGACTTTGACTTCTTGAACATTTTGTTCAGTCTCCTTTCAGTAGCTGTGATCCATGGACTCAGCACCAAATACACCATGGGGCTCATCAAAATGCAAAAAGCCCTGATGAACTAGGTCTCTGACTATAATTTTATTCAAGTCTTGTATGGCTAATTGGAGAAGTTTCTGGTGTGTAGCTGAAAGATGGAGATGTCAATAATATACAAGTATTTCTGTTTTAATGGTATTATTATTATTATTATCATTGTTATTGTTATTATTATTCAGCTTTCAGAATAAGTGACAGCAACATTCTCCAATTGATATTGATCCAGAGAGGCTCCTAATGAAGTCTGGATATGTAGGAAAAGAGGTTAGGCACTGACCTCATCTTCCTCCCCATCTCCCCAACCCTTCCGTTTCTCTCATCAGCCACCTGGCACTTGCATCACTCCTGTTGAAAGCTACCCTTATTCCACTGAAGTCTGCAACTGAATGTTACAGCTCATATGCCCCACTTCCCACCTGCTTTCCTTAGAGAACTAGCTGCAAATAGACACAGAAGATTTTTCTTTTAACTGCAAAGAAACAAAAAATAAAGCCTGATATAGTTTCATAAAAAATAATTACACTCTTTGATTGTAGGCTAAGTCCAAGCTGCCTCCAATGAGGTCCACTTTCCACAAGGGAAAGCCTTACTAGAAATCTTTTTGATGGATAGGAAGTGCTAGATATAAGCAGAATTAAGGATTTGGCTAAAAGGACACACTACTGAAAGACGGAGCAAGCTTTAAACTCCCTGAAGTGCAAACCAGCAGCTGGGCATTTGAGTGAACAAAGAGTTAGGGGAGGAGCCACAATGTTACAATGTTGCAATGTCCAGATAGTGTGCAGTAAAGATGTTAGAAATCATCAATTTAGTCAGGGCATGTGGAAAGGGAATAGAGAGCCATACTGCTCCTGGGGGCCCTGGGCCATGCTGGGGGCTGTGCTGCTCTTGGGTATATTGGACTGGGCTGTGTTTCTGTACAGAAGTCTGGAAAAGCCTTGATGCAAGCCCCTAGAGAAGAGGGATTTTCCTGGGTGCTCAGAGCGACCCATGCAGGACTCAGGGCATGTCAAGAGAAACCCATCCCATCTGCACCGAACCCACTGCTCTCCCCGGAGACCTTCCTGGACCCTTGGGTGAGGAGCAGGAGAGGGCATGAGGGCACAGCCACGTTCCAGACTTGCCTCCATCAGGCCTTCAGCTCCACAACATGTCACAGCTTCAAGTGAGCACCCATGCCCCTGGTGCTTAGAGAAGACTTGAGGGAGACACACAGGAGACAAGGGGCAGAAAGGGCAGAGACGGCAGCGTGCAGAGCTGGGGCTCCCAGTGTCATAGCTGGGGTGCCACAGATGGAATAAGCAAACCAGCTCCTTCTGCAGTGATTTGGAAAGCCACATCTCTGACAGCATTCAAGGCAGATGGAGTCTCCCTTCTGCAAGATTTGCCCCAGGACTGTGCAGAGACGAGGAAGAGCAGGAAGGTTGCTTGTAGGGACGCTCTCAGGCTTCAGCAGCTGCAGAGCTGGGAGCTGGTCATCTCGCCAACTTCTGAATGAACCCAAACGCAGGTCCTGAGGCATTGCACTGCCTTCCAGGCTCTGCACTGGAGCCTGGACAGCAGCACTGCGGTGTGTGGGCATGTCCCGAGAAGCCCAGAGTCATAAAATGTGGGAGATCCAGGATGCCAGGGCTGTACAGAGGCCCAGGGAGAGCTAGGGTGTCGGTGGGGGAGAGGGCAGGGGGCTGAGGAGCGTACCCAGGGGAGAAGCACAGCCCCAAGATGACACTGAAAAACACAAGGACCAAATGAGGCCCAGGGATGAGAAATGCCTTTCCCCAGACTCAGCCAGAAGGAAAGGCAGGCAAATTTCTTGAGAAATGGGAAAACTTCCCCATATTTGCTACCTGGCCTGGCCCATGGCTTTGGAGCCTGCCAGGAACCAGGGTCCTGGGCAAAGCACTCCGGAAGATGCATGTTAAGGGCACATTTGCTCTCTTCTGGCATATCATCTCTACCTTAAGCACCACAGACTCAGAACCTTGCTGAGGACTTTTAAAAGCAAAGAGCCTGCTTTGGTGCCTAAAGGAGGAAGACTCTGTCGTGTCCCACATTGTCCTCTATCCCACTTCTCCAAAAACAGCGACCCGCAGAAGAAACCAGTTTTGAAGCTCACCAGAGCATCTCAGCCTGTGGCCACACTTTGTGCTGTTTCATCCCACATGACCTGGACCCTGTAAAAATGCCAAACCCCAAACCAATCCCCAAACCCCAGATTCCTGCACAGGTCTGCCCAGTGCAGAGACCTGTTGATGCAGGAGTACAGAAGTGACTTCTCCAGTGCCCCATTTGAGATATTTCACTGCCTTTGGCACTGTCTGAAGATGTTCCTGAAGGATTTATCAGAAAATTTTGGAAAATGATTGCAGTGAAGGGAGGTGATGGCTTTCCAGAATGTGAGGAGAAATCTCTCTGCTCTCTCCCTGGCTGTGCCATCTCCATGGCAGTGACCTATTGAGCCCCCAGATGACACGAGCTGAGGTCACAGTGGCGTGTGCCCCATCACAGGGAGGTCTCCCCAGTGTCATGTCGGGGGGGGGGGGCCTCACTTCCCTGTGAGGCCCAGGTGCTGCTGGGCACTGCTCACACATTCCCCACCACTGCCCTTCATAGCAGCTCCATGGCAAGGAAGGGGGAAAGGAGGCAGCGAGGCCACGCTGGGCCCCCACGCCAGCAGGCAGACAAGCAGGGGCATATTGGAAAGGAGTTTTGGCTGATGAGATGGGAAGAGCATCCCTCCTCCCTGGCTGGAGAGGCAATCTGAGGGCAAGGGGGCAAGCAAGATGGAGGACTGCTGGATGGACACCATCAGCCCAGACTGCAGTTCCTTGTTGCCAACGTTCCTGCAGCTCTCCACCAAGGGTAAGGGCTTCGGGAGCTCCTTCCCAAGGTATCGCACTGTTAACTGCAAAAGCTGCTATGGATCCTGGGCTGTGGCAGTGGCTGGACAGCGTTGGGGGCTGCTGCAAGAGTTCTGCCTGAGGGTCCCTTCTGGCTCAGGAGACAATGTGGCATCCAGGACTCCTGGGTCATGGGGCTGGGGCTGCCCTAAGCCCCAAGGCTTCTGTGGGACCAGCTCCATCACCTCTTGGGTGTGGGGGAGTAATCCATGGCCAGGTTTCCCTGGGAGTGGGTCTCCCTTCAGGGTCTGGCTCTGAGAGGAAAGGGGTCCTGCATCCCAGAGGCTGGGGTATCCTGCCGCTCCTGCAGGGCTCTCCAGAGCCTGCTGGAAATGTCCATATACCATAATGAAACCATCACCTTGTAATAACCCCAAGTCCTCTATGTGTTTGGGAAAACCTGTGTTCCTTCCCCCTGGATCCTTTTATGTTTCTAACTTGGCAGAGCATGTTTTGGGCTCAGAGATACCATCTTCAGATGGCCACAGCCCCTGTCCTCCTGCAAACTGGGCTCAAACCTCTGCAACCAAAAAAAAAAAGAGTATTTGGGAGAGCATCTTGAAATCAGAGGGAGGTACCATCCTCAATGCACAAGTCCTGGCTGACCCCAAGGATTTTTCTCTGAGATGTGCTGGGCAGCGCTGGGGTGAGCCCGACACAGCCGTCTATCCCAGCCCCATTTCTGCGTGAGGTGCTGCTAAGGCAGGATTTGTCTCATGGCTGGGGAATTTCTAGTGAGGCAATTTCTGTCTTAGAGGTTCTAGGCCAGTGACAGAGACATGGTCGTGAAGGTGACTGTGAGGTCCTGTCTTTCTGAGTCCCTGCTAGGCCAGCAGCAGGCAGTTAGGCACGGGTGTTGATTGTGAGGTCTCTTTTGTCAGAGTAGCTGGTAGGCCAGCAGTAGTTCATGTCTGGGGAAGTTACTTTGAGGAAACTTCTGCCTCTGAAGCCCATAGGCCAGCAGCAGGCACCTGTTGGGGGCATGCACTTGTGAGGTCACCTCGATGGGAGCAGCTGCTAGGTGAGGAGAAGACACATGGCTTGGATGCTGGTGGTGAGGTCACTTCTGGGTTTGCTGAGTGTGCTCAGAGGAGGGCTTGACCCCTGCAGAGCTCTACAGCAATACAGAAATGCAACTCATTAATCAAGCAGAAGTAGATGTTCCACATCATCTGAAACACATTTTCTTCCACTCCTTCATCATGAGTTAGTACTGCTACATTGAAAATGTGGATGATGTTCTGTGGTGAACATGGACATGGAGTTGGACTTTCCACTTCTTCCTGAGTAGAAGCTTGCAGCCTCCTACCAGTCAGCTAGAAAGTCCAGCTTGACTTTTTCGGCTGCTAAATTAATCTAGTGCTGGTGTAAGCAGTGGTGTTAGTAATCTCTCATTGCCAGGGGGTGTGTGCTTTAGAAATTGCCCCTGTCAAAACAGCAGGGAGCCTGTGAGATTTTCCTGCCAGGTCTGAATGCTGTCTCTGTCTTTGAGGTGTCCACCTGCTTTTATGACACATTTGGAACTGTAACACGTTAGAGGTCTCTGATTTTATGTCTGCATATGCAGTCATTGGAGAATGGGTGCAAAGGCAGTTGGAGGAGACAAAAGGAATGTCACCCCCCAAAAAGGTATGGGCCACATTTTCAAAGAGATTTCTTTTCAGAGCAGTTGAGGCACAAGCAAGAGGCAAGAGATGGCCTGATCAGCCGCTGTGAGGGCACTTCTTCTCTGCTTCCTGGAGGTGGGAAGTGAGCAGGCCCCAGGCTGTGAGTGGATGTTCAGAGGCAGTGCCTGTTGCAAGGCCTTGGAGGCCTAGAAGGGAATGGGCGGGCTGGAGAGTTGGGCTTTGTGTGTTGTGGGGCGCTTGGGGTGCCCAGTGTGCTGCCATGTGTAGTGCTGTGGCCTGTGTGTCGCTGATGCAGAGGCACGTGTTGGCTGCGAAGCCTCTGTGAGGTGCGGGGGTAGCAGCGTGTTACAGTGATAGATGCCCTGTGGTGGAGCCAGGTGGTGGCGCCAGTGTTTTGCTGCTCAGCATGGGAGGAGGTGGCTGGAGAGAGCAGTGCTCTGCTCCTAGAGCCCAGCATGCCATCACAGTGTCCTTCTGGGAGACGCGGGTGAGGACAGTGGGTGACCGTGTTCCCTCCTTGGAGCATGCTTGTGTGAGCCAGAGACACTCGCAGTTTGGTGGTTTCTGTCAGCTGAGGCTCAGGCTTGCAGTTTCTGAAGGTCTTGATGCTTCTGTGAGTCTTTGGGATTTTACTGACTGCCCTGGAGAAAGTTCTCTCTCCTTAAAGGCTTTCTGTTGAAGCTGGACCCTCATTGCATCTTCCCATCTCAGAACCTAATCCATTCCGATCCCTCAGAGAGATGGGTAGTTAATCAAAGCGGTCAGAGCCATTTCTCCAGTTTGTGTCTACGCAGACCCTTGCAGAGATGGGAGATGCCACCTCACAAGAAGTCAGGCCTCTGAGGGCGATGGGTGGCTCTGAGACAGCTGTTCTTGGTCAGCAGTGGAGGGGGCAGCTCCAGAGCCGCTGGTGCCATTAGAAAGAGTCTCAGAATAGCAGATTCCTTGAGGCTGCAATGGGGGAGACATCTGGAGGTAGGTCTCCAACGCCCTGCTCAAGGCAGGTCCCAATAGAGGAGGTATCTCTGGGCCTTTTCCAGTGAAGTTTTGATTATCTCCAGGGATGGAGATCTGAGACCCTCTCTGGATCCCTGTGCCACAGTGCGGCCACCCTCCCGGAGAAAAAGGTTTCTTCTTAACATCAAAGAAGAATTTCCCATTGTGCAATTTGTCCTGGTTGCTTCTCATGCTATTAGCGTGCACCTCCAAGAAAATCTGTCTCCATCTTCTCTGTACCCTCCATAAGGTAGCCGTGCACAGCATGAAGATTCCCCTTGGCCTTCTCTTGTCTAGGCTGAACAAAGCCAGCTCTCCCAGCCTCTCCTTGTATGGCCCACGCTCCAGCCGCTGACCATCTTGGTGTCCCTGTGCTGGACTCCTTGCTGTGTGTTAGTGCCTTTGCAGAACTGGAGAGCCCAAACAGGAGCCGGTATACAGACATGGTCTCCCCTGTGCCAAAAAGTGGGGTAGAACATCTGGGTGGCCCTGCTGGCTGTGCTCTCACCAACACAGCTCAGCATAGAGGGTAGACATTTGCCCCTGACTGTTGCAACTATGTAAGACCAGCAAAACTGATAGTAACACTACAGTTCTTTCTTTCTTTCTTTCTTCCTTCCTTTCTTTCTTTCTAGGTTGCTCCACTCATGGAGGTTCCCACTGCAGTCCTAGAGCCCCTGAGGCTGGAGGCAGGATGCCAGGGTGTGTCCCTGTAGCTGTCAACATCTTGGCCAACATTGTGAGCCCTCTGTGAAAGCAGCTGCAAGTGAATGAGCTGAGGCTACGTGTGGATGCAAAGGCTTCCATACATGCACCTGGCTTCCATGGGCAACTTGGGGTGTGGCTTCACCTCCTGGTACCTCTGCTGTGCTGCAAATTCCTCCTCCCACAACTGCTGTTCCTGCCAGCCCACTCAGCAAATGCTATTGTGCCCCCTCCTTTTCCTAGAAGGTTGTGGGGCCATATAGGATGAGTGCAAGACCCTTATAATAAATGCCCGCATGTCCTGAGTGCCTTTGTGTGAGTGCCCCAAAGCGTCCGTAGCTTGATCTGAGGAAGTCCCAGAGCTCTTGGGCTCCTGGCTCTGCGAGGGGTGCAGATGTGCCCAGGGCCAGGTTGCCCGTGGCACCCAGCCCTCAGTACTCTGTGAAGCCAGCTGTGGAGCCTGGACTGCTGCTGCAGAGCCTGAGCAGCCAGGACAGCTGTCATTTCAGCAGACCTGCGGTCTGGGGCTGTCTCATTGCTTGGGCCTCATTTCAAAGCCTCTGCACCCTTTTCCCCTTCACAGGGACTCCTTGTGCAAATAACTAAAGGAAAGGAACGGAGGTTACTTTGGGCTCAGGAGGCCTTCCAGACTCTCAAATGATTCTACATTGTATGTGTAACTTTTGTATTACTAAACAGAATCCCCATCTGCCCATCCCTAGCTGGAGGTTCCTGAGGGGATGGAGGTGGAAAGCAGCAGCCTGCTGTGCCCAAAGAAAGCAGGATCCTTCCCTCTGAAAAGAGCAGCATTGTGCAAGGAGCCAGCCATGTGCCTGATCTTGTGCTGCTCATTTGCACAGGCCTTGTGAGCCTAGAGTGCCTTGGCCACCTTGTGGTGTTACCGCAAGAGCTTCCCTGTGTGTCTGGGCTGAGGAGCCAAGGGAAAGCAGCGAGCAGAGCAGTGGCTGGGGAGTGTGCAAGTGGTGAGTGTCCTGCATGCATCTCTTCTTGCTGGCACTCGGTTGTATCTAGCAGAAGAGCCAGCTGTGTGGGACAGAGGCAGTGTGTTTGCAGACTAGCTGGCACAGCAGCGGTCTGGTGTCAGTTGATGGTTGTTGCAGTGCCAAGTTGATCTGAGAGTGTCAGAAGCCCTTTCCCGTGGAGCTGCTACCTCAGCTGGTCTCTGTACCTAGAAATGCACTAGAAATGGAAGTGGCATGCTGCTGTCATTGTGTAGGTGCTCCAGTGCAAAGGCTCCCAGCTTGGACTTGATGGTACTAAAGGAAAAGCAAGACCAATTGTTCCCTTTTGTGATTTGTCCCCGGGGCGACAGTGGAGCTGTCCCATGATCTGGAGAGAGTCTTGCCAGGAGATGAAAGCTGTTTGCAGAAGATTGTTCTGTACGGAGTAATAACAGTGTAATCAAGGGATGTGAGAGTGGCCCAGGTGAGCTTCTCCTCTGTGAAGGTTTGCACTTTTCAGATCCCTTGTGAATCGGTCCCAGATAGGGCAGCAGCAGGCACGTCGATGCCATTTGTGCTTCTGAGGTCAGTTGTGCCTCTGAAGCTGGTAGGCCAACAGCATGCCCATAGCTTTGCTGATGATGGTGAGGTCCTTTGTGTCTCAAAGCCTCATAAACCAGGAGCAGGCCCTTTGCTGCTGTTTGAGCTTTTGTGGTCATTTGTGCATTAGTATGTGTGTGGCGATCAGCATGCACATTGCTGCTGTTTATGCTTGTTTAGGTCAATTGTGCCTCAGTCCCTAAGAGGCGAGGAGCAGACATATGGCTTCATGGCTGCCTCCGAGGTCACTTCAGCCTCAGCACCTGACAGTCCAACTCGATGCATATGGCTGCTGTTTGTGTTTGTGGAGTCATTCAGCCTCAGTGTCCGCTAGGCCACGAGCAGCCACATTGCTCATTTTTGTACTTGTGAGGTGATTTTGCTTCAGTACCTGATTAGACAGCATCAAGCACATTGCTGCTTTTGTGTTTGTGAGGTCACTTGTGCCTGATAGGCCAGCGCTGGTCATGTGGCTGGTGTTTGTGGTTCTGAGGTCACTTGTGCCTCAGTGCCTGATAGGCCAGTGCTGGTCATGTGGATGCTGTTTGTGATTATGCGGTCACTTTAACCTCAGTGCCTGATAGGCCAGTGCCGGTCATGTGGCTACTGTTTGTGGTTGTGAGGTCACTTGTGCCTCAGGGCCTGATAGGCCAGTGCTGGTCATGTGGCTGCTGTTTGTGGTTGTGAGGTCACTTGTTCCTCAGTGCTTGATAGGCCAGTGCCAGGGCCATGGCTGGTGTTAGTGGTTGTGAGGTCATTTGTGCCTCAGTGCCTGCTAGGCCAATGCTGATCATGTGGCTGCAGTTTTCAGTTGTGAGGTCACTTTATTAGAGAATATTGGACTGGAGTTGTCCAGGGTTAATTGCTAGCATTAGGCTGTAGAAGTGTAGTGGAGATGAATCCTTCTTGCTTATGCAAACATAAGCTGATGTAAGCACGAGTTCACGCTACCTCTATAAACTTGCTTAGCATGAGTAGCCTTAGGCCACACTTAGATCATATGATGAACTTTTACCTAGTTAAGTAAAGGAGGGCCCCAGAAGTGATTGAAGCCAGAAAGTTAGAGAAGTTATGAGCAACAGCAGAAGGTGCAACCTTGAAAATAAGAAAAGAGGCAACCTGCCTAACAGACAATGAAGGGACCCAGTGAAGAAGGGGAAGACCCCAGGTCTACATGTTACTGGTCCAATCTATCGCATGAGGTTGGGAGTTTAGACTGTAAGGGTCTAATTGCCCAGGGATTTCTTTGTTCGGGATCGCTCTTCGGAGACACCCAGCTCGAGCTGTAATTACCGCACATGCATCATTAAAATTTATTTTGCTCCTATTTGACTTCGATTTTCTGCCTCAGCAGGAACCTAGCACCCCAGATGGGACCCTAGGCGACCACCATCGGGTCCTCTCATCTCCAACAATCATCTGCTGCCATTGGGTGAGTTCACCTGGGATCTTCGGCAACGGGAGGCACCAAGAGGGTGAGTCTTAAATTCCTGCCTAAATTCTAAATTCTGGTTTGGTAGAAAGTGCACTGTAAGGAGTACGCAGGCTGATCACCGTAAGGTGTACCAGGTACTAAATTTTGGGGAGGGTGGGTTCGACTCCCACCCCCAGGATTTGAGAGGGTTCGAGTCCCATCTCGATCCAGCCAGAAAAGGGGGAGTGTGCAGTCTGATCAGCGTAAGGCGCACCGCAAACACCAGCTGACTAGTGTGAGTGTGGATAGCACCTGAGACTGTGACTAGTGTGAGTGCGTATGACCTGGGAACCAAAGGGGGCACCCATCAGCTGACAAAACCGCCTGCTGCAAAGGGACAGCAATCCTAGCAGTCAAAGACTCGGGTGGTGTGAGTGCGGTTCCCTTGAGAGTGAGTGAGAGAGAGAGCATGATCACAATGGGAAATAAGTTCAGTATAGAAAAGGGGCTGTCCTTAGCCAAAATTTTCAGAACTGGAATAAGATGATGGTACAAAACACCTAGGGAAAAAAAAGTTGATCCAACTATGTCAGGAGGATTGGCCATTCCTGACAAAGGATGGCAACCTGGCGGAACAACGGCCGCCACAGGGAACCTTTGATCATCAGGAGTTAACTTTCCTGTGTCACCATTGGGAGGATAGGTTCCCCAGGCAAATGGATTATTGGTATGTATGGGACAGTTGGGCATTTGCTAGATGAAAAGAAGTGCCTAGAAAAGGAAGGGAAAAATTTTCTCAGAAGGCTGAAAGTAGTGCAGCTGCTAAAACGCTTGTGGAAACCGCTCCACCCTCTGCGCTATCCTCTGTTTCAACTTCTCTGTACCCCCTCTTGCCTTCCACCTCTGCCTTTCAGGCCCCTTTACAAGTCGTTCCTGTGCCAGGAGCGCCCCCGCCAGGTCCAGACGGGGTGCCGTGGGTGGCTACAACGCGAATTTACCAACCCTGGCAGCCCCAAGGTTGTATTGCATGGAGTCAACAAACTTCCAGGCTTAGGGAAGATCCAGAGAAAGTGTTACAAATTGTAGGAGAAAAACTGTGGGCGTATGATCCTACCTGGGGGGATGTACAAATGCTCCTTGAAGCTTTGTTCACTCCAGATGAAAAACACTCAATTCTGGACGCAACCGTCTTTGGGCAGAACAGGGGGGTGTTCTGGCTGCTCAAATGGCCTAGCTGGCTGTGGACCGTGGGTGGAATTATAATGCAGAGGCAGATTACAGGCAGTTGCAGCTAGTCAGACAAGGCTTAGAAGAAGCTATATGTTTGGCAGGACAAAAGACTGCGAATTGATCTAAAATAAGGGAGTATCAGCAACAATCTGAGGAACACCCCTCAGCTTTCCTTTCTAGACTATTTAAACAAATCAGAATGTTTGGAGGGGGGATAGACCCAGAAGCCAAGGCTAACAGGTCTCCAAAAGTTTCCACATTTGTAGATCAAACGGCCTCTGACATTAAAAACTATTTTTCTAAAGATGTTCCTGACTGGCCAGGGAAGTCTATGGACGATATAGTATGCTTAGCCACATTTGTATATAATGGTCAAGATGAAGAGAAGGTGAAAGAAAAGAGACAACAAAAGAAAAAAGAAGCGAGTGTGTTAGCGGCTGTGTTAAGAGCCGGGTTTAAAGAAACTAGAGGAAGAGGGAGAGAAAGGGCCAGAGGAGATAGACAGAATCAAAGCCAACATGTTGTATACTTGGAAGTTAATGATTATTGCCATTCTTGCAGGGAACAAGGGCAGTGGAAGTGGCAATGCCCAGTGAAGCCCTGCATGCCTAGGAATAGAGGGGACAGCATGAGACAGTCGAGTACTGGGAATGACACCAGGCAATTCCCAACCAGTCCACAATGACAGGAGATGGGAGACCCAGAAAATACTGTGGGAATTGGGGTAAATAATGGGATATAGATTTCGATTTCAGGGGGCAGATAATGGCAAATATAGAAGATCAAGAGATCCCCTTCTTAGTGGATACCGGCGCTACCCTTTCCCTTTTGAATTATGAGCCTAAAGGATGCAAGTTGTCAGATAAAATAACAGTACAGGGAGTAATGGGAAAAGGCGAACAGACATTAACTAAGCCCTTATTGCTCACTATTGGAGGTAAAGGAGTGTGGGGACGTTTTGTAATTTCCATGCATTCACCCTTTTGCCTTTTAGGGAGAGATCTCTTACAAGCCTTGGACACTCAGATCTGCTTACAGCTGGAACAGATGAAATTAATAATAATGGGCTCATGTGTTCTGGCTGAGACACCAGAACTAGAGTCAACTAATCTGCAAATTCCGACAGGTTTAGAATCAGTTCCTGGAAAGTTATGGAGCGCTTCATGAATGGATGTTGGACTATTGAAATCAGCTAGTCCAGTCTTGATCAAAACAAAGGGGGGATTACCTCCTGCGGTTAAACAATACCCTATCCCAAAGGAAGCAGAGAAGTGTATCCAAAAGCAAATTGATCACTATTTAAAGTTGGGTATCCTTAGAGTTTGTGAATCCCCATACAACACTCCGATTCTGCCAGTTAAAAAGAATAGGCAGGATTCTGATGGTGATCCAGAGTATTGGTTTGTACAAGACTTAAGAGTTATAAACCAACATGTAATTGCTCCACATCCAGTAGTTCCTGACCTGTCAACTATATTATTACAGATACCCCATTGGTCAACTTATTTTACCAGGACTGATTTAACGGCAGCCTTTTTTAGTATACCAGTAGCTGAAGACAGCCAAGATCTTTTTGCCTTCACTTGGAAGGGACAACAATTAACTTGGACTAGACTGCCGCAGGGATTTACTGGCTCTTCAACTATTTTTTTGCGTATACTTAAAAATGATCTTGCAGATATCAAACTTCCAGGATGTTCAGTGTTAATACAATATGTGGATGATTTGTTATTAGCAAGTAAAGATTATGAGACATGTTTGAAAGACACTATTTCTCTATGTAATGCTCTTGCAGAGGAGGGGCATCGAGCATCTCCATCCAAGCTTCAGCTGTGTCAACAAGAGGTAAAGTATTTGGGGTTTATCTTGAAGGAAGGGCACAGGTTAATTGATCCAGAACAGGTAAAGACAATTCTTGATATGCCTCATCCTGTAACAAAAAAGCAACTTAGGGGATTTTTAGGGGATATAGGATTTTGCTGACCATGGATTCTCGGGTTGGGAGAACTTACCAAACCTTTGGTCCAGGCAACAAAGAAGGAGGAGACAGAGCCTTTGGCCTGGGGTCCAAAAAAAGAGAAGGCTTTCATAGCTGTGAAAAAGGCGTTGGTCTCAGCCCCGGCTCTAGGACTACAGGATTATAGTAAGCCATTTGAATTATTTGTTCATGAACAGCAGGGGATAGCAAGTGGAGTACTCACTCAAAAACTAGGTCCTCACCATAGGCCAGTGGCCTATTACTCCACCCAGCTAGATGTGGTAACCAAAGGCACTCCAGGATGCATCTGAGCGATAGCAGCTACAGCAGCCCTTATTAAAAAAACATGACCTGTAGTTTTGGGTCACCCAGTGACTGTGTATGTGCCACATGAGGTAGAACTGTTAATGAAACAATATGCTACTCAAGCACTATCCCCACAGAGAGCTCACCGCTATGAACTAATAATATTACTTGCAGATAATATGACCTTAAAGAGATGCAACATCTTAAATCCAGCGATGCGATTGCCTCTACCTGAAGATGGAGAGCCTCATCATTCCTGTGAACAGGTGGTTGTCAACTTGAGCAAGCCCCAGGAGGATCTCCAAGATGAATCTTTGGGCTTAGTTCTGTTTACAGATGGATCATCCTATTATTTGGATGGAAAACGCCATTCAGGCTATGCTGTCACCAGCCTCTTTGAGGTACTTGAGGCTCCATCTGTGAGCGCTCAAGGGGCAGAATTAATAGCATTAACCCAAGCATCAAAGATAGGTAAGAACCTATGAGTAAATATATATACCGACTCTAAATACGCATTTGGAGTATGTCATGCAACTGGGATGTTATGGAAAGAACGAGGATGTTTTACATCATCAGGAAAGAAAATAACTAATGGAGAAGAAATACATGATTTACTGGAACAGTCCAACTGCCCAAAGAAATTGCTATAATACACTGCCCAGCCCATACTAAAGGCACTAAAGAAATTAGTAAAGGAACTGCTTTAGCTGACACCTCTGCGAAGGCAGCCGCCCAACAACTTTTGAGGGACTGTATGGTCACAATTCCAATGATGGACCAGAGCAAATGGCCAAATTTAATAGACCCCCAAACCATGTATGAAAAAGACTGCTTAGCAGAAGAGAAAAAACAACGGGAAAAGTGGGAAGCAAAACAAAATGATGATGGAACATGGACAACTGGAGGAAAACCAATTCTACCAAAGAAATATGTAATTACTGTGGCTAGGTGGTTCCACAATAAAGCTCACGGGGGAGAAGAGAGGGTGTCTAACCAGGTACAAAAAATATGGGCAGCTCCAGGAATTTATGCTGCTGCAAAAAGGATAACCAACAGCTGCCCAACCTGCTAAAAGTTCTCAAGCAGCAAATGAAGCTCAGAGTTAGAGCGACGACCGTGGGCCTACTTCCCTTTCCAAAGGCTACAAAGAGATTACACGGATATGCTGGCCGCCAGTGGTACAAACATTTGATAGTGATAGTACATCAGTTATCAAGCTGGGTAGAGGCTTTCCCAACAAGAAAGGCTGACACAGGAGGCATAGTAAAAGCCTTACTAAAAGAAGTCATACCCAGGTATGGGGTTCCAGAAGCCATTGATTCAGACAGAGGTGCCCATTTTACAGCAAAAAATATATATAAATATATAAATCACTGGGACTAGAGAAAAACCTACATACCCCTGACCACCCACAGTCTTCAGGACAGGTAGAAAGAATGAACAGAACACTAAAGAAAAAAATAGCAAAAGTATGCACATGCTAGTCTAAAATGGCCCAAAGCCCTAAATTTAGTCCTACGGGATGTTCAAAGTGCTCTGCAACAACCCATAGGACTAACACCAGCAGAAATTCTCTTCGGGAGACATTTAGTCATATCAGGGACTTCTATCCTGGCTAAGACCAGCCCATTGGAGGGGGTTGAACGGCTGACCCAGTATGTCCTATGGATGCAAAAAAGGTTTGAAAATCTTAAATAATATTTATTTGTGAGAGTAACACTATCAAAGCTCAAGACATTTGTCTTCACACTGAACAAAATATTTGTCATTTTGAAATATATCCTGATGAAACCCCTGAAACTGTACTTGTATGTACTGGAAAAGGATGTGTTTATATAAGAACCTTCTGTGATCTCATATTCATTGATAACATTACTGTAGGCACAAGTAATCACTCAAATATTTGTGTCTTTAATTTTACTAAAATTATGGGATGCGACTTTAATTATTCAGCTCCTGTTGTGTCTTATCAATTATTTCAATCTAATTAAACCTTACGTCAAGATTTATTGCCTACCCCCATCAGAATGAATCTTACATTGGTGAAGAAACTACTACAACATGATGACCTGTGTCAACTGCTAAAACGCATCTGAAACAATGGACAAAAAACTCTAATCACCATTCAACATGATACAGAAGAGATACACCACATCTTGGAAAGAGTGAAGAAGGATGGAGAATATCACTGGTGGGAGACTCTTCTGAGATGGTCACCAACCTCAACAGGGATCTATAATCACATGTTGCACCCAGTAGTAGTTGTGTTAAGTTTAACCGTGTTATGTCTATTACTTACAACCATATTGTACATAAAATTATGGAAAATGACAGTATGCCTTCGAGAACTCTGTTTAACATATTAGCAGGAATGCTTAATAAAAACAAAGGGAGGACTGTTAGAGAATATTGGACTGAAGATGTCTAGAATTAATTGCTTAGCATAACTTGCTTAGCATTAGTAGCTAAATTTGCTGAAGCCTTAGGCCGCAAGCTGTGAACATTCACCTAGGTATGTTGAACTTTTACCTAGTTAAGTAAAAGAAGGTCCCAGAGCCAGTTCAAGTAGGAGAGATAAGGGTAGGAGGGGCCTGTAGAGAGAAATAAGAAGTTTAGCATTAATGAGCACCAGCAGGGAGATGGACTTTAGCCTAGGACACAGAAGGAAGAAACAAAGGAACACAAGACTGATTCTGGAGGACAAGATAAGGAAGTAGTAGAGCCAGACAACTATGCAAGAAAGAAGTAACCACAAAGACTGATTCTGAGGGACAAGATAAGGGAGTAAAAGAGCCATCGACACCTATGCAGAAGTGTGATAAGAAGTAAAGAACACACCTGGAAACTACAGAAAGGACCAACCGGGAGCTGGAAGACCCCGAACTCTAATATTATGATTGGTTCAGAACTATGGGGTGGATACTAGACTGGAAGGGTATAATTACCCAGCAATGGGGTCCCTCTTCAGAGGCATCCAGCTTGAGCTGTAATTACTGCATGTGTGTCATTAAAATATTTTTCGCTCCAATCTGACTTTGAAGTTCTGTCTCAGCAGTAACCTAAGGTCGAACCCTGTTATGGTGGCTGGCGAACCTAATTGTCCATAACAGTAAGGCAGCAGTTGCCATTGTAATGTGACATATCTTTTTGCCCAAATCGTGAAGCAGACCTACTAGTTAACTTCTCATATGACTGAACAAATGATGTCTTATTTTTGCACTGTTTAATGCATTAGGAACACTTGTAGTAACCTTCCATCAACTAGACAATTTTCTCAAACAGAACACCAAGCATCTGTCTGAAATAGGAAAATGCTTAGAAGAAAGAGAAGGAATGATGATGTATTATAATAATTAATGGATATGATTAGCAAAAGTGGAAACCAGCCTTACTGAACGTCATGGGTATGATATCTCTAAAGGCTGGTCACCAAAAGTTACCACTGTATTGTGATTGATGTTACATCCTGTGTTCCTACTGTTAATGATCCATGTATTGATCCCCACCCCTGTCCAAGCTGGGGCTCCATTCCCAGCCAGAGAGTGGGACGCTGACCTCCCCCCAGATCCCTAGGCTGTTCCCGGCATGCCCCTTCCCCCTCTTGGGGGGTTGGAGCTGCCCCAGCCCAGGGCAGCTGGCCAGCGCCAGAGCTGGGACAGGGCATAGGGGGACAGGGAGTGTGGGGGGTTTGGGGGCAGGGTGAGCAGCCCCACTCAGGGCTCCCAGCTTCCCAGAGAACCTTTCCCCGGGTGAGTGTGTGTGTGCTGGCCTGGCCAGCTGTTCCTTTACCCCTCCCTGGCTCCCCGCAGGGCCCCGGGCTGTCAGTACTACTCTGCAACATGAGCAGGCTGTGGGACCATGGGGTGACTCTGCACTGGCCATGGCAGATCCAGCTGGCCCAGCAGCATTGCACCTGACAACCTCCTCCCCAGGGTCTGTGGCTCTGGAAGATTCTCAAAGCAAACATGGTATTTCAAATGGCTCAGGATGGGTTCAGATATGTCGCTGCACCCAGCCCATGGTTTGTAGGTAGATGATAAGAACCGCTCTTGCATCTCCCTTCCCTGGGCCTGCTGAGTCCCTACTGGCTCTCCTGAGTTTGCAGAGCCCTCATTCAGCGCATTCTTTGGTTTAGCCCTTTGCTTTGGGTGACTGCACTTGCTTTTGTGAGTCTCCACTCGCTGCCCATCCCAGGCACATGCTGACCCTGGGGATGCCCTCTGCTCCCCTGGTGACTCCATATTCCCTTCCAGAAGAACCAGCATCTGTCACCAGCCCTGTGATATGTGAGACAGTCCCCGGAAGATACCACTCACCCTCTCCAGGGGTACTCAGCACCCACCATTGAGGGCAGAATCCTGCCCTCATTTCCTAACACATCACCTTAGCCCATGGAAAACTCATGTGCAGCAAAAGGCCTTTTGGGTGCAACTCCCTCAGTGCATTCTTGGCTCCTGCTTTGGAAGAAGAGCCCAACCTTCAGGCACTGTACTGAGGAAATCCCCTTTTATTACAGAGATGCTACTTGGGAGGCCAGCTTTGATGCAGTGGTAGACAGATGAACAGAAGGCCTCTGGGTCAGACAGATGGACTTGTGCCTCCAGAGATGAATTCAAGTAGTTGTGTACAAACATGAGTGTCACAGATAGAACACCCAAAGCACAAGAGTTGCCTGAGATAGAGTGGATATTACTTGTGAATAGAGATGGGCAGCTTATTGCTGCTAAAGTATCAGGAACTGAATCAGTTTCTTCAGTGCATCCTTGAGCTCCTTGTTCCTCACGCAGTAGATGAGGGCGTTCACTGCTGGAGACACTGCCAGGTACAGGACAGCCTCCACCAGATCCAGAGCTGGGGAGGAGATGGAGGGGGGCTTCAGGTAGGCAAACCCTGCAGTGCTGACAGAGAGATGACAGTCAGGTGAGGGAGGCGCATGGAAAAGGCTTTGTGCCTGCCCTGCTCAGAGGGCATCCTCAGCACAGCTGTGAAGATCTGCACGTAGGACAGCACAATGAAAACAAAACACCCCAAAGCTAAACAAATACTAACCACAATAATCACAGCTTCCCTGAGGTAGGAGTCTGAGCAGGAGAGCTTGAGGATCTGGGGAATTTCACAGAAGAACTGGCCCAGGACATTGCCTTGGCAGAGAGGTATTGAAAAGGTATTAGCAGTGTGCAGCACCGCAGTGAGAAAACCACTGGCCCAGGCAGCTGCTGCCATTTTGACACAAGCTCTGGTGTCCATGAGTGTGCCATAGTGCAGGGGTTTGCAGATGGCAATAAAGCGGTCATAGGCCATGAGAGTGAGAAGACAATACTCAGCCAAAATGAAAAAGACAAAGAAAAAGACCTGCACAGCACATCCCGAGTAGGAAATGGCCCTGGTGTTCCAGAGGGAATTGGCCATGGATTTGGGGACAGTGGTGGAGATAGAGCCAAGGTCCAGGATGGAGAGATTGAGGCGGAAGAAGTATATGGGGGTGTGGAGGCGGTGGTCGCAGGCTACAGCTGTGATGATGAGGATGTTGCCCAGGAGGGCAGCCAGGTAGATGCCCAGAAACAGCGCGGCGTGCAAGAGCTGCATCTCCCGTGTGTCTGCAAACCCCAGGAGGAGGAACTCATTGAGGGAGCTGCTGTTGGACATTTTCTCCCCCTGGGCAGGGGGGTCTGTCTGAGGAGGAAAAGACAGTGACAAGTTAGAGCAGGCTTCTCTGAGCCATACCCATTCCATTTCTCATCGTACTGCCCACATTTCCTCTGTCCTTCACCTTCTTTCAGAATCCTTGCTTGAGCTCTGTTTGTGATGGCTGTGTGTGCCACACTGAGCAGAGGCCCCTGCCTGTGGCCTCCAGAGGAGTCCGTTCTGCTCTGCCGGGGGCGTAAATGGAGGTGTCAGACAGTCCCAGATATTCCGTGGGATACCTAGGGATCGGTGCCATGAGCTCGGAGGAGAGAACTTGGTCCAATGACCCAGTGGGACTATTCTTTATTTGCCATAATGAAAGCTGAATACAGCACTCATGCCAGCTGTGTCTGAAAGAGAAGACCCTTGTGAGGGATTCATCTCCCCCAGCCTTGCCCTCTTGAACAGAGAGGTCTGTATCTGAACCAGTCACACCATTGCCCACTCTAGCAAGTGAGAGAAGGAGTCAAGTGAAGGCAGGGGGTGACCTCACACTTTCTAGATGTCTCTGTTCCAATAAGATAGACTGTCCTCATGTCAATTTACCATCCGCACCCTTCCTCCAGGCACTGCAGTGGGAATGGGAAGTGACTAGCTCTGATGTACACATCCTGCAGCAGATTACGTCCACTCCTTATGTGAAAGGGCTGTTCAACATTTTGCTGTGACTTTGTACAAAGTCACAGGCTCTGGTCTGTCAATAAGTTTTTCCCCTTGCTGTGTTGCATTTGGACCTCCCTCAGCTAAAGGACAATCACACTCACAAGTTCCTCTAAGAAAGAAACTGGACTGAGCCAAGAGCGGAGGAGTTCAGTTTCACAGTGAAGATTTACAAATTCTTCTTTCTCAGCCCAGAGATGGAGAGAATGAAGAGTGTGCCAGGGTATCTGACCACTCACATGACCAGACTCTCACATATCACAGAAATGCTACAGGGAAGCTGTGTTCTGCTGGAGGGCAGCTTCCAAGTTGGCAGGACACCCCAGAGAAACAGTCAAGGGGCCTAAAGATGGACTCTCCTTAAAGGAGAGTCAGCTGATTACTCAACCTGATGAAATGCATTGCCAAGAGCCTCACAGGTTGGAAAGGGATTGGCGCTTCTCACTGCCATGAAGACCACACCAGGCAGGACACACAGGGTTGGTGTCTTAACTGCAGCTGAGCACTCCCATCATTTTGAGAGATCAAAAGGTCTGAGAGAAACCACAGCAAGTTCCTTCATTTCCACCTCAGCCTACAGAGAGCATCAGTAGCAAGTTTTCTGGCCTGATAAAGGTTTGTCTGACCTGCTCCTTAGGAGCTGCAAGCACAGAGATGCCCCTGGACAGTGCCCTGCCTGTAGGTTTCTTTAGGGCAGAACTGAGTGCACAGAGGGTGGGATGGGGTCTGTAAGCACTAACTAGGAAAAGACATTGGGACAGAGAAACAGCTCCCGGTAGGGACAGCTCCAGACATCAGAGATGGGCAGCAAATGAGAAGGAACTGCTTATAGAAACATCATGGGAAGATGGATGTGGGCAAACCATGGTCCGTCCCTGCAAAGTCCCTTCCCCTGTGTGCTGAGTTCTGCCCTGCAGAAACCTCCCAGCAGCAAGGCACTGTCCAGGAGCATTCCCATTTTTGCAGGTGCTAAGGAGCAGGGCAGACAAACCCTGATGAGGCCAGCAAAGGGGAAGCTGGTGCTGTCTATAGAGTAAGGAATGGGTGCAGGGACTTTCAGAAATTCCTAGCAGGCCCATTGACTGCTCATTGAAACTGTTAAGGAGTTTCAGTCCTTTGTCCAAACCTGACAGCTCCATTTCCATTTTCCCCTTGCCAGGTGGCAGGAAAGTTAAAGCACCAGCTCAGGAAATTGGCTTCTCTTTCTGGAAATCTCTGCCTTCGCCTTCCTCTTGAAAAGTTTCCTCTGAAATGTCCTGTGCATGAGCTAGAGTTGTGAGCAGCCCTGACCCATGCAAAAGCCTTTCAATGGGAGAATGAACCTGCCCTGTGGGGTCGATCCTCCTTGCAGCACCGTGGAGAGTTCCCCGAGCAGGCTGAGTGCTGACCCAGGCAGGCAGCAGAGTCACTGCCCCAGGCACACAGCACCCTGGGGTGCAGGGACACTGCTCTGAATTATAGCCCATGCAGACCTGGGTACACTCCCTGGCTTCACACCCCTGCAGCATTCCTGGGTGAAGGTAGCAGGATCCCCTGTCCCTGTGATGGTGTGGCTGGGATTCCCTGCTTTAGAAGCACCTCCTTCTCCTCTGCACTCAAGAAGACAGGAGAGACATCCTAAATGACCTAGCAGTCATGGAATGGGATGGGTTTAGAAGACCCCTCCAGAAACTCCAGTAGTATTGCTCTACAGCCAGAGACTTACTGTGTCAGGGGCTGTGAAGATTTATCCCTCTGTGAGCTCTCCTCTGTCCTCCCACTCCACACTGCCTTTCACTTCTCTCTTGTCCCATCTCATGTCAGCAAGAGCAGGCAGTGCCTGGAGCCCTGCTGCTCTTTGCAGCGGAAATGCTCTTGCACAGAGCTGTCTCTTGGCAGTGCTGACCGGTTGTCATGAGCTCCCTCTGTCCCAGTAGACTGGCCCCACTCAGGAACAATGGCCCAGCTGAAGGTGTGACTTTATTTCTCCTTTATACTCCCTCCTCTTGGGAAATGTTCACTGAGGTAGACTAAAATAATCACTGATGGTCTCTCTCTAAACAGTGAAGAGACACTGATTCCAGCATTGCAATTTGTCTCATCAAAGGATGGTTATCTACAAGAGGTGGAAACATCCCACTTTGGAAGACCCTATTCTTATCTCTTAACAAGGCAGGACACCTAGACAGGGACAAGAAGAGAATTCATTTACCCATGGTTCAGGTGTTAAGTCAGATGAGAAAATCTGGACATCTCATGCCAGGTTAGAAACCCCTGGGCTGGAGTGGGATTCAGATCCCTCCTGTGAATTCCACAAACAGCCAGGAGGTGGGATTTCCCTTGCCAAAGCTGAAGGGTGCACAACAGAGATGTCTGCATGCGAGCGCCTTGTCTAAGCTCCCATTAGAATCAGTGGAGATGGAGGATGGGAGTCAGTTGCTCACACACAAGCACCTGGTGACATTTGAAGAGACAGAGGTGGTCCAAGGCAAGTGCCAGTGTCTGCTTACTTTGATGGAGCAACTAGGAGACCCGCATCCTTCTAGAGCATGAGGTTGGAGTCAGGTGGGGAATTTTCTTGGCCAAGTGAAATGACACTGGATGCCTATTACTGCTACTAGAGCTCCACTCACTAGAAAGCTGAGGCTCATGCACATCTCTATGTTGCAAACAGCTAATGTAAACAGTGAAGACCCTTGATTTAATGACATAAAAATAGGCCATAGGCAGGGACATGTCAGATGCCTGGGGTGTTCAGCACAACCACAGGTCTCTAGCAGATACAGCATGGGACCTACAGGAAAACCATGTCGTTTTGGGGTGATTGCTGGGTAAGTGTCCCAGGGCCTCTCCAGTTTCCTACCTGTGCCCAAATAACTGCATCCCACCACTGCCTTTAGACAAAGTCCATCCCGTCTGCATTCAAGCAGCTTCATAAATGGGAGACACATCACACCAAGGCCTTCACTGTAGTTTCTGCACTCTCAAACCCTTCAAGCTCTCCTACTCCTGAATCTCTTCTCATCCCACATGAAATGAACAGGAACTGTGCTAATAATGTCCACAGGATGACTGAATCACAGGATGTTCAGGCCCAGGGAATTCTTCAGTGGCATCTTGTCCTTCCTGGAGATCAGCTGACCTCTGTCAAAGGCCCTGTGGTGCTACAAAGTCAGCTCAGGCAGCAAACCCCTCTCCTGCCATTTCTGCACAGCCCAGCTCTGCTTTCCTCTGGCCTCAGGTACTGCAGGGTTTACTCCCTTAGTGGGACCCTCCTTTCACCATTACATTGCCACCTGCTATCTATGCCAGCGTGTCCCTGCACTGAAGTGGGCGATTGCACATACCATGTCCTTGACTCTCAGTAACATGGCTCGCCATGAGCAATCTAGGCTCTGTGCCACAGCTGAGGCTCTGCGACCCAAATATATGCAAGTGAATGCAGCCTGGGGCACAGACAATAGCAGATGGAGATGCACAAGTTGTTACAGTACTGAAACATTGTTGGAATACCTGAGATGTCAAGGGATCACTCACATGACTGGAGGGCTGTGATAGCACAGTACAAGATCTTCAGGAGAGACTGTCAGGGAAAACGAGGAGGGGGGATGCCCTTTGTGTGAAGGGGCAGCTCAGATGTATGGACCTCTTCCCTGGGATGGACAAGGAGCTGCGTGAGAGCTTGTGGGTAAGCATGAGAGTAAGGGTAACACTGTGATGGGAGCTACAGACCATCTGATCTGGGTGACGAGGTGGGTGCAATCTCCTTTAAGTAACCTGAGGAAGTCTGTGGGTCACAGGCCCTGGTTCTTGTGGGGAGACCTTAATCACTCTGATATTCAGTGGGAGGGCAAACAGCAGGATGCAAGGAGTCCAGAAGGTTTATGGAAGGTGTCAGGGACAACTTCTTAGCACATCTGCCAGATGGGCCAAGAAGGGTGATGCTTTCCTGGATGTGGAAATTGCAACAAGGAGGAACTGATCAGGGATGGGAAAGTCAGTGTCTGCCTTGCCTACAGTGACCAATAATGTAGTCCCAGATCCTGAAGGGACTGAGGAAGGACAGCAGCAGAGTACTTCACTGGACTGGACTTCAGAGGAGCAGACTTCAGCCTCTTCAGGGGCCTGGTGGGGGATCCCATGGGAGGCAACTCTGAAGGGCACAGGAACTCAGGAAAGCTGGCAGGTCTTTAAGGAGAGCAGCCACCAAGCACAAGAATGGTCCATCCCGATACTCAGTAAAGCTAGTAGACATGTCAGGGGGGCCAGCTTGGCTAAACAGGGAACTCGTGCCTGAACCCCAGGGCAATAAGGCAGTGTATGGGAAGGGGCACAAGGGAGAGGCTGCAAAGGAGGAATTTAGAAATATTGCCCAGCGAAGCAGAGATGGTGTTAGGGAAGACAAAGCTCCCCTAGGATTGACACTTGCAGGGGATGTCAAGGGCATGAGGATGAGCTGCTACTGCTTCAGTAAGAGTAAAAAGAAAAAGGTGGGCTAACTGCTGAATGGGGCAGGGAATCTAGTAACAGCAGATGCAGATAGGTCTGAAGAAATCAATACATGGTTAGCTTCCATTTTCACCAAAAAGGTCTCCCAGGCTGTTGTGCCTGGAGTCAGGACTCCTGAGGGGAAAAACAACCAGCAGTGGATGACATTAGCGAGAATTCAAACTGTGCAAGTCAGTGGGGTTGGATGGGCTGCATACAAAGAATGCTGTGAGAGCTGACTGCTGTCATAGTAAGGCTACTCGCTATCATCTTTAAAAGGTTGTGGAGACTGGTGAGATTCCAATAACTTGAGAAAGGCAAATGTTACATCCATCTTCAAAAAAGGCCAACAGGACTACCCGGGAAGCTGCAGGCAGTTCAGCCTCTCTTTGGTGAGGAGCATGTCATGTAGTGAATCCTCTTGGATCATATTTCTGGGCACATGAAGGAGAAGAAGGTGAGAGAGGTCAGCATGGATTTACCCAGGGTAAATTGTGCCTCACCAACATGATTGACTTCTACGATTAAATAACTGTATCTGTGGCTGGAGAAGAGTAAATGACTTTTATCTGGACTTTAGCAGGGTGTTTGACACTGTCTTCCATAATATTCTTGTATGCAAGTTAGAAATGTACTGTCTGGAGGGAGAGACAACCAGATGGGTAAAAAGCTGCTTGGATGATCAGGCTCAGAGGACAGTGGTGAATGTGTAGTACTCTTCCTGAAGGCCAGAGAGCAGTGGAGCACCACTGATCTCTCCAGGAAACTGCCCTGTTTATCATCTTGCTTAGTGACATGAAGGAAGCAACACTCACCATGCTTGTAGATTTCCCCAGACTGGAAGGAGAAGACCAGGCATATGCTTGAGGGTTGCCATTCAGAGGGACCTAGACAGGCAGGAGGAATAAGCTTCAGAAACCTCACTAAATTCAGCTAGGACAAAGGTTAGGTCTTGCACCTGGCATAGCCTGGGGAGCGGTTCTGTGGGAAAGGACCTGAGGGTTCTGGTGGACAGAAGGCAAAATATGAGCCAGAATCATTCCCTGGCAACAAAAAAGGCCAAAAAGCACTGGGGGCTGTATGACCAGGAGCACAGCCAGGAGGTGGAGGGAAATGATGATGCACCTCTAGTCAGCGTTCATTAGACCATGTATAGAATACTATGTCTAGTTTGGGTCCCCAGAAGGAGAGAGAGGTTGGTATCTGGGAGCAAGTTTGGCAGAGGGCCCTCAAGATAGTTGGGGAGCTGGAGCACTTTGTCTGTGAAGATACGGGACTTGTTCAACCTGCAGAACAGATGGCTTTGGAGGGACCTCATAACAGCCTTCCAAAGGCTACAAGGAGGTGACCAAGAAGATGGAGCCAGGATCTTCACCATGGTGCGTGGTAGGACAAGTGACAGTGGGCATAAGTTGAAAGAAGAGAAGTTCATGCAGGAGATGAGGAAAAGCTTTTCCACTAAGGGGATGGTCAAGCATTGGAACTGGTTGCCCGGAGAGGCTGTGCAGTCTCCTCCCTTGGAGGTTTCCAAGACCAGACTGGATCAAACCTCGAGCAACATGGCTGACCCCAGAGCTGACCCTGCTGCAAGCAAGGAGATTGGGCTAGAGATCTCCTGAGGTCCCTTCCACCCTGATGGAGTCTGTGATTCTTCCCCCTCTGGGTCTTAGCTTGTCGATGTCAGGGAAATATCAGGTTCCCCATGACAGTGGAAGTAGGTCAGCTCTCTTGTCATCCTCCAGTCAGAATGGTTCACATGCAGGACTTCTTGGCAGGAATCCCCAAACGGTCTTGATCAATCCTTTGCTTCACTTTTAATTTCCTTTTATTTTTTTTTCTTTTCCCCCTTCTAAGCTTGTGTCTTCCACCATCCTTATCCCTTCCCATACAGTCAGACCACACCTGCTTACCCTTTCCCCATTGATTCTGCTTTGTGTTGTTTTTTTTTTTTTATTGATAAACTTCAGTCTTGAAGGCCCTTGAGAAACTTGGGTGATTTGGACAACACGTACCTCATGAAGAGTTACAAGAGAAGTGTCAAGTCTTGTGCTTTGGGGGGAACCACCATGCCCATGAGGAGAGGTTGAGGGACCTGGGCTTCTTTATCCTGCTGAAGTGGAGGCTAAGGGCAGTAGAGTAGGAGCTTGTGAGTGCTTGAAGGGTGGTTTCAGAGATGGTGGAACCTTTCTTGGTAGTGGGAAAGAGCATGAGAAGGGGAAACAGCCACAAATTGCAGCTTGCGGGTTTCAGATGTGACTTCAGGAAAAGGAAATGTCACTTGAAAGGTAGTGCTGTGGTGCTACAGGTCACCTAGAGGGAGTCTGCAATCATCCTCTGACTTTGTGTTTCAAGGAAAACCAAGTGAGGACAGAGAGACATGAGTAGAGGTAGGGAGATCCATGGGTGAGAACAAGGTGGCAAAGCAGGTTAGGTGTCTGCAGTCTGCAGGGAAACAGACACAGGTGTAGGACAGCCTGTGGTGGAGACAGCCATGGGCACTGCCAAGGCTGAAAGCTGCCAACAAAACTGAGGTCTTTGTCTTCTTGGCTATGGCTGTTGTCCCTGCCACTGAGGCCCTCAAGAAGGTGTTTCCTTAAAGCACTGTGACCTCGCTGCCTTCTCGTCCCCGAGGACTCAGGAGGTGCTGTATTGTTGACCTGCACTCGGCATTGCACACCCCCACCCTCACACTGCCCCCAGGAAGAGCCCTGAGCAAAGCACGAGGGAAAGGATCACCCTACCCAGGGGCTGGATGTCAGTGCCTGGCCATTCTGCTTGATAAAACACATCAAGGCTTACTTGGCATCAGAGCCACCGGCACATTTCCTTTGCCTACCTGCCGTCAGGGCCTCCAACTTTCTGCTCTAATCGGCCCCTAGGGAGCCTTCTTTGGTAACAACCCTCAGTGGGACCCATTAACGCTCCAAGAAACTTTGGAATTTACTTCTGATTTTAACTTCTTGAGAGGCTTGTTCAGTGTCCTCTCAGTATCCGAGGTTCATGGACTAAGCAGCAAATACACTCGAGAGGCCATTAAAATGCAGAAAGCCCTAACAAGGCATGTCACTCTTCATAATTTTCTTCAGTTCTTCAGTTCTTGTGTGGCTAATTGGAGAGGATTCAGGAGTGTATTTACAAGAGCAAGATTTCAATAAGCACCTGAAAAAGAAAGGATTTCTGCTTTTTAAGCTTTCTTTATTTTTCAGCTTACAGAATAAGTGATATCCACATTCTCCAATTCATACTGACCCAGAGGGTCTCCTAATGAAGTCCAGACATGTAGGAAAAGCAGTATTTTCAATATGAGACCTTTATGGACAACTTTCGTCCTCACCTCCCCAACCCTGCCATTTCTCTCATCAGCCACCAGGGACTTACATGACTCTTGTTAAAACCTAACTTTTTTTCCACTTGAGTCTGTAGCTGAATGTTACAGCTCCTACGCACCAATTCCCACCTGCTTTCCTTAGACAACTAGCTGCAGACACAGGAGGATTCTTAATTGCAAACAAGCAAAAATAAAATATGATACAGTTTAATAAAAAAGTGAAATACACTCCTCTACTGCATGTTAAGTGCAGGCTACCTCCAGTGAGGTCCACTTTCCATAAGGAATAACCCTCCTTGAAGTGTTTTTTGACAGATAGATAGGAAAGGATAGACAGAAACAGAACTAAGAACCTGACTAAAGAGACAATATGACTCCTGAAAGACAAGGCAAGCTTCAGACTCCCTGAAGCTCAGAGCAGCAACTGGAGAGTTGAGAGGTATCTGATGGATAAAGAGTAAGAGGGGGAAGAGAAATGGAAAGTGCATATGTCCAGTTCATCTGATGCAAAGATGCCTTTAGAAATGACCAATTTAATCAGGACATGTGAAAATATGTGAGAAATTACTGAGACTTTATCCACAGCATAATAGACAGAGCAGTGGTAACACAAGTTCAGGGGCAGATTAGTATTTCTTCTCCTGAGATTCACACCCTACCTGAACATTTCCACTATTTTATCATTGGAAAAGTGGGCTTTAAAATTAGTCAGTCATTTTAGCTGATGAAAGTGTGTTCATATTTTTTAAATGTTGAAAACTCTTCTTCATCTTTTCAGTCAGAGCTCAGGTGTCTAACCACAAGCATCCAGTGGCACTTGGAGATGCCCTGGTGTATTGGAGGTACCTGCCTGGGCCTGGCAGTTCTCACAGGGGACCTGCGGGAGACGGGAGTCCCTTTGAGCTGCAGATGGAGGCTGGGCAGAGGGGACCAGGGAACCTACAATGGCACCAGCCGTCAGTGACCCTGTGACTGCATCCCACCCCAATTCTGGAAATCGCTTTCCTTTAAAAACAAACAAACAAACAAACAAAGCCCAGGATATTAAGAAAAGTGTAACAAAACATTTCTTCACTTCAGATCATTTTCTTAATTTCTCTCTTCTTTCATTTTTTATTGACATTTTCTAAATATCTCTGGTATTATCAGGCCTGCAACATTAAAAATATATATTTCTGTGTCTCACACAGTGGTCCAAAACCACTCACTGCCCAGGGCTGTCCATGCCACTCCTCACTGTACAGAGCGAGTGGCACTCACCAGAGACAGGAGTGACCACAAAACCCACATCCTAGCCTTGTGCCTGTTGGTGGCCTGTCAGGTACTCAGGCAGACAGGACCTCACAACCTCTTACCCCAGACAGGAGTCAAGTGCTGGCTTATCAGCTTCAACCATAGAAGTGACCTCACAGTCACTTTCCCACTCATGTGTCTGCTCATCATCCATCAACCGCAGAGACAGAAGTGACCTCACTTTCACCTTTATTGTCATGGGCCTCCTACTCTCCTATGAGCTTCCGAGAAACAATTAATCTCATAAAAATGTCCCCAGCCATCAGCTTCCTGGTGGCCTATCAGCTGATCAGGCACAACTGACCTCATAATCACCTACCAAGCCAATGGGCCTGCTGCTGGTCTCTCACCTGCCCTTATGGAAATCACCTCAGCATGTTTTTGGCTTCCATCCAGTCAGGTATTCATGCAGCAATGACCTTACAATCATCACCTGGGCCATGGGCCTGCTGCTGGCCTATCAGAGGCTGAGAGGTGACCTCACAGTCACCATCCAAGCCATGTAACTGTTTCTCACCCATCAGCTACTCAGTTCTAAATGAGCTCACAATCAACATCCTAGCCCTACGCCTCTTGGTGGCCTATCAGGTCCTCAGGCAGAAGTGACCTCACAAACAATTGCCCCAAGTATTAGCCAAGTGTTGGCATATCAGCTGCTTAGATAGAGGTGACCTAACAATCATCTACCAAGCCCACACAGCTGCTGATGGCCTTTCAGGTTCTCTGATGGACAAGGTTTGTGTTTTTGCTTGGGAGGTCACTTCTGTCTCAGCCTCTGATAGGCTACCAGCAGGCTCATGGCTGGGGCATGTGCATGTGAGGTCACTCCTGCCTTAGCAGCTCATAGACCAGCAGCAGGCACATGGCTTGGATGATGATGGTGAGATCAGTTGTATGTGCTCAGCTGAACGTGGGGGTTGAGTTAGCATCCTGACTGGAGATCCTGGCAAGAATTTCAGAAACTGCAGGCCTCAGCCAACCTAGTGACACATTGCAAAATGTGCTTAGCTGAGATGGACACCTGAACTGTCAGGCTAGAAATGACTCCCTTAGGGAAGAGAGGAGCATATGGAAAGGTGAGGAACATAATACTGAAGGGTCTTGCAGAGTTATTTGCATAAAACCACTTCAACTTTGCAAGCTGATTCTCAACTATGACCCTTCAAGTATTTCCTGCTGACTTGCAGGAAAGTGCTTGAGCATCAGGCGATGATTCTCAGGGTCCAAAAGCAATGTTGTGGTTTGCTTCATTTTCAGCACAAAAAATAAGCTCTGAGTCCTTGAAACATCACTCACTGTTGTATGTGCACCTGGGAGAACTTGTTGTAAGAGGCTAATTTTCTGAAAAAATACTTTGTCTTTGGAAGTTTTCCTTATTTGCCCATTTCAAAAGGTAATGACTGTGGCACTGCTGCTCGAAAGAGTACCTCTGAGTGCTCTGTCATGGCAAGACCTTTTCCTTGTTAACTGTGCCAGAGAAAAAAGTCCCACCATGTCAAAACTGCTCTCTGAGGCCTCCTTTGGGAAGTCAGACCCTGGATGTCTTGTTTCAGGGCCTGGGGCAGTGTGCGGTATGCAGGTTGCAGCAGAGATCCCCAAGGCAGCAAACCCTTTGGCAGGGAGAGATTAGGAACCTGCCCCCCTCTCTGCCCTCCCGCCCCTATTTCACTGCATTGGGAGGTTACTTGGATGGTTAATTAAGAGCAAAGAGTTTCTAGGATACTGCCATATTAGAAGAAAAGAGAGTCCGCACCAGTTATGTTTATTGGTAGTACCCTCCCAATAAGACTTTATTAGCAGGAGATAGAGGCAACTACTATGCCTTTACTGTAAGAAAACTTGGGATTCAACAGATCTCAGAAGTGTTATCTTCAAGAAACTCCTCCAAGAAAGCCTTTCTGAAAGATGACCTCTTATAATCCAAATACTCTAAGCTGCATATTTATATGTATTTCACAAGTGATCTGGGATCACAGAATCATGGAATCACAGAATGGTTGAGGCTGGAAGGGAGCTCTGGAGATCATCTAGTCCAACCCTCCTGCTCAAGCAGGGTCACCTAGAGCACGTTGCACAGGATCACGTCCAGGCGAGTTTTGAATGTCTCCAGAGAAGGAGACTCTACAACCTCTCTGGGCAATCTGATCCAGTGCTCTGCCACCCTCACAGTAAAGAAGTTTTTTCTCATATTCAAATGGAACTTCCTGTGTTTTAGTTTGTGCCCATTGCCTCACGTCCTGTTGCTGGCCACCACTGAAAAGAGTCTGGCCGCATCCTCTTGACACCCTCCCTTAAGATATTTGTATACATGGATAAGATTCCCTCTCAGTCTTTTCTCCAGGCTAAACAGGCCCAGCTCTCTCAGCCTTTCACAGAATCACAGAATGGTTGAGGTTGGAAGGGACCTCTGGAGATCATCTAGTCCAACCCCCCTGTGCTCAAGCAGGGTCACCTAGAGCACATTGCACAGGATTGCATCCAGGCGCGTTTTGAATATCTCCAGAGAAGGAGATTCCACCACCTCTCGGGGCAACCTGTTCCAGTGCTCTGTCACCCTCACAGTGAAAAAGTTTTTCCTCATGTTAAGATGGAACTGTCTGTGTTTCAGTTTGTGCCCATTGCCTCGCGTCCTGTTGCTCGGCACCACTGAAAAGAGTCTGGTCCCATCCTCTCGACACCCTCCCTTCAGATACTTGTACACGTTGATGAGATCTCCTCTCAGCCTTCTCTTCTCCAGGCTAAACAGGCCCAGCTCTCTCAGCCTTTCCTCATAAGAGAGATGATCCAGTCCCCTAATCATCTTTGTAGCCCTTCGCTGGACTTGCTCCAGTAGTGCCACATCCCTCTTGTACTGGGGAGCCCAGAACTGCACACAGAACTCCAGATGTGGCTTCACCAGGCCTGAGTAGAGGGGCAGGATCACCTCCCTCGACCTGCTGGCAACATTCTGCCTAATGCACCCCAGGATACCATTGGCCTTCTTGGCCACAAGGCCACATTGCTGCCTCGTGGTTAACTTGGTGTCCACCAGGACTCCCAGGTCCTTCTCCGCAGAACTGCTTTCCAGCAGGTCAACCCCCAACCTCTACTGCTGCATGGGGTTATTCCTCCCTAGGTGCAGGACCCTGCACTTACCTTTGTTGAACTTCAGGAGGTTCCTCTCCACCCACCTCTCCAGGTCTCTCTGAATGGCAGCACAGCCCTCTGGTGTATTGGCCACTCCTCCCAGTTTTGTATCATCAGCAAACTTGCTGAGGGTGCACTCTGTCCCTTCATCCAGGACGTTGATGAAGAAGTTGAAGAGGGCTGGACCCAGTGCTGACCCCTGGAGGACACTGCTAGCTACAGGCCTCCAACTAGACTCTGCACCGCTGATCACAACCCTCTGAGCTCTGCCATTCAGCCAGTTCTCAATCCACCTCCCTGGCCACTCATCTAACCCACACTTCCTGAGCTTGTCTATGAGGATGTTATGGGAGACAGTGTCAAAAGCCTTGCTGAAGTCAAGGCAGACAACATCCACTGCTCTCCCCTCATCTACCCAGCCAGTCATTCCATCATAGAAGGCTATCAGATTGGTTAGGCATGATTTCCCCTTGGTGAAGCCATGCTGACTACTCCTGATCACCTTCTTTTCCTCCACATGCTTGGAGATAGCCTCCAGGATGAGCTGCTCCATCACCTTTCCAGGAATGGAGGTGAGACTGACTGGCCTGTAGTTCGCTGGGTCCTCCTTCTTGCCCTTTTGGAAGACTGGGGTGACATTGGCTTTCTTCTCTTTCTTCTCTTTTGTTATGGACATATTTATAGAAGCCCTTCTTGTTGTCCTTGACATCCCTCTCTAGATGGATGGGCCTTGACTTTCTTAGCTCCATCCCTGCATGCTCAGACAACATCTCTATATTCCTCCCACGTTACCTGTCCCTGCTTCTACCTTCTGTATACTTCCTTTTTATGTTTGAGTTTTGTCAGGAGCTTCTTTTTCGCCTATGCAGGCCTCCTGCCACCTTTGCTTGGCTTCCCGCTCATTCAGATGGACCGTTCTTGAGCTTGGAGGATCCTTGAATCCTGGTGATCCTTGAATATCAACCAGCTTTTTCGTACTCCTCTTTCCTCTAGGGCCCTATCCAATGGGATTCTTCCAAGGAGATCTTTGAAGAGGCCAGAATCTGCTCTCTTGAAGTCCAGGGTTGTGATCCTGTTTTTGTCCTGCTCCCTTCTCTCAGGATCCTGAACTCCACCATCTCATGGTCACTGCAGCCAGGGCTGCCTTTGACCTTCACATCCCCAACCGACTCTTCCTTGTTTGTAAGTATGAGGTCCATCAGGTCCTCATTGGTTCCACTATCATCTGTATCAGGAAGCTGTCATTGATGATGTCCAGGAACATCCTGGATTGCTTGTGTCCTACTGTATTGTCCCTCTAGCAGATATCAGGGTGGTTAAAGTCACTTGTGAGGACCAGGACTTGCGAACATGAGACTGCTTCTAGCTGTCTGATGAGCCTTCTACAGACAGATCTTTTCTTCCTGATCAAGTGGCCTGTAGCAAAAACCTGCAACAATGTCACCCATATTGGTCTGACCCTAATCCTTACTCATAAGCTCTCAATTTTCCTGTCGTCCACTCCTAGGCACAGCTCGATGTATTCCCACTGCTCTCTCACATAAATGGTGACCCCCCCTCCTCGCCTTCCTGGCCTGTCCTTCCTAAAAAGGCTGCATACATTAATGTACAGGTATTTCAGAGTCACCCAAGTGTGCTGTTTTCCCAGAAATGGTATGAGAGGTTTTCCCATAATGCTACTCTGTAGTCATTTCCTTGCTTACATGCAAATGCTTGAGGTTCTCCCACTTAAACCATGGTTTTTTTGATTATGTGTTCCCTTTTTGTTCACAACACCCCAGGGCCTGTGCGTGTCAACTTTGTCCATCACTCCCTCACATGGCTGCTGGTGACTGTCTCCCTCCTGCTTCGTTCCTAGTCCAAAGCCCTTCTTACCAGGTTGGCCAGCCTGTTGGCAAATATACTTTTGCTCCATTTCACCACTCTCTCCCAAGCAGACATCAATCCTCAAACAGGGTCCCATGGTCATAGAACTGCTGACATGCAAGATTAGTCCACTTCTCACACCCTTCCCGCTCACTGGTGCACATGGAAGAGTATTTTGCAGAATCAGCTAAATGAAGTTATAAATCTTGGAAAACAGATATGCAGGATGTCCCAGAACATTGACATCTGTGTAATCCATGTAAAACTGTCATGTCTTAATAATCAGGGGTCAACTGCAACAAAGGCTCCAGGCATCTTTGGGTCAAGTGCAGCTAACTGAGCTTGCTAGAAGCTGCTAGAGCTTCCCCAGGTCCACACCCCTGTCGTTCCCCTTACCTTGTCCTTGCCTGGCAGTATCAGGCTCAGGTTTCTCAGAGGGTTCCCAGTAGTCCCCGATGTTCCCAGACCCAGTCCCCAGAAGATCCCAAAGCAGAACCCATGGACTGCTATTCAAACTGATGTGTCTGTTGGCTGCCTCTGTTAGCTGCTCTTATGATTCATTGCTCTGAGCAGTCATTTGTACTTCTGTACCCAAAACAGTGATAAGGGCTGTTATCTCTTACTTCTGAAGTAACAGGAACTGAATCTAGTAACACAGAGAAGGGAGGAGACTGCAGCTGGCAGCTGACTTGTCATATACAGAAGGAAAAGCCTGTTCCTCTTTCCCATGCTTGAGGAGTGAGTCTTTGATTCTCTAAGACTGGCTCTGAAAGTCAATTAGCCTTTTTCCTCCCTTCAGTATGAAACCTGACCATGACTGCTGTACAGAGCTCTCTACTATCTGAACTGTGATTGTAGTGTAGTTTAAGTAATACAAACATCTCTGCTGTATCAGAAGGCTCTGGGGAATACAGAAGGGTCAGTGCATTTCCATTAGATCTTTGATATGTGCCCTTCCGTGATGGTCAATTATTATATTGCTTCATGAACTGGTAATCTGCAATCTTCTTCTTGCAGTAATTAAAGGCTCTAAGGGGTAATTTAAAGTAAATGTTAGATACCAAGACAGTGAAATAATATATCTTGTGAAGACGGAGAAAAAGTAAAAGCTATTATTTTTGTAATATGGTCCCTTAACTGAAAACCCAGTTATTAACACAGTTCTTTGAATCAATGCAATCTGGGAGCTAACTACAGTTGGCTAACAAGTTTTTAAAGTTGTTCAACTTTGTATATGATTTAATTAAAAATGGACTAGATAAAAAATGAGAGATAAATGTCTCTTTTTAAATGTCTACATTTTTAACAGTGCCTAATTTCCTAGCTTATTTTCCTAGACTATTCTCTACTGTCTAGTCTATATGCACAGGCTTCTAACAATTCCACTTACTGATTGTCAGCAAAGAATTGACTTATAGTTCCTAGAAACAAAATCAGGACACCACAGAGACCATATTGTTCCAGCTCTTGATTTAATAGAGTTCTCTGTTGTCTTTATAGTCTCTCAGTGTTCCTGCATGCAGAATCTTCCATTCCTACTTTTTGTAGTTCTGTCACCGAAATCGGGAGAAAAACTCCTTAACACCAGTGTAGCATTAAGAAGCAGGCATTCTCTTTATTACAGCACCGGGTACACGGGGGATAGCTCCACCCAATGTGCACACCGTGTGTCGCATCATCTAAAGTTTATATTGCTCTATCATATACATATGCATTCAATTTCCAGGAATGATTATACATATTCATTCTATTTCTTAGAATTAATTACTACATTTACATAATTATTACGCTTGCTGTCTGAGTCTCTGGGGGTCTTTTGTGGGGGTCTCTGGTGGTCTCTGGTGGTCCCTAGTGGTATCAGAAGAGGTGTCACTCAGCATCTTGCCATGAACTTTGCTCTACTTCTCCATACATGGTCTCAACTTGGCCTGCTTCCTTGTTTGAGAAAAGCTGTCTTGGTCCTAATCTTGGCTCCAACTGGCTTCTGCTGGTTTATCTGTACTTTCTCAGGATGTATGGGTTGCAGCTGCACCTGTGTCCTTGGGTATGTTTGTCTGAGCTCCTGTTGAGACTCCTTCTTTTCCGAGCTGGTAACAGTTCCCCCATTCCCTCCCTCTTTGAGACTTTTTCTTGTCTGGGGACTTTTGGTAACAAGAGGACTCTCAACCTTGAGGAGTTACCTTAACCCAGTGTCCCAGGAAAACGGGAGGGGGGGAATACTCACGGTCCAGCTGCCGGAGAGGATGATCAGGTCACGTTCCTGTCCCTGCTCAAACTCTCTTAGCTCCCAAGTCTCTTTTTATACAGCTGGGACTCTGGGCAAACAATGCTTTTGCTGACTTTTGCAAGTTTCACAATCACAGGACTGTTTGCTTGTCTGCTTGGAAAGACCCTGCTAGCGAGGCAAGACCACAATACCTCCGTATTGTTTCTTCCCTCCCTGGGGGTCCATGCAGATTCCAGGCGGCAGACTTCTTCAGTTTTGTTAATTCTTCTGTTCCACAGCCTCCTGCATATCTTTAGTCCTGTTAACTCCTCTGTTCAACAGCTTTGCGCATATCAGCTCTTGTGCGTATCAATTGGCAAACTTCAGTCCTGTTAACTCTTCACTCGCCCATCAGACTGTTAGAATCAGATATCCAGAGCTTGCTTGCACACATGCACAGAAGAATAATGTGGTTACAATGAAATGGAAAAGGTGAGCTAGCCAAATACCAGCCTACATTTCAAAAAGAGAGTCCTTGAGAGTGGTGTCATTGCTTGACTAGACATTCTTTGTCTGCAATAACCCTAGTAATTAATCTTAGCTCAAAGTGTTTCTGCAGTCTCTTAAGGGAGGCTATATGGCAGCTGCCTCTGGTGGGCTCTGGGACATAGGGATCCTTCCTATCTGGCTGCTGGGCCTCAGCCTGGTGTGCCTGGAACCCCGGGGTCTCTCTGAACCAGGCCAATAGATGTGGATGCTGCTCTCCCATTTGCAGGTTCAACAAGTAGTGAGGCTGAGCATGTAATCCCAGACACACATACACGCACACAGATGACACTAACATGGCCAGCTACACAGACTGCCACGGACAAAGTGATGCCTTCAACAATACCTATATGTAACCCTACCAGAACCCGTATAAAACATAAGTATAGATAGCCAAGTCCCCTTCTTCATCTACTGCTAGCAAAGATTAAAGGTCACTAGTGAAAGCACACACACCCTGACTCTCTAGTTCACAAGCAATGCATATTTTTGGGTCCCTCAAATATCAGTATGGCTTCTCTGTCCACTTGATATCCCTGCCCAGATCCTGAGTCCCCTTATCCACCATACAGGCCTCCTAGTTGCTTGTTAGTCCAGCCTGATGGTCTCTAATGAACAGATGCACACACACTCACACACTCATCTCACCCAGCAAGCACCCCCACACTCACAGATCCCTCAAATATCAGCAAGGGTCCTCTGCCTGTCCAATATTCCTGTCCGGTCCCTGGATGTCTGACTCACTGGCTAGTCCAGCTTGAGGTTTGCTAGCAAATTACACACACACACACACACACACACACACCTTCAAGTTAGGAGAAAATACAAACACCCCGGCCCCTTCTCAGCAGCTGTTGCCCAGGCACACGGGTACTATGACCCCTGGTCCAGCTCCAGGTGCTGGCATTGAGACTCCCACTTGCTCCAGTTGCTCACACAGCAGACACAGAAGCCACCATTACCTGAGATCTGACTCCAGTTGCTGGCCCTAAATTCACTCGTGCTGGTCCCTCAGTAGCTGCCACTCCTGACACAAGGCCCCATAACCCTGTGGTCCCAACAACTACTGATGCTGGGACTCTCTCTCACTTTATTTGCTGGCACCACAGACACAGGGGCCACCACTGCCTGAGGTCTGACTCCAGTTGCTGGTCCCAAATTCACTCACTCTTGCCTCTCCAGTTGTTGGCATCTAGACCTTACAGAACTCACACATGGGACAGAAAACGAGATTACACAGAAAGATAATTAAGAAAGCATTTAATAAGAGGATATAATAGACTGCAGTGATCAGGTGCAGGGCTCAGTCAGACAAACGTACTGGCAGGCCCCTGCTTGCACATGACCAGCCCTTTTTATACCCCCTCCTCTCTATTCCCCGCTCCTTATTCCTCCCTGATTCCCCTCGCTCAAATATTTCTTAGTAAGTTTAGCACAGTCCCATAAGCTTCCCCATGAACAATCCGAAATCCTCATGTCTGCCTTCTTATTGGTTACAAAGTACAGGTTGGCCATATCCAAAACTGTAATTTCCTAATGGCCTATTGATTAGTGACTGGAGACTTTTGGTCTTTATTATTGCCTCTGTTATCCCTTTGTCTATCAGGTTTGTGTCTCTGTGTGTTTTATTTATCACTTCCCCCTTGCTTATTGACCCTTTTGCTCTGAAAAATGCCCTTGATCATATATCTTAATGAAGCAGATGCTCTCACAGTCCACACACCCTTACACAACATGCCTGTAATTATATATATGTACCTGCCATTGGTAGATTAGTTAATAAACAGTGCAATGGACTGATAACAGCATAGAATAAAGCATGGGTTTTGGCCTCACCAAAGAACTGCAGATGAAGAAGGAAGCAAAGGGCTTGTAAGGTATGTAATTTCATTTACTGCATCCAAGTTTCTAGAGATATTTACCAAGCTGCTGAGTATATGTCACACAGTAGAATTTACGTTTCTAAATTATAAATCCTTATGTTCAAAATCTCAGTATTTGGGACAAACCTTGAGAATGAAAGAACTAAAATGCAATGTTATGATTGTTGGGGGATTGAGGGGAGGATGTTGCAACAAAAACTTTAATAATATTCTAGTTTTCCTGAAAATTAATGTTACTTGTTATGGCTCCTGGTCAACATGTATTCAGATGATATTAAAGGGAACTGCAGAGAGAAGCACCCAGAGTATCATTTCTTTATTGTAAAGAACAATGTTTAAAATGCATCATTTTCAATATAACAATGTAGTTGCAGATTTTAAATACAGCATTCCCAGGGGAAATAGCAATAGTCATAATATTAAAAATGGCTGTGGGATTTTTATGAATGAAGTACAGGTGGGGCAGTAGGAGATACTTGGAGGATGAGAGACATGAGGAGGTGCAATAGATTTAAACTGTTCTTCTACAAAAAAGCTTTTTCAAAATATTTTTTCTCTTTTGGCTTATCCCTACGTCATGTGAAAGTGTTTTGATATGCCAGTGTAATGTGTACATACGGAAATAACTAAAGACACTAACTTAAGACTGATTTAAAAGGTTAAATGTTCTTAACCAAATGAAAAATGCCATTACTGCTGCCGGTATATATCCATCTGGATGCTGGATGTTTGAGTTAGTTTCATTGCTGCTGTAAAGTTAAACTGTAATGGTACAATGTTGTTCTTCACACAAGATTGAGTAGTGGACTGTGCAGCCCAAACACTTCAACAGTGTTTGTTAATAATGGCAATGTTCCTAATATTCATTGTCTCCTGGGGTCTTGTCAGAGGTGAGCAGCTGGTATAGTTACACTTACAAATTACATTGAAAGATCAAACATAGACACCTACACATTAACAAGAAAGTGCTAAGCAGTCACTGGGAATCTCTCTTACTTCTGCGTCAGTGGAACATGCCTTACTCTGTGCATCCAAAGAAGCAGTATTGGAGTGTAGGTATTTTGTCACAAAAGGAGAAAAAAAACCACTAGTTTTACACAGCAATTTAAGGCACTAACTCCATCTATGAACTCTACCTTGTTTCAGTTGCTATATAACCAGATGTCAGCATGCTGCTCATAGTAGTTACTTCTGCCTTCACTAAACTTTAACATCCATGTAATCATGTGGCTTTATGCTCACACTCTTTTCTTCTATTTTACAAATAAGTAACTTATCTTGTTACTTTGTTAGTATATTTTTATAACTAATCAGTAACATCCTTTATAAAACAGGAGTTAGTTTTTGCTTGTTCTAAAGAAAGAAACCATGCAAGATTGAAATGTAGGGATTAGTTTGTTTTCTGTTCTGGAGTTTCAGTAAAATGTAAAAATTTCCTTATTTAAACTTGGATGAAAATTCTATTTTGTGCATATTTAAAAGAAGTTTGCAGGGAACAAAATAAACTCTTCAGTGATTGCCCAGTCATTTAATAATGCAGTAATCTATGTTATTTGAATTATTCTGAATATGAGAATTCTTGCACTTAGTCTGTAAGGAGCTGTTTTGTTTTCATCTCTGTGTTAGGGGATAAGATTTAAAACATAAGTAATTTCCAGGACTTTCAAAACTAATACTTCTGTTTTTCTTATACAATGGTGTTTCTCTGTACCTAGATGGGAAAGAGGAAGTTCAGTGGATTGGAAACAGTACTAATTGTCTTGTTTTGTTTGGTGGTGATCGTGGCCTGTGTCCTCATTGCGCTTTTGGCAACAGGACAAACTGGACACGAAAGTACACGTAAGTTCTTATCATTGCTTCCATAGAACCAGAAAATCGTTCAGGTCTGTTTGATAAAATAATCATGCCATGAATCTTCAGAAACTGGTTGCTACCCATTGGCTCTGATAGGAATAATTTCAATGACTACTGGAATTAGACTTGTCAAGACTATTGAAGTTCAAACAAAAAAAAAGAGCATAAGCATTTCTCTGCTGTGCTTTGCAAAACCATTGTTTTTATTGTGGCTATTAGTGTTATTATTATATTTTTATCATTAACCAAAGGTAAACCATAATCACAGCTTCTTACAGATAACATGAATAATGGTGAACATAAGAAATAAGCTTCATGATTCTTCCGGCTCATTAAGGGCCATAAGAAAACCTTTTATCCCTTCCCCCCAAGCCTACACTTTATTTTTCTTCAGTTTATTTTTTTAACATAGAAAGAATATAAGTTCAATATTTCTGAATATAAAGCATCACTGAAGAGAGACAGGAAGGAGGGAGACTATTCAGGAGTAAGCCATATTGCCTGGAGATAAACCTATAGCCATAAAAACCTATAATGTTTCCTTCTAATGTTTTGGTACTTCAGAAACTATTTGTCTTATAGAGATGCTAATATATTGAATCCTGCTTTATATATGATTCCATTTAGTATTTGCAGCCACTTGCTGCAAGGAGACTGCAGCACTTTGTAGGTGAAAATGGCTGAAAATTTAAAATAACTGCTAATACAAAGTGAACAGTTCAGTGTGTTAGTAGAACTGCTCATACAAACTAATATCTGCATATTTTCTGCCTTTTTTAAAGTAAGATAAACATATCAGCAATAGTTTAGCCTCGTTTGAATTGATATTAATGATTACAAAATTTCAAGATAGTGAGGAACAACCTGCAGAAATAGTTAATGATTTAAGAGGTAATCAAGATAGTCCTATAATTTAAATACTGATAATAGCACATTACTTTATTTTCCTAACAGAATTTTCTCCAGAATGCCCAGCTATAAACTTATCAGAGAGAATTGACTGCATCCCGGATCAAGTAGCAACAAAGGTCTGAAAACATTATAGAGAGAATTAGAAAATGGGCTTTATGCCATAAAGCCTCATATTTAACTACAAAAAAAGTATATATACTAGATCAGTTTTTAGATGGGTTTTTATCCTTTTTCAATCTGTGAATGCCTGATTAAAAATAATTTAAAGGAATCAAAATATAGGGACAAGCAGAAAAATAGGACCAAATGCAGATTTGAATGTTGCAGTAACTGATTTGGATGTACCTTAACCTTCTGATTGAGACATCAGTCCTAAGATTTCATCATTTTAATAACATAGGTATTAAATATTCCTGAATTTGATATTAAAAATGAAAGGACACTCCATTTAATTCAATATCTATGAGAAACTATCAGATTGTGTTGTGTGTTGCTATGTTATGGCCTGGGCAATGTGCCTGGGCAGTGGCAAAACAGGCTTTCACCTTGCTTGGCAAAATTTGTCAGAGCCGGGGAGAAGAGCAGAAGCTGCTGTTTGGACCAAGGCCAGAAGCTGCCGGTGGGCCAGGGCCAAGCAGAGATGGGACTCAGAAAGGAGAGGAACCAGGAGGACTTGATGGAGTTGGTTACAACTCAAAAGTTCCTGATATGCTGGACTAATATCAAACCCCAAGGAAAGGACCACCCTGCAAGGACACACTGATGGCAAAGAGCAGTTTACAAACGACCTTTTGTCTGCATTTTGCTTCTGCCTCATTCTCAGCTTTGTCCTGCCCCAGGCTGGCTTTAGGCTATGAAAGACTGATATTGCTAAGGAACCCCTTAAAGTAAGGGACAGGTAGATCCAACTCACAGTTGTATCTGACTCAGGGCCCAATTGTAACGCCCTAAACTGAAGTATGATCATTTTCACTGATTAGTCATTACTAATCAGTTAGGTCTCTGGCCAGAGACCATGGCTGGAGTTAGACAAAGGCAGAGAAGACAGTGACCCTGCACAGGTTGCCACTGCAGAGGAGTGGTGGCTGTATCATAACCCTGCTCCAGCATTGTCCAGTCTGGAGCCCACAGAGTCAGGCTGGTTCTCAGGAAAGAGTACGAGCTTTATGCCCAGTTTTTGAGGTCTTGCCTTCCCAGCTTTACTCCTTTCTATCCCCTATCACTTCCTGGACAGCCATGTCCCAGCTTACCACAATCCTCATGCACAAACACAATTCAGTTGTGCTTACGCTTATGAGAAATCAGAAAGTAACTTCTGCCTAGGATACGAGAGACAGAGATTCAAACCACAGCCATGCATCAGTTCTCTGGAGTGAAAACTATAGTTGGGAAAATTGTGATTTACCTAAGCTCAAGTTAGTGTCTGTTTTGTTTTCATCATTCATCCAAAATATCCTAAAAGAAGCCAGAAAATGAGCTTTTATAAGTAGAATTACTGAGGATAGAAGTGTGGGAAGAAAATAGATATTTATTAACTGTTCAAAGGATTGCTGAAGATAGAAATGCTGAAAGAGAGTAGACATTTGTTAACTCTTCACTGCTGTGGCTGTAGCAAAGTTTGATTAGACAATAAGAACATGCCAATGAAAAATGAACTCCTTTGACTAGTGCATGCACTAGCATGTCACTTCACCATTGAAAGGTGTTCTTTCTTTTTTTTTTAATAATACCGTTTTGACACAGGTTTAACTGTTCGGGTTTACATAAAAACAACATTATTGTTAAGTACATAGTCAAGCTATTATATTAATCTTTGGTGCCAAGTTCAATGTTCAGAAGCTATCTCACAGCTTATCCCACCATAAACTGTTTTCATGTAGCTAAGATTATCTCTAAATCAGCTTTGGCTTTCTCTCCTTGACTTCTTTTTGGTATTAACATCTATTATGCTGTTTTTATAGCTCACGGGGTGTGGTGAGCTTACAGTTTTATCTACAGTGTAGTTTTTATAATAGTCTCTCAAATACTCTTTTGGTGAACTCTGCTCCTTTCTCTGTGCTAGGCATAAAAGATCTTACACTTCTGTTCTGTACATACTTCTGTACACAGCAAGCTTGATGCTTCATGAAAGTATAAATCTATGGCTTACAGACCTGTTAGAACTAACTAGAAGAATATCACCACATAGTAAAGTAACTGCTGAAAATTTTGCAAAGAGTATTCATTAGAGGTAGCTGGAAGACATAAAAATGTATTTATGAAACTAGAAAGGGGATACTTGCACAATCAGGCTTTAGGATAATCTCTGTTCTTCCAGCTATTTTACTTTGCATGGGATATTCAAATAATCATTGGTCTAGCAAAGAATAATGAAAGTGATGAAATAACTCTGTAACTATATAGTGAGTATATTCTACGTGTGAAGAAAAAGAAGGGAACAAAGTTCTAATTTCTGCAATATTTAGTCATTAATATGAAAAAGAGTTTCAGAGGGAGGGAATAGGTGTGTCTTACTTCTGATTTATTCTGAAATAGCTTATAACCTAGGGAATAAATAGCTTTTCTGGTGGGAATTGGTAAGGTGGGAAATGAACATAGGTATTTCAGATCCCTAGTAAATGTACATATCTGTGAATCATTAGGGAAAAATGAGTAACCAGTATCTCTCCTCCAACCATAGTTTTTGTGTGAAACTTGATCAAAATGACAGGATAAATATTTTCTGATCTGATCACTCCTTGATGGAGGAGAAGGGGGTGTATATCTATTTGGTGAACATGGTTTATCTTGGTGGTTTTATAGACACTTCTGTGCTCAGTGCTGTTGCCACTGAATAAAATACTAATGTACGGCGGATCTCAAGTTATTACCTCTGCAGGTTCTGTCTCTGTGCTTCCCTTAGGCACTTGCATTGTTTCTGGTCAGGAGTTGACTTGTTTTTGTTCTGATCAGAGTTTAACAAAAGTATACGCACTGCTCCTACTGGACTCTGTTGCATAACCCAGAAGCGAGTGTCCCCAGGGCCAAGGATATCAGCAATAAGACCCAGCTTTGGGCCACCTCCAGCTATAACAAGCTGCAGTATATTTTAAAATAAACATGACACAAACACCAGCAATATTTTACCACAGACAGATGAAGAAAGCAATAGCTTCAACAGTTTTCTGTTAGCTAGCAGATGGAGGGAGAGGTCTTGGGTACCCACGCTGGACTTGGGTAGCTGAGATCATTTATGACATAGCCCTTTGCTCTTGGGGAATTTATTTATATCACTGTAACACTTTGACCTGAGTAATGTGTCATTTCTTTAATGACAGAAAATGTGTGGACACTTAAAGTGATGTAATTACCCAAATCTTGCCATCAAATGTAAAATTCATGCAAACAGTGGGTAAGTTAATTTCTAAGAGCAAAGCAAAGGCAATTTGGTTTCCTGGACTGCTAAAATGCAGTGTAAATGTTAGTGCCACTCCACCAAAGCATATGTGTTAAACAACAGATTTAATTGCTTGTTGTTTTTTTTTAATTTATTTATCTCAATTTGAGGTTATGCAGAACTAACCTTAACATTTCTGATATTTGAACATTGAATTAAAATGATTAATGACACATCAGTGATGCATCAGATGATTGATGCCACATATGTAGATGCTTATAAGCCAGTACCAAAAGTCATTGGGTTTTTTTTAGGAACAAAATTATTATTTCAAAAATTTTTTTTAAGTAAAAACAACCATAATTTTATCCACTCTTCAGTACATGACTTTTGGTCAGACTATACTGCATCCATCACAGCTTAAGTGATTCAATAATTTTTTTTAAGGTTCATTTCTCCTTTGGATCTTGTGGCTTTAAGAAAGAATAAAAGTCCAAAATTCTCTTTTTCTTTTTCAAAACTAAAAAGTTTCTACTTTGAATCCTGAAAACCACTTCATTTTTTTATATTCTGCACCACCAAATTGACCCGATAGATTTTTTTGAGAATGAGTTGATTTGATTGCAAATATTATACAGGTTTCTGATGTTTGAGGTAAGATGCATCTTAGGTGAATTTTAATTATTTTAGTATACAGAATTGATTTGTATAAAATCAGCTTACTTGTGCCATTCATGCCTTTGGATCAGAGCCTCTGCAGCCTTCGTGGCTGCTGCTGGAGTCCCCAGAGTGATACCAATGTTCCCTGGTGTTTTTTCTCTTCAAACCATGGATACAGAGTGGATGGAGAAGTGCGAACAACTCAGGCAGGTAAGCTGCAGGATAAGCTCCTAGAATTATGTACATTGAACTGTCCATTTCAACACAGTAATACTGAAACATGTATTTTTCCTAAGGATTCCAAGCTACGTTAACAAGGCTGTCATCACCTTCCCTCTTTGGAAATGATATCAACACTGTCCTCCTCACAGGAGAGTATCAGACACAAAATCGTTTCAGGTTCAAGGTTAGTTTTTTTATGCTATTTGAAGGTTCATGGTATATGCAAGATTGTTTTTCTGGCTATTACTGTGAAGAAATTAAATGCAGTGAGGTTATAAGTACTGGGTTAATTCTCTGCGTTGCACTCCCATGATTCCCACTGAAGTGTATCCTTGTACATCCAAGAGAATACTATGACCAAGAGATCATTTATCTAACCATGCAAAATAAATTAATGCAAAGGCACAGACTACCATTTTTAAAGCTTTTTAGGAAAGTCTAGATGCACGGTGCCTATTCATTCTCAATCTAATCAGGCACAGTCAATTGAAATTCTGCTCTCTTGCTTCCAGATCAACTTATTGCACAACATACATCACTTGGGATTCTGGAACAGTGAGGGGATGGAGCTATGGCTACGCTCAGCCTCTCAGCTTTTCTTTGTGTCTGTACTATCACAAGCCATATAATCATGGTTTAATACAGTGGGATTTTTGTATGAAAAAAATGCCAGTATCTGTGAAAAGATTTGTTTTGATAGTATTTACCTTTTCTTCCCGCTTCATCAGAAAATATTTTTGGACCAAATGTATTTATTACTTTTATTCATGTTCTGGCCATATCTCAATCATTTTGTCAGAAAGCTTTAGCACTTCCAAAGCCTTCTGTTCAGCAGTCCGTGTATGGTGAATATGCTATATCCATGGATTCTGCGCCTGAGTAGGACTTTTCTGTGAGAGAACCTCCTGTTATTGTGGGTTTGTACTTGGGGCAGGGCATATGGAGCAAGGAAAAGGCAGGGTCAAGTGTAAGTAGAGAATTAGCTGAAACTGGGTGATGAAAGTGGGAAGAGAGTAGTAATGAAGGGAGAGGAAGAAGATTGGGACAGAGATGAAAGTATGCAGTGGAGCAGAAAACTGGGACTGGTGCTGGAAGCAGGACTGCCACAAGCAGGACTGATTTTTAGAAAACCTGAAAGGCAGAATGGGTTTGGCCATGCATAACCAACGTTTGGACATGCAGAAAGATTAAAAGTGAGGTACTGAAGAAGGGCTGTGAAATAACTGAGAATACAATTGTGCAGAATTCTGAATGATAGAGACATTCATGTGAAAAATATTCTCAGATCAGCAATAAGGGAAATATCCTAATATATATAAACAAAGAGCCTGGGTAGATTTACATAGTCTTCATTTTGCCATTTATTGACTTTGATCAGATATTACCTTAATGCTGTTTTGACAATGAGTGTTTTTGCTAAGCCAGAAATATATGGTAATGCTGGAAAATGCTAGAATTAGACATAAGTTGTTAAAAACCTGATACTTTTGTTGTTTAAATGTGTGCAGATCACTGATCCTAAAACACAAAGATTTGAAGTCCCCCATGAGCATGTAGGACCTTTCAGTGGTTCTGCAGCCTCCAACTTAAAGTATAAAGTTGAAGTTAATCAGAATCCCTTTGGCATCACAGTGACCAGAATAAGCAATGGAAGAGTTCTGTAAGTAACTATGGTGTTTTTTATGAATAATGCTGGTGGCATTTGTTTTCTCTGAAGGTCTGTGTTGCAACATAAATAATACATGTCCAAGCTGGCACATATTCAGTCACCTTTTGGACATGCAAGCTACATCTCTTCTTTTGACTGATAAACCTTCTGCAAGGACTCCTGTGACGTCTTTCAACATAAATTTTGTGATATGAAGAGCTCTGTCTTAAAAGTTCTAGATCTAGCCAAATTGTCTCTATTTCCTCTTTTCCCCAGATACTAGGGAAATCTTCACAGATACTTTTTTCCATTAATTTTGGGAATCTTTATTATGAGAAGTCCTTCCCAGTGCTTAAAATGATATGTGAACACTTCTGTTTGCACCTTTAATATCTTATTTGTCACAATATTTCTGAAGTTCTGACTCACCAAAATCAGGTTGCTATTTAAATATATGATACAAGAATATTTGGTACAAGCCAGTGCTAAGCCAGTCACATAAAAACGTAAGTGAAGTACTTATATACTGAAGGATTTCAATCCCTTTATTTTCTAAAAACTAAATAAATAACACAAACCTAAACTAACAACCTAGCTCTAAGACTCATTAAAAGAGGAAAGTGTCATGAGTAACATACCTATTAAATCAATCTAATTATTACCTGTCACACTACTAGGATGAGTCGGATTGTTATCAACTTTTCAAGTTTAATTAATAGGAATTATTTTTGTGCTGTTATTAGTATTGTTTACTATCTTAAAAGCGTCTATAATTATTGATTTGCAGTTGCAGAGTGCACTATAGACGGACTTAGTATTTAGTATTCCATGACTGATTTAATAGGTGTAAGGAGAGGAGAGTGAGTAAAATAGTTCAATAGGACCAGTTTGAAACAGTGCTCTGATTGTTTCTCTTTCCTAAGGAAAATTCCTTAGACTTTCATTTAATATGATAAAAATGGCTGCATTTCATGTCTTTAAAGAAAAAAAACACACTAATGCTTGACTGTGTCCATTTCTGGACTCTATTTCTGAAACTGAAATATTCAAAATTGTAAGAAAAAAAAGCAAATACTGATAAGTTTAAAATTAATGAAATTAAATCCTTCGATAGATCAGAACTTTTTTCCTCTCTCATTTGTCATTTCATAGGAAAAAAATGTAAATTTCAACTCTACTTCTTTTTTGTGAAGAAAAGAAAAGAAAAGAAACATTCCCAGGTTTTCTTACTCAGAACAATATATTATGTTGCTTAGGAAATACAAAGCAATTAAAACATTCTAATTCACTTGGCTTTTTATGGAGATATTTAATTACATGGTAAAAATTAAAATACTCTGCCATAGGATAGAACAGCATCTGGTGAATGACCAAAATCTCAGCATTCTTTTCATATAATAGAAAATGATATATTTTTGGTACCCACCTATTTTTATAGCAAGGTATGGTCTCCTCCATCAAATATGGGATTGAAGATATTTCAGACACTCAGTGAAGCCTTTTGGTCCCATGGGAGAACCCAGGCAGGGTCAGAACCTGCACCCTTGCTGTGCAAGGGAGTCTAGAGGTTGGTTCACCCTCTCAACTGGGATAGCTCTGCAGAGCTAAACAAAAAGGAGAGCAAATTGATCAGTCAGACCTTTCCCTTGCAGCTTGCTGCACCCTTCCCCTGTACCTTGTAGGTGAGGGAATCAGTCTCTCACTGCAGCTCAGCTTCAACACCACTCAAATTTCCCTGCTGTTTCTCAAATCCTTTTGGAGAAAGAACAAATGAAATCAGGTTTTTCTTAAATATTTAAAGCTGTCCAAATCCTTGTTCAGAAGACTAATAGTTTGTCAGTAATGGAAAGGATTGGTGAAAGGTACAAAATTATTGTTACAGGCTTGTTCTGTTTATGCAGATACATAAGTATCTATTTTCAACATCAATAACTTTCATGTTCTTTGAGAACCTTCACAGTTGCTTTATACAAAATTTACTATGGGAAATGTGATAGCCATCAAAACAGGACTTGAACCATTTAAACACTGAGAATTATATTATCACTTTAATCTACCCTAAATGAAGGATACTCTTAATTTGTTCCTTAATTTACTCCAGGACAGAGAAACCAGCTAGTATATAGCCATGGTTTTCTCTTCCTGGTGGTTCCCCTGTACTGACTGGCCTAGCAGGACTCAGAAGCAAGGACTGGGCTCGTTCATTTTCCCTTGTGAGTGCAAGCTGCAGCTGATTTGAAAAATTTGGTAAAAAACAGACTATTTTTGTGTTTCTTGCCACTCACTGAAATTTTCCATCTGACCAGTTACTCTGTGTGTGTGGTCACCTAAAGAGCTGATTCAGTATTCAGTGCAAAAGATATAGGATAGGAAGCTTTGGTGGAAAAGGGTAGTAGAATATAGATTGAGGACTTGTACAGGAAGTTTCTATATCATCAATAGGCACTGCACATATCATCTGTGTGAGGTTTGCTCTGCTCTAGCCTGTCACTGTTTCCCTCCACCTCATTCTCCTCAGCCTGTCAGCTGGATCAAAATCTCAATCTGCTGTCCAGCACTGTTTCTGTCCTGCACTAATTGTCCTGCACTAATTGTAACTGTTTTGCACTAATTGTTTCTACTAGGGAGCAGAAACAATTTCTGGTTTTTGCAGAGATGTTACTATTAATCCTGCAGTAATCATTCCCTCAGAGCAAACAGCAGGGAGAGCTACTCATATATTTAGGGCTGAGAAGAGCAATGGTGCCCTGCAGTACATGATGTCCTGGTCATTTATCTTCCCTAGCTACAGTTAGAGCGATCCCTCATTTTTGCAATTCTTTTGCACTAATGTCATTTAAAAATTGGGCTTATTCTGTTCTTACCTGCACAGGAGGGTAAATAGGAACTCAAGATGGACTGCTCTTCCTGCTCTGTTTTGCTCAAACCTGTTGACTGTAACATTCACATGGGGAAAGATTTCTCAGAGCACGACTGGTTTTGGCCAAGACAAAGTATGATTTCCTATGCATAGAGCTTGTGGCAAAGCTACTAGTGACACAAGACTCAAAAGCTTTCTTCAATAATGGCTTTGTTTCTTTGCATTGAGCAAGCACTTCTATTGTACTATTGTATATAACCTTTGGCAGGTAACTTTGTGCAGGTGGTTTCCATTCAGTGCTAAAGTAACTTTTTTATTGTTTAATCAGTTTTGATACTAATATAGGACCACTGCAGTATGCTGACCAGTATTTACAGCTGTCAATCAAACTACCTAGCAGCAACATTTATGGTGTGGGAGAACACGTGCATAAGCAATACCGGCATGACGTCTACTGGAAAACGTGGCCCATGTTCAGCAGGGATACTGCCCCTTCTGGAGTAAGGACTTATTTTATTATGCTTTACTCTTTGCAGACTAATTCTGGAACCCAAACACACACGGTAGCTACTTTAATACTATCCAAAGAGGTTTTCCCTGAAGACTTGCCAGGCACTGCATGTGGTTACTGAATGTTAGGTGTTACTGAATAAAGTTCCCTGCAGAATATCTTTTATAAATATTTTGAAATTTGTGTTTATGTGAAGTATTGCCAATCAGCTCATCATATTAATATATGACAGTCTTCAGTTTCTACTGATAAACAGAATAAATAACCATGTGTCCAAATACATTGCTGTCTGCAAAATTCAGTAAATATAGCACATAAATCTTTAATGCATCATATCTCAGAAAATAATGATAAAGTTGCATTTAACAGCTGTTTCCTTATGAGATAAAATAGGTCTGTCAGCAGATATTTTGTTTCTAGTCTTTATGTCTTTTTCCAAAGCGATTTCTAGGGCACACATTTTCCAATAATTATAAAAGTGTATTCTTATATCTACCCTGAGATATACTTAGCTTTATCCAAGTTCTCTTGACACTGGTGCACAGAGATATTGTTTTGTCATATTGTCCTGACTGCAATGACTTATTAATAGACAATACTGAAGAAATGTGATTTACAGTCAGTTGCGCCAAAGACAAGTTACACCAATAATCTTATTTTTTGCTTTTTCTGACTTGTATTCCCATACACAACCTCTCTTTTTTGTACCTTGGGGAATATAGATGATCAAATGTTATTGCTGTGTTTATTAGTATCTTTTTGCTTGTCTGGAAACTTTTGAACAAAGGAAATATCTGCCTGAGTTTGTAAGCATTTGAATGAACTAATGTTGTAAAAAAACAATTGAAAACATTACATGTCTCATGTATAATCAATCTTACGGAGCAGGAAATCAATATAGATCAGGAAGGAAGGAATGTTTGCTATTAAGAATATTTTTATGTTTACTTTTATTGTAGTCCAAAAATAATTTATTTATAACTGTATCGATTCAACCTCTATTAACACCATTTTTTTACTATTGTCTCAGTTTAATGCAGCACCAATCCATATTTTTATCTTCAAGTGAGCACCGAAGTGTTTTGTTGAAACAGAAGTTATGCTAACAGGATTTAGGGGAGAGCTCACTATTCTGTTTTGAAATAAGTTTCCTTTACAGCTTTGAGACATCTTCTATGGGATTTTTCCCTGAAAAAGGCTTGCAACATTGGGTTGATGTATAGTCAGATGATGGCTCTCTGAATGAGTTCACTGGAGAGGAAAGTGTGTCAGTATTGATCATCATTATGGGCTAGATTGTTAAAAGCAATAAGGTGTCTAAAGATGCAGACAGATACTTAAGTGAGACAGTTGCTGAAATTTGTATCTTTTTAAGCCTAAATATTTGTCCACCATCCTTCAATGGCTACCCAGTAGAGGCTGCAGAAAGAAAGGTCCCAGCAAAGGATATTGTGTGCATCCACAAAGAGAGCAATAGTGCTGTTGGGACTTCAACTGCAGGACAAATCTAATACTGCTGCTCCTCTGCACCATCCCTCAGCAGCCGGGAGACATGCTTGTTTCCTGACCCTGACCCTGCTGGTGTGATTCCCAAAGGTACTGGCAGGTGTTCTGAATCCTCCTTCTCCTTGGGAGGAAGAAGCAGGAGTTATGACAACTTTAATTATGTGCTAACAGCTGTATGTGTCACAGGAATCCCCGCCACCATTCTATTTTTTCATGTCTCCCTAATCTTAATTTTTCCTGTTTCCATTATGTATTTTTTAATTTTCTTTGGAAATTTGATATCCATGGGAGAAGTTGATAGGAGGAGCTAACTATACCTCCTCAAGCTCTGACCACTACAGGTGGCAACATATAGTATGATTTGGCCTGGTAAGATTTCATGAAGCCCAATTTTGTTTTTAGAACCAAAAGCTAAAGTAGCTCACATTTATCTCACTATAAACAAAACCTTTTGTAGAAATCATCTTGTTTATCTTCTATCTCTACTAAATGTTCACCTCATAATCTTCATCTTTTTAATAACTGGTATATGGAGGTTTGAAGATAGTTCTTATCAGAATGGTTTCACTAAATGTAGACTAATTAAGTTAAACTAACACTGAACTGTGAAGTTAGACTAATTTGGAATTGTTAAGGTTCTGCTCCTCAGCAATTTGTTCTGAGTTTTCTTTTGTAGGGGAAAATATAACTCTGACACCAGATCTTATAATTTATAAGAATTTTTATTGCTAATAATGTGAGAAAAAACAATAGTAGTAATATAAAAGAGAAAAAGGTCCTCTTATCCATATGTTAAATGTAAAATACTGTACCACTCTTAAAGATTTATGACATATATTGTTTACTTGATGTGCATATTTATTACTCAAAAATAGTGTTGTAATATATGCAGACTTCCCCAAAGTTGTGTTATAAATGTATTTTAAGCAACTTAAAGACATTTACATAAAGGAGAGATATAGGAAAATAAAAAACAACTGAGGAAAGTGTTCTTGATTTCAGTTACTTGCTATATTTTGAGAAGTTTAACTTTGCATATGATATATTTGGAGATACCACAGAGTACATATAGTCACTAAGTTTTAAACAGCTTGCTTTTCTTTTTTTCTTTTAAGAATATGGATAACTTATATGGTGTTCAAACTTTTTTCTTGTGTTTGGAAGACAACACTGGAGCCTCTCTTGGTGTTTTCTTAATGAATAGCAATGCCATGGGTAAGAAAACTTTCTCTGTAGCTCTAAGTATTGCAGTTAAATAGCTTTTTAAATGGTCTGCAGGACTATCACACTGTGATCAGATTGAGTTGATGTAAATGTCTATTTTAAAATAAAGTCACAGGTAAAATTTTAAACAAAGTTGTCTTAAATATGTGATGGCATTCATTGTTGTGAGCATTTACTAGTGTTTAGCATAAGCAATGTAAACACAGTTATTGTTAAGATTGTATTGGAAGCACTAGTGTCATACACCTGAATAAAGCCTATCTGAAGCATGTGCAATTTTGATCAGATTCAGGGAAGGTTCAGTATAGGATATGAGAATCTTTTATAGTGAGCAGCACTTGCAAACATATTACCTTAACTTTCCTTAGATAAGTATACATATTTGTATGCTTAACAGAAATACTCGAGTCTCTTGAGACTGGAAAGTTGTACTGAAAATTTAATGAGAAGGAGCTGTGCCACTGGATTTAATTTCTCTTTGCAGCATGTAAAAGAATGTAAATATGGATATTAAAAATAAATCTGAATATCTTTTACCTTCATTGCAAGTTCAAATAATTGTTTTCGGTTTCCTTGAGTATTTTTGTTTTACATTTTCTCCTGCACAAGTTCTTCTGTCTTTCATATCAGTGTGACAGTTATTTTAGATTTAATTAATATTCAAAAATGATTTGTGCATTCTTTGCTCACAGAATTTGCTCTGCAGCCTGCTCCTGCAGTAACTTACAGAACAACTGGCGGAATTCTTGATTTTTATGTCTTCTTGGGAGACACTCCAGAACAAGTAGTCCAGGAGTATCTGAAGGTACATTTCTGAACAACAGGTTGCCTGGAGAGGTTGTGGATTCTCTGTCCTTCAAGATATTTAAAACCTGACTGCACACAGTCCTAGACAACCTGCTCTAGCTGACCGTGCTTCAGTGGGGGAATTGGGCTAGAGAGGTAGAGGTGCCTTCCAGCCTCAAAAATCTTATGATTCTCGGATTTATCTAGAGATGTTATGCATTTAGCAGATTTTATGGATTTTTTTTTATGTGCTTGTGGATCATTTTCTTTCTTCTCTTTATGCTACCCTGTGTCTTCACTATTTTATTAATCCAAAAATAACTCAAGATTTGTCCCTAACCTGACTGCTGCCATCAGGAATTACTATCTGAAGTTAGTTGGGGTGTAGATTTGGTTAGCTGGCTTGTTAATGGGAGGCACTACTTTTGCTTGAAATACTATTGCAGAGAGGATATAGCAGTTCCAGTTCCTAATTCATCAATATGCATGCTCTGAATAGTTTTCAGTGTGGTCATCTGCTATTTGAGCTAGTTATGGGCTTTGTGGAATAACATACTTGTTCACTGAGGCTAACATGCTCTACGAGATTTTTTTATTTATTTATATAATAATATTATAGGGTAGATAATGTACTTGCTAATTTGTCACAATTTTATGGTAGAAAAATATCTCGCAGCTATTTTCCATTTGTATTTTGGGGGTCTGATCCTGTTTCAATGACTTCTTAAAGGAAGTATGTGTAAGTTTTTTAACAACATTACATTTAGTTGTATTGAATTTCTCTCTGCAATAGACATGCCGGTAGCAATGGTAATTTAAACTGGTAATTTAAACCTTCTCTTATGTTAGTTAAATTTCTGACTAAGTAACTTTCATTGTTTTTATGCAGTTTCCCCTTACTTAGACCAACACAATTTTCAGCAAGATAGCTCATGTAATATGAAAAGCTTGGGTTTGAATACACACACAGGCAAAACTATGTAGGGAGGAGAGCCCATAACATTCCTGCCTGCCACTAATCACCAGGAGCAAATTATTACTTTGCTTGACGCCTCATCTCTAAAATGTAATGGTGACGTTGATCTTCTATATAATGTGTTTTAAAACCTATTTGTGGGATTTTTTTTTTTCTTTCTGAGACTGAAGGAGGAATTGGTTTCGTTACCAATGAAGCCAATTTTTGCTGGGGTCATGGACAGAGCCTTATTAACAATATAACCAGTTAGCAGACTTGTCAGCTGTCCTTCCCTGATGAAGGCAGTTTTAGTCTGTTCCAGCTGTGACAAGTCATTCCTCATGCTTATCTCCATAGTTATATTTGTTTTTGTTTCATTCTATAGTTTTTGTTTACTTTGCCTCTCCTTGATAATTTAGCACTGCTCCTCAGAAATTGGTATTGATGATGTTCTATTACATGAGTCATGAATCAGGGTCAGTATAGTGGGTGCTGCATAAATATATAATAATAAAAGATTATTAAAATGAAGAGCTTACACTCTAGTATAAGACAGTAAATAAGTGAGTATAAAGTCAGAAAATAAAATGAGGTGGCAGTTTAACTTTATGGGTAGCAATAGATATGTCATTTTTCCAACATTTTTCTTTTCTGAAAAAATAGCACAGAAAAATATTGCAGCTGTGGGTGACTGCATAAAACCTAGCTTCCCATACTTAAGTTTAATGTTAGTTTTGAGGAGTACAGATTTAGTGAATCTTTGACACATTCAAGTTCAATTGACAGTGCCCTTGATTTTATTTTTCCTTTTTCTTAACTTTCAGCTAATAGGATTGCCAGCATTGCCTTCCTATTGGAGTCTTGGATTTCAGCTTAGTCGCTATAATTACGGATCTCTTGATGAGGTGAAAGCTGTTGTAGAGAGAAACAGAGCAATTGGACTACCTTATGTAAGTAAAGGTTTTGACAGTGAAAGCAGAACAACTGAGGAGAAATTATCAGAAGATTCTGATTTTATTTACCCTCAGCTGGTTCATTTCAAGTTGGTTCAAGTTAGTATAAACTGCTGATAAAAGAGCCTATATAGATTTCTGGTGTTAACTTCTTTATGGTTTTAAATGTTAGGCTAATTGTCAGCATGTGGGAGATTGAGGGTTTTTCTTTTTAAATAGAGTAGTTTTTATTGGCTACATAGCTATCTATGTAAAATGATGGATGATTTTTAAATGTCATTTGCTCTCTTTTTGTAACAATTCTATGGAAGTAACTTTTTGGTTACAGTTTCCAACTATATACATTATTTTTCTAATCTGCTGCCTAATCTCCTAAATTGTTTTTCACCTCTGTTCTGTAAAAAAAGGTGAGTACAGAACCGTGGCTTACTTCTTAACTGGTAGGAAAAGGTAAATTCCAATTAGATTTTAAAATAAGATGTCAGATTAAATTAATCAATTGGCTTAAAATCACAGAAATTTGCAACTTGAAAGAGGCTGAAAAGAACTGAGGAGATGGAAAAAAACTCTGAAAAAATCATTGTTCTGCAGTGATATCTCCTGCTAGGGAGATCCAGGAACCGACACCATTTTTCTCTTTATAGGAATGGTAGCTATTCAGAGTCATAAGCAGCTCTTCCAGAGAGAAGCAGTATTCACAGCTGGGTTGCCAAGTAAGAAGCTTTCCAAAAGGAAATTCAGAATATGAAACCAACTTGTGGGCTCTGAACTGCCATTCAAAGGAGCTTCTCTCTAACAGTTAAATAAAGAGCTTAGGGAGAAAACCTTTCAATTTTGAAATGAAGTCAGTGCCTAAAATTCAACTCTGTGAGTAACACTCCATAGAATTCCCTAATTTTAAGCTAGACCTTTAGAAGAAAGGTTTGGCTTTAAGAGTATAGCTCTGGAAATCAGGCAGCTATAAAGAAATATCAGCATATCTAGAGGTTGTTTTAGAAAGAATGTCAGTATAAGCATTTATTTGAATTCTGTTAATGGTATCAATAGGTCCAATCCAGCTTGTTTAGGCACAAAAGACGTGCATTACAATTCAATGGGATGGCAGTTGTTAGATGAGCTCCAGGATTCATTCTCCAGAGACTGAAGAACTAAAATGAGAACAAATGCTGAGTTACATTAGACCTGGAAGAAATTATTTAATGTAGGGAATATTTACTTTTGTCAAATTTAACTTTCATTAGACATGGCTGTAAACTTTCTGTGAATGAGTAGAAACATTGGACTTTACAAAAACTCATCCACTGCATTTTTGTTACATAAAAAATGAGTGATTATTTTGTTTCTTGAAGACTACTTGTGCTCATCTGCTCACCTTCATTTAAATTTTACAGCATTTATCTGAAGCAAGATTGACAACTGTGGATTTGTCTGCATTAGCAAATAGTGTAGACCAATAAAAGCAGGTCCATAGAGCAAAATAGTTGGTGCTGAGGAGCTGCAGTCCACATTATTCACATTTCTTTAGGCTATCACTAATCTGGTCCTGTGAATCACTGAGATCAAACCATGCCTCTCCAGGCAAATTCATTTTATGCTCTCAGAAGCTCTAGAAAATTAGGAAAGCATAGGGAGCTGGATTTTTTTCTGATGTAGTGACAAAACAAGACCTGTGGATAGTTCTAAAGTACCTAGACACCTACATCCTGCTGACTGTGGTTAGGATATAGCATCAGATGCATTTCTGAAAATGCTAATCTAATTCTAGCACATAGAGAAGGTATGCCACAGTCATGGCACCCACAATGTTGGCTGATCTTGCTCTGTTGACAAGAGCAGACCCTCAATAAATTAATCCTCATACTTGATGTTTCAAAGCAGCTCTGCAGCGTATGTTGCTAAGCATTTTCCATCATCTCTGAGAGTTGTCCTGTCTTGTGCTGCCAAGATGGCTGTTCTTGTTTTCTGTTGCTGAAATTTGTATTTGCTGAGTTCTCCATGTACTTCTTGAGCTCTCCCAAATGCAGTTCATAGATTGAATGATCTCCTGTCTGAAATAATGGATACTTTCACATTGTTCATAATGATCCTAACACCATACTGTCTGTCTATCTGCAATACAGTCACAAGAATAAGTTCACTTCAGAGTGAATGGGAATTATCAAAAGAAAACTATGTTGGAGTAATATGTAAAACACCTAAATGTTGCTTCTAATGTTAAAAAAAAATGGCATTCTCTTTCAGGATGTTCAGTACACAGATATTGACTATATGGAAGCAAGAAAAGATTTTACTTACGACAAAGTGAACTTTAAAGATCTCCCTAGTTTTGGAACTTACATGCATAACTATGGACAAAAATATGTTATCATACTGGTAAGGATTTAGCTATTTCTTTTCCCATTTTAAATAATATCATGATAATTATTTATTATTATGCTTAACATACTTCTGTGTAATTATTACATGTATTGCCTGTCTCACGTTCAATAATAATTAGCGTAGTTCCTCTGCCCTCTGCTGTCTTAGGATCCTGCTATTAGCACAGAGACTCTAGTTGATGGTACTCCCTATGAAGCCTATGACAGGGGAGAAAGCAAGAAAGTCTGGATTAATGAATCAGATGGAGTAACACAACTAGTTGGAGAGGTAATTGGATTTTTATGAAGTTGGTACTCAATCCGTTGACACTACATGTTGTCATTTAATTTGGGTCAGGGTAAGATACGTTCAATTTTTCTGATATGATATGTTTCAGTAATTCTTGTGCTTTAGTAAGTTTTTTACATTAAGTAAAAAGGAAAACAAATATTTTGAAGGCTCAGGAGGCACTTTGGCAGCCAACTTCTGTTTATTTTCAATAGTGAATGGAGAGCCAGTTCCCACTTTGCTTTTGAAAATTTCCTTATAATACTTTACAAATTAAGCTGCTCATTGGGACTTGTGTAATTGAAAAATAATTTTGACTTAATATTGACTTCTAAGTTGAAAATTCAGAAGACATTAACAAGGTCATACTCTTTGTTCATTCTTGCTGAGTGTAAGTTATTATCACTCCAGAGAATTTATATATATTATATCTTCTATATTAACACTGTCCTGAAAAACTAGTAATATAAAGTTTTAATATCCAAATGTTTATCCAAAAGAATAATTCAAATAAATCTGAATGTGAGTATTTTAATCTTTCTCTAATGTAATCAACAGTTTAATCAATTATTTCCCTTTGAATTTTATAGGTGTGGCCGGGAAGAACTGTCTTCCCAGATTTCACCAATCCTGACTGCACCAGCTGGTGGGTAGAAGAATGCAAAATATTTTATAAAAAAGTGCCATATGATGGGATCTGGATTGTAAGTAATTCAGAACTTTCATGTTTTACAGAAATAAGCTAATGACAAGTAAGGTTTATGGCTAGACATTTTGTTTAAATCTGCACTGAATTTGAAGAGATGTTTATTATTAATAACCTGAAATCAATGTGGCATTTGTCTGTCTTTTCTGTGACATTGAACACACTGCATGGAATCCTTGTGTTTCTGGTATCAAAGAGATCTTGCCTTTTGTTAGAAGTGGCATTTACCCAATGCGTTTGACAGTGCTCTACAGGTGTATGTATAGAAACCTAATTTGTCTAACAGCTGGCTATGAGATAAATATGCAGAAGGACAGCATGTAAAATTGTGGACCACTAACCAGATTGAGGCCCCATTTCAAAGCTATAGTTCCTACACTGGGTTTTATTTTTAATAAGCAGTACATATGAGTAGAAGTTATTTCCCCTCTAGAGAAAAACATTGACGTCATTTGTAGAACCTTGAGTTTTAACAGAATAAACTCATTTTTCTTAGTCCAGAATTAAGAACCTTCTTTTATAATGCAGAATCAGGGAAGAGTTTGCTCAAGTCTAGGGAGGTTGATAGGACTGAGCACACATTGTATTCAAGGCCTGTACAAATGAAGAGTGACCCAGCAAAGCTATACATACATACATAGGTTTCAGTACATGAGTTGTCCAACTTGGTTGAAGTTCCACCATCTGCATTTCCTCCAAAATAGTCTTTTTGAAATTCAAAAGGATGTTCTTATTTTTTCTTTGATTATTTTGTACATCAGGGACCTAGTTTCTGGACAAGTAGTTCAACAGCTTATAATTATTATTCTTATTGTGCCCTCAGTCATACCTGCTGCCTACAAATCTGTGGTATGGTATAATAACGGTAAGACCAGTCAAGTCACTATTTAAAAGAGAAGATCCATTTATCCATAATTGTTCTCTTCAGCCAGAGTGATTCTTATAAGAGAGTAGGTTCTTACAGAAACATTTAGCTTCATAACTAATACTCCTTGTCCTTTCTGATAACAAATTGACAATAAGTATATTTCAGACAGTTCTAGAAGTGTTGCAGTTATGAATAAACACTATAGTCATGATTTTATATTTGGATTTGCAATTTAAATTTGATATTTTATTTGAAATTTAAATTTGAATCATAACCATGTCATTTAAATAAGAGTGTACTGTTTGTGGATGTTCACTGACATCTAAAATGCTTCAGCTGTTGACCCATTGATAAAGGCAAATGACAGCACACTCCTACAGTCAGAAAACCTGTATACATACTAAGTAAATGTATTCTGAACAGGTACTGAAGGATTAAAATTAATATAGTCTATACCTCTCTTCTCCAAGTAGCTCATGAAGTTTCAAATTAGTACATGTGCAGTTAGTATTCCAAGTTAGGATTTGGAAAAGTCAGGCTCCCTAAATATTTTCTTCTATCAAATGGTTAACATGGAGTCTAGCACAATTGTTTGTAGGCATAATTCATAGAACTTAAGTAAGGTCAAGGGCCGTATTGATTCTCCCAGATCAATCTTTTACAGGAATATGCTGTAGTAAAGCTTTTCAGAGATAGATACCTGAGGGAGATCTGTTCTTAAATTTCTTAATCCCTATGTAAGCACCTGAACAGGGGGTTAATTTCTTTTGTGAAGATACAGAGCAGCTAAAACCCTTTTTTACTTCAGAAATATTTATAGATACTCAATAGCCCTAAATATAAGTTAAGATTACATTTAGGTGCTTAGATGAGGATTCAGAAATTAAACATGCTTTGGAAATGCCCATCTATATTTACAATTATTAAAGGTTCTAAGCATCATAATGCCCTGACTTTGTGCTGGACTAATACAAGCTGTAATGCTAAAACCTGGGTTTGAAGGACTGTACGGTTTTAAATATGATAACTTAGCTTTTCTCCTTATGTTGTGGCTGAAAGTATGGAATATCCTTAGACTCAGGAAATCAGGATATCTAAAATCTGCTCAAGTATAAAATAGATTTTTAGGCCATTCTTATTCTTGTCTGCTGATCGTTTCTGATCCCCTAAGAAACTTACTGTTTTCATCACAATGAACTCACATCACGATGACTCCAGACTTATGTCTGGAATTTAAAATTCTGGGAATGGTGTTGTGGCTAGTCTCACACAAAACAAAAAGAAGGTAGAGGCTTTGAATAAGACAGGATAGAACTGTATTTCAGCTTGAGAAGCTAAATTTCATTTGATTTATGCTGAAACAATCTTGGACCTGGAGGCAGAGTACTGTGTAACCATATCGCATAGTTTGGAAATATTGCTCTTAACCCCTACAACAAAATAGAGAGGCGAACTGTAAATTTTTGTTTAATAAAAGTTGATTCCAGAAAGCTCAAACACAAAATGAACAGTGGAATTTTACTTACCAAGCATTTGCTGGTAGGACCAAAAGAGCTAACTGATTATTATACTTCATCCATGCAAACATAACTATGCACAGCAAGATTTCAAATATATTTTAAAGTTTTTAACCTACTTTATTTAGTTAGTTTATTCTGATTTTTTTTCATGTTGTCACTTAATTATCTTGCTACTTTCTATTTAATGAGGGAATTGTAATGTGTAATAATTCATAATGTTCATCAATATGCATTAGAGTGCATCAGATAATCCCCTGTCGATGTGGCTGATAAAGAAGAAGATGAGAATATGTGTTTTTAGCTGCAGGTTTCTTTTCTTTAAATAAGTGCTTTTTTTTTTCTGTAGACTGATTATTTCTCTCTGCAGAAGCACAGATGAATTCTGACATCTCTCAGTGATAGGGGTCTTTAAAAAAGGTTGAGGATCATCTTCTTTACTTCCTTTATTCTGTACCTGTTTTTCTCCTCTCCATTTTACTTAAAAATGAATAAATCTTGGAAGAGAAAATATAGATCTGAATGTTTTGACATACTTTTTAAAAAGCCATAACAATCTTAAATTCATTTTTAGTCTGTACAGCAAAATACCGTCCTTTAGCTGTTATGTGATTAAATTATACTTTTCTTGCTTGTTTTTGCAAACTCTGGTTCCATTAGGTCAGGTTATCAAGTATAAATGATATAAATCTCTTTCTGAGTTCTAAAAATGTGATTAAATTGGTCATTAGAGTAACAGAGCTCCATCCCAAGGTTATTGTTTTCTTCCATGTGTGCTTTTCTTGCAGTACATTTAGGTATGCATCTAGAAATGCACTTGCAGATCTGGCAAGGAAAATATACAAGTTTTGCATTAGCTCTGAAAAATATTTTAAAGGAAATCTTTAAGAATATCTAGTCACCTTGTATATTTTAGCAGAAAAATCACATTATACATTTGCTTATTCTACATTTCTCTCAAATCACATCCTCTGTAGTCAATACATTCTCTTGAGAGTAGTGTGGAGCTGTTCATAAGCAGGGGCAAGTACTAGAGGGGCACCTCCTGCTATTTCTGGTTTTTGTTTCTTTTCTGGGGTTAGGTGTAATTCTCGTGATGTAGATGCTGACTCCAGTGAGGAAAGGAAGGAGGGGGACTCTAAGCCACACCTGTAAGGACTGGCTGGAATCTGTCCCATGCATTCCATTGCATGTATGTAGTTTATGGTACGTTTTCAACCAATCATTCCCCACAGTCCTGTGAGGATAGTTCACTGCTTTCTGAGCTCTGCTTCCTTGGTGTGCTGGCTTTTAGTGATGGCTAGTCACATGGCTGAGAGGAAAAAAAACTATGCTTAGTAAGAGTAGGTAGGTTGCAATCCCTTCTCAGCATAGCTGGAGAGCTGAATGCCTTTTGGCAGCTCCTGACTGTGGGAGGAACTGCATCCTACTGCAGTCTAGGACTCCGTCTTAGCTTAGGGATATTGTCACTTCTTTAAACAGAAATGGTAATGGAGACCTATAATATTAAAGAAGGATAATTATATCCTGTATGTCTGGCATCTAAGGGAGTGTCTAAAAGCTTCAGATCTGTAGATAGTCAACAGTCATCTGAGGTGTCCCAACTCATACTGCTCACTCACATAAAGTCTGTCCAGCATTTAGACCCATATTAAAGCAAGACTCAACCAGTTCAGTATCTCAGTTATACCATCATACCTAATTATATACTAGTTCTAATTAATTATTCCTTAAAGGATAGGAGGAATAAAGCATAAGAATTTTCTTAGGAAAACATACTTGAGGAAACGTTAACATATTCTATGCTTTTTTTTTTTCAGGATATGAATGAAGTAGCCAACTTTGTTCAAGGCTCAAGGGATGGTTGTGAGCAGAATGCCTTAAACTATCCTCCTTTTATACCCTGTAAGTCCATCTTCTTCAACTGGGAAGCAAAGAAATCAAAATGTTTCTGAATTACTGTGCTATCAGCTACAAGGGTATGAAGAGATTTTATTAGCAGTTTTAGGGATGGTTTTTGAACATTATTATTGACAGCAAATGCAAATATACCTAAACCCAGGTCAAAGGTGCGGTTTATATAATTCATGAGAAAAAAATGGCTTTTTTTCCCTTTCCAAATCATTACTGAATTTGGTATTAATTTTCTTTTAACTTCAAGTGGAATTCAAATTCTGTATTAAGTAATAATTTTGAGTGATCATTGCCAGTACATTATCAGACCAAGTGATTTAGACATTTAGGGCTCAGTTATGCAGTCCTTCTTTGCATGGGTGAACCAGTGTCTGCATGAGAAATCTAGAGGGCCTGAAGTTGAATTATGCTGAGCTACATTCACTACTTAGGGTATCTTTTTAGAGACAAACTTTGTAAGTGAAAATGTCATTCCTTCTGACCTCAGCCATAGATGTAGGGTTCAAATGAAACTTAAACTTTTCCCTCTGCACCAGATTTAAACTATATAATGTTTCCATTTCTGTGTTTAAGATGAAAGAATAGGAAAGGAGTACCTTTTGGTAGACTAAAAGATACAACTTTAAATAATGAATATTATACCATCTCTTTGCTTCCATGCTCATGATAAAGACCCCAGTGAGCTTCATTTGTGCAAAGATTTACTGAAAGAGGTGCCAGAAAGCATTGGCATTGAAGGGAGCCTGTGATTACTATTTAGTTACACTTAGACATAGATAGACTGTATAAGTTAATCATGATATGTTCTGAACAAATTGAAGCATGTTATACATCAGTCTGCTAAATTCCACTCAGTTAGTAAAGTTGCATTTATGCAAGTTCTAGCAGTATCAGGAGAATTCTTTTGCTATTTGTATATGTATTTATGTATTGATTGCCATGAAATATGGAAAGCTTCAAGGCAGAAAGCTTCTTAGTTAAAGCAAAGAGGAATAAAGCCAGCAATCTTTAGAACATTACATGATACAGATGAGTACTTATTGTTTTGTCCTTGTAGTACTGGGGTTAATACAAACACTAAACAGGAAAAAGGACCTAAATATTATGTATATGCATGAAGGAAAAGAACGGAAATACTCAGAATCAAAGCACACTTCATAACTGTTATCTGTATTCTTTTATCAAAGGTATTCTTGATGGACTCCTGTATTCCAAGACTCTTTGTATGGATGCAGTGCAGAAGTGGGGGAGACAGTACGATGTTCACAGCCTGTTTGGGTACTCTATGACCTTATCAACAAAACGGTAAGGAATGCTTCCTAATATCTTTACAAAAAAAGGTATAGTAGAGCATATGGCCTGCTTTTTGAGATACAGTGAGTGGTTTCACTTCCAAAGGAACCTGATTTTGGGGCGGTATGAATTTTCAGGCCTCTGGAAAATCAGTCTTTCCACAGCTGACTAAATCTCTGGTTCTATAATGATGTGTCGGATTTCTGTGACCTTATTATGTGCAGAGTTCAAATACAGTCTAGGTTGGTGGGCAAAAACTTACAGAAACATTATTTAAGGTTACTATAAGGAACTTAGCTATAAGACACCTGGTTAAATGTAAGAGAATCTGTGTCCTCAACTTATTTGTTATGGTAAAATAACAAATATAAACTTGCCTTATATAGAACTACTTAGCTCTATGTCTTTTTTATTCTTTGCATAATTTCTTTTTTTTTTTTTTCTTATTTTCAGAGCCATTGACTCTTTGTTTCCTGGAAAACGAAGCTTCCTTCTCTCAAGGTCTACTTTTGCAGGATCAGGAAAGTATGCAGGACACTGGCTGGGAGATAATGCAGCAACATGGGATCACATAAAATGGGCAATACCTGGAATGCTGGAATTTAACCTCTTTGGAATTCCTTACGTATGAAACAGTAATCTGTGATTTCCTTTCAAAACGAACACATAAGAAATGCTCTGTATATCCGTGATACCTGATTATCTAATCAAAACTATCTGTACAAACGTCTTGTCTTTTAAGCTGTAAATGAATCCCTTTAGGAGTCTGATTTATGTTTTCTTCCCAGGAATAATTGATTTTAGCTTTAGGCCATTTTCTTATCTTGATTATGTAGGTGCATGTTTATCAAACATATTATTTGTTTCAATCCACCTTCTAACTCTACTATTTTTCATTCATTTTCAAATGCAATAGGAACACCTATTTATTAATTAAATGCCCATATTACTTTTCATGGTTTGATATTCTTTGGTTTTTGGATTGCTTTGCTAATGTATGCATATTAGCACCAAACAGGAAGGTAAATATTTGGCAGAAAGAGAACAATGAGCAGTGTTAGCAAGTAGTTAACTTAATTTTCTGTACTACCTATACTTGACTTAGAACAATTCTGTTCATGTAGATGGTGGGCTGTAAATGTGTTTGCAGACATCTATTTGACTTTACTGAAAAATAGGTATTTACCTAGCTACTTCTGCTTCAAATAATATCTTAGAAACTTTAGTAATTCTGGAGTTGAATCAGAGCAAAACACAGTGGGCAAATTTAGGTATGGATGAGAGATTTGAAAGAAGACAGATTTTACATAGAAATGTGTTGAATGGCTCTATCACCCTGGCTAGCAATTAAGGATGAATTAATAAATCTCTGAAAATCACTACTTGAAGATTTTTTTGTAGAGATTAGAGGTGCAATGTACTGTACTTATTATGTATTCTGTTTGTATTTTAAGATTGGAGCAGATATTTGTGGGTTTTTTGATGACACCACAGAAGAACTTTGCACACGATGGATGCAAGTAGGAGCATTTTATCCATTTTCCAGGAATCACAATACTGAACTACGCATAGTAAGTTGTACATTCTCTTACCTAGTTTTGTGTTACACTACCACATTTCCACACACTACCACATTTCCATTATTATTTTACCACTAATAATTAGATAGTTGACTAGTTTAAAATTGGTACAACCTTAAACTCTCGTTATGAAATTCTAGTTCCAAAAGGTTTAGCTTCATAGGGATTAATTATATGCACTCAGGTGTACATTCATCTGACATCGACTTTTATCCCCATTGGTCATATATAAAATGAAGGGCACTTGCTGCTATATGACCCATCATCCTGACTCTTGGGAGTACCTCCTAGTTGCATCCAGAATGCATGTGGGCAAGGAAGGGCCTGCAGTGCAAGGCAACCCTCTCTTGGACTGGTTTACTGGAGGTCCAGGACCTCAGGTCACACTCTACAAGGCAGACACCTTGCAGAGGTGCACCACTGAATTGCAGTATCTTTGAAGCAGCATCCTACTTCTGCATATCTGACATACAGTGTTTTCCAAGTTTCCTCTGCATAAAACAATAGTAATATGTTATTTATTTTCAGTCTCAGGATCCTGCTGTGTTTGGAGCTGATTCAGTTTTGGTGAAATCATCAAAGTATTACTTGAACATACGCTATACTTTGCTGCCTTACCTGTATACACTCTTTTACAAAGCTCATACTCAAGGAGACACAGTTGTACGGCCAGTTCTGCATGAGTGAGTTTACTAACCAGACTTCATGCTACTTTTACTAGGAAGAAAGAATTGAGGCAGGTTGAATGCTGTCAGGGACTTTCTAAACACATGTATAATTTGTGAAAGACAGTGCACATTGCAATACGTATAGACAACTTCTAAATTCATGAAATACCACTTTGAAGTAATCAGAAGAGTAATCAAAAACCATCTATAATTTCTGCATACACAAATATGTTATTTTCAATTACTCTAAGAGTTGCTACAAAATGTCATAGGCAGTTAATGAAATTATTCTCACCATGTTAATGGAATTATTCTCACCAGTTAATGAAATTATTCTCACCACGTTTCAGAATTTTTGTTTCCTTACCTGGCAACTCTTGAATAAAGCTCTGTCAAATTCTAACAAGAACATCCACACACAGACACAGTTATGCATATGTATAATCAATATTAACTAAATTAGTAATCCTGTAAATTTACCTTCTAAATTTCATATTGCCTCAGATGAAAATAAAATTGTGATGTTGCGATGACTTTTCAATAGTGATTCTAGACGATCAGTAACTTGAAATATTAAGACTACTCACGATAATATAATTAGTAAATATAATTAATGTTGTTATTTTCCCATTTGTCTAGGTTCTATTCTGATGAAGCAACATGGAGTGTTGATAAACAGTTCTTGTGGGGTCCTGGGCTACTTATTACACCTGTACTTGACCCAGTATGTTTCACTGCCTTGACATCTACCGCATAATGAATTTAAAGGGAACAGGGACACTATTCCAGTTCTTTTTTTCTTACAGGGAATTTCAGACTAAAATCCCAACAACTAAAATTTCTTGACCCTCTATTCCTGTCATTCTTTTATTCCTTTGCTTAGAAACTACCTTCTAATTTTCAGCCAATTCAGTCTTGTGAAAATATTATTATTCAGCTTAAAAGATAGGTTTCCCCTACTCACTGCATATGCATTTTCCCCTGAAGTCATGCTCCATCTCCTTTTCTTAAGATGAAAAGAAAAATAGGGTTTTCTACTTCGCAGGTGAATCTAGTAAATTTGCTCTGGTCCTATTCTAATCTGAACTGCATGGAAAATGCAAAATAAAGAAGATTTAACAATGCTTGCGAATATCCTGTGAGACGGTGTGTTTGAAGTGCTGTGACTCTGGGTTGGTACAATGAGCTATCTTATTATGGAACTGAGAGTTTTGACCAGAACTGTAAACCATAGTCCAAAAGAGACTGCAGAGGCCCTTGTTCATTAGCATTAATATAGCTATGTCTCCAATGGAAATATGTCTCTTGATAAAAACTTAGATAAATTCATTTTTCGTGGATACAGAATATAAATGATATGGTTGTCCTGAGACTCCTAACAAGCCTAGGGTGTTTTTTTTGTTTTTCTTCGTTTGCTGCTTCTAGTAAGAGAGCCCACAACTCAGAACATGTTTTTATCACTGTCTAAATGGAAAATCTTATACATTGTGCTATTAAATCCTGCTTCTGTTTTCCGGTCCTCTAGAGAATCTAATTCTTCTCTTATGAAATTTTCTTATTGTGAACTTTATTATGATTTTGGAAATTTTGGCTTATTAGATTAACTTGCCTTCAAATCTGAAAGTTGTTTCTTCATTTGCCTTTCAGGGTGTGGATGTAGTCCAAGCCTATATTCCCGATGCAGTATGGTATGATTATGATACAGTAAGTGCATATGTAGGATAATATGGTGTGGCTTTCTAAATATCTGTACAATGAAATAGGATTGTCAGCTCTGCTCCTGGGATAGAGACCTAAAGGAAAGCCTGTAGGAAGGAAATAGTGGGAGAAGGGAGGATAGGGCGAGTGCAGGAATCAAAGCCCCACAAAAAGGATGCACAGATGTGGATAGAATGCAGGAAATACAAAGACAGACTGAACGAAAACTTAAGCAAAGATCATGTTTGAAATAGTGAAGTATAATACCAATAATAATGCATGAAACGGTTTGCAAATATCTTTTCCTAATCTCATTTCTGCAAGTGAGTTTCCCCTACTGCTGGGATGATCAATTTCATGGGTGAAAAGGGACATTGTTCACTTCAAATGTTTAAAATTAAATACTGAGAGGTGTTGATTTATAACATGATAGCATATTGACCTATGGCTATTTTATTTTTTCAACCATTGGCAGTTTTATGGGTATTTACATAACTTAAACTTTTTACTAAAAGGAAGAATTAAGTTAAAACTCAGGCTTTAAGACAGCATTCATATCAGTAAGTAATGCAAAATACCCATTCACTTTTACATCCCTGTTAATAAGGGAGCAAAAATCTCATGGAGAAAACAATGGATTGATATGTACCTACCAGTGGACAAACTGGGACTTCATTTGAGAGGAGGCTATGTTTTCCCTTTTCAACAACCAGCTACCACAACAGTTGCAAGGTAAGTTTTAAGACTGAATGCTTTTTTGACTATAGTGTGAAATATGATTTCAAGAATGGGCTCAGGACTGTCAGTCTGCAAATAAGTAGCAGCCTACTGTATTTAGTATTTGCACTTTGAAATTTGGCAATAACTGTCAGTCACAATGCACTTACACAACTTACTGCGTAATGTATTTAGTGATTAACTACAGATTTTTTTTGTGTAGCATTTTGTAAACCTGTCATATATTTTAATCCATTTACATGAAAATTATTGGACATGAAAATCTTGGGCAACCAAGGACTAATATAAGACAATTCTCAAAGTTCTGCAACCCTATTTATATTTTTAATATTAATATTAAAGATGAAGTAAGACTGTCTGGATATTTATTATACATCTAAGATAAATACTTTTTTCACAGCCGTAAGAATCCTATGGGACTTATAATTGCACTGGATGACAATAATGAAGCTTCTGGGGAGTTATTCTGGGATGATGGAGAATCAACAGGTGAGCAGAATAAATGATAGCTGAAATATTAATATTTACGGATTTTAATCTTCTCACTGATTTTACAGAATAAGAATAAGTCAGTGTGAATGTTGATTTTAATAGGCAACAAGCTATTAACATTTTTTTCATCACTTTTAAGTGTAAAAATAATGATTCTTAACTCATATTTTTTCACTTATTTGGGCTTCACAATAGTCTTAAATATGTAAAGGTTTGGTGCATTAGCATGCTGACTGTTAAACCACATTGTCGAGATTGATGTATATTCTGGTATTTATTCAAGCCAGTTTCAATGAGTACAAGAATGCACCTAAACTGTGTTTAGCAATAAGATTCAGTAGAAGATGGAAAAATGATCACTTTTGAAAGTATAGTTTATAGTAGAGTTTACACTCACACAAAGTGTTTCCACAAACAGGAAACTTCCTTAACATCTTCTCTCCACCAGCTTATACACTACACCAAATATAAAACGAATGAATCTTCAACTCTGAGTTTTAAAAATAATACAAAAAAACAGGATTTCAAAACAATTTAAAAATACCAATACCCAGGATCAATTCAACTGAAGATTTGAATTGGCAGAATGTTAAATATAGAAATTAATTTTCCTGCTTTGAAAAATAATCAGAATTTCTTATTTTACTGCAGTTTGTGCAGCATCTGTTTAGTGGAATAGCAATCTTGATAGCAGTTTCTGAATACAAATATAATAATGATAATAATAATTAGCAATATATTGGTCTCTAACTGTAGCACTGTCCTGTTTTCAATGCCTTTGATTCTGCACTGCAATTGTAAATTCTTTCTCCACATTTTAGGTACTGTTGACAATAAAACTTACATTGCTTATGAGTTTAAAGTTTCCAATGTAAGTACTTTTTTTTAAAGGATCTTACTTTCATTTTGAGTTTTAATCAATAATATCTTCTAAGGGTATCCTTTTTTTTCCCTTTCCCACAGTATTTACTAAGAAATATTTCATTAAGTCTACGAGGTATCATTTTCAAAATATTGTCATCTGCCTGGGGTGTAAATCTTGTATTTGCCTTTTGTTCTCCTAATTACTTTTAGTATCTGAAGAATCCCTACTTCCTGTCACCTAGTAAACTTAGCAAGAAAGTTTATAGAGCAAGAGAACTGTAAAACATCAATGGCAGTTAAAACAGAGTGTGAAAGGAGATTAATTTATTGTTTATGATTCTAAGAAGCTGTAAAACTGAAAAAGAATCCTGGTATATCATAAAATTTAGCTGAGTTTCTCCAGTGATGGAGAGGAAAATGTCTGAACCCACAGAATCCACTTCATTATTTTTATTTATTTATGTATTCTTTAATAGGAATTACTTCTGTTTGACAAGGTAAAGTCCGGATAGCTTTTCTATTCCATATTGCTTGGAGTTTTCATATCATAAGGATTCCAAATAGTATGATATCTATTTTTTGCATTAAAATACTAACTGCAGAAGTTATTCGTTCCCTTGCCATGTTGAAACACCAGGACAACAATTCAGATAGAATGCACAGGAACATGGAAAGGGAAGTGTGGGAATAGAAGTGAGAACAAATTCATAATTTTTATTTTTCTTAATTCATATATCTGATAATACTCTGGATATGAAATCTCACTTAATATTGGAGCTTGCGACTGTAACTGAATCATCGGTTGTCTGTAATGGTGCCGAAGGTTTACTGTGAATGAAAGCTAACGTAAATTCTCACATAGGCAGCAGTAAGGAAGATACATAATGGCATATATGACAGTGATGGCACAGAGCAAATGACTGGACTCTTAATCTGATATTGTCCAATGTAACTGAACAGGACCTAGCTCTTCTATATCATGAACACTGAATGTAGTCTTTCAATTGTAAGATCCAGCAAGATTAGCAATCTCTCACTAGCAAGATTCCAGTAGAGTAGAGGTATGTTGCCCTATCACAGACACCTGTTATCTTTTTCTTATTTCTGAAACCAAAAAGGAAGCTGATATGCAAGTATGAAGCATGTTATATAGAAGGTAGAAAACATTTTGTAGCTTTTAAGTGATAAGAGCAAAAAAAGGATGACAATTAATATGATAAGGAAAAGGCTTACTTTATACTGCAATGTCAAGAATTATCTAGGAAAGTTAAATGTAACTCTTAAAATTAAATCGGAAAAATTTTGGCAATATAATGTGATTATTTTATTATTTCTCAGAATGTTCTACAAATGAATGTTATAAACAACAATTACAATGATTCAAACAACTTGAAGTTTGAAGAAATCAGAATTTTGGGATTGGTCCAGGAACCAACAAATGTTACTGTATCTCAAAACAATGCTGTGCAAAGTTCTTCACATAATATCACCTATTATCCTGCAGATAAGGTAAATAATAATAGAAAAATTGGAACTAAATAGCTTTGGATTTGTGCCACCTTTATTTTATATATTGCAAAGGATAGTATTCAGTACTATTGTAGATTCCACAGAATATGCTATCTATTTTATTACAGAACAAAAGTACAATTTCATTAAACTCAACTATATGGACAGTGGATCTCAGTTTTGCTCTCAGACACTCTATGCAACACAAAGTTTAGTTAAACAGTTATTCATGTAGCTATATTTGACTTATAAGGAGAGGAATAGCTTTATTAGGCAAAAATATTTACATTTTTAATGATTCTTTGAGCAATGATTGTAAAACAAAATGAAGTATGGTTTTGACACTTCATTTATCATTTTAGACAGCATTTCTCAGAGGATGAATACAGAGCGGCAGCATTGCAGTAAATGGATGCACTAAGCAGGCAAGCACAATGCTGCTAGTGGGGATTTTTCATGAAAATGTTTTACCACCTTAAGAATAGTGCTGACTTTGGTTTGAACCTGCATTGTACACTATTTATTATTATTTCGAGTTACCTGTTATCTCAGTTACTCAAACAGAATCAAAGTATTTTAACTTTTCCTGACCACTTACACTGAAATTTAAAAAGGCTAAGGAGCTAGCTGTGCACTTATCTTCATTCCTTGTGTGCTTTCATAGGACATATGGGATCAGCTCTTTTTCAGGTCTTATGTGCATGAATTTCAGGTGCATGCATTTGTAAAAATAATATATTTAATGCTGCAGGACAGACACTAAGATTTTTGTTAGCTGTTAGGCAGGACAACTTATTGTTTCTGAGGCTCTGCACTTCCGCAAGCTGAAAAAAAGATCTATGTGAAGTAGAATTTAATCACTATTTATTGTTTAATATGTGTAGGTTGCTCGTATAAGAGGACTTCAGCTTGAACTGGGAAAATCATACTCATTACAATGGACTCAGGAAGTCAGTGTCAATGAAAGATATGATTGTCATCCCAGTCAAGATGCAACAAAAGAAAAATGTGAACAACTTGGCTGTGTCTGGAATGTAAGGAAAAATGATTTGTCTAAACCAAATGAGAAAGAGCATTTTAAGTATCATAGCTTTCTTTTTGTATTTGTTACTGTGAAAAAGGTAGTCTGGCAGACTGTGGTACTTTCATCATCCCACCAGTCTTAGTAGATTTTCTTTACTTCATTGAAACTAGGACCATTTTCAACACCTTAAGGTTTTCCAAAGTGTATTAAAAATAGAGGGAAAAAATGGTATTTTTTGAAAGATGATACCAAATAATATAAGAGTTATAAAAAGTAGAATAGACTTGAGATCAACATCTTCATGCAACTCTTCTTAACTGCAACTATGACCTGCAACTCTCTGTCTTTTTTTTTATTTTGCCTGTTGACTTTATCTTGCATGTATACTCGTTGAAACACATTTCAATTAAAATTGGTTCCTCTGGAATATAATATGATGAAAAATTCTTGCATCTCAGGAAATTTTCATCTTTTTGTAAGGTTAACTGTTTGCATCCCTGTCTATCAGATAGATCTAGATACCTGAAATGAAGTTCTTTATTGGATAGTTTTTATTTCTGGATATCACATGGCTATAAATATATGTCAGCAGTATACCCTTGCAGGGATGGTCTTTAGAGTCCCTCTTCAAACTACATTATTCTATGATTCTCAAAATCCAAATTTCAAAGCTTGGATATATCCGCTAGGTATGAAGTCCAAAACTCTGTTAGACACTCCAGAAGCAAAAAGCAGCTGAAGTGGTTGAACTTTCTTAAATTTATTGCACTATTAGAAACATTTTTGTAATTTTGGATATTTGAAAATGTCTTTTCATGTGAAATCACATTCTGGTCCAATTATAAACTGGATACATTTTAAACACTTGCTTAAATTGGAGATGTTTGGAATTTGGTGACAGCAGATAATAAATATTCATTAGGAATTAAGATGTGATTAGCAGGCATAGTTTCATTTGTATGACTAGACAGAATTGATGGTAAGTATTCAGAGGTGGAAGGCTAATGCATTAGTCTACATCAGCACATCCAACCTCAGAATAACTGGTTTGAGTATTTATATTCAGTTATAGCAGAAAATTGAAAGTAAATCTGATCTTGCTGTCAGGAGATCCTAGATAGATAGGATGCAATTCTCAGTGGTTATTTTAGTGTTCATTTGTATGAATAAAGAAATATAAAAGCCTATGGAAAGCTCTCATTTGATGTTGCCTGAATAGCTAAGTAATTTGGGGTACAGCCCCTTGAAGGCAGCCAAAAGGCAGCCAGATGGTCAGAGACCATATGACAATGAGATTAGAAGAGAGTAAATTTTAGGAATATCAGCAGATCAAGCCTGAAGGTCTTTTTCATGGGATTGAGATGAAGATCACAGATATAGAAAATATAAAGCCATCTTTCCTCTGAGGATACAATTTCCTCACTGGGCTATTTGTACAGCCTTGACTAAACTATTTAACCGCATCTGAATTAGTACAGAGATCGGTGGGTTCAGTATTGCTTCTTTATTGTTCAGTAATAGCATTATGTTTTTGACAAATCTCTTCATTTAATAGCTACCTAGTAAAAACAGGATGTGTGTTAGGTAAGGAGGCCGAGCCTGGTAGTCTGATGGGATGAGGCTGCCACAGCTCCATGTCACCAGGTCCAAACAGTCGTGAAGCTGAGATTGCATTCCCAGTAGGCAAACACACATGTACAGCATTAAATATATATATATATATGTGTGTGCGTGTGCGCGCATGTGTGTGTATATTTGCACACATATATATATACTTATGTGGCCGACCACACAGATCAACATGGACAGACACTCAGGACCCACACAAACAGCACAAGCAGCATCATCCTGTTCCCCTCTCTGGCTGATCAGGAGGAAGGTCCATTAGTGGGACACATATATACGTCCATCTTGTGCTTGGGGAGAGGAGCTTTTTCTGCGTAACCTAACGATTGGCAATATATTTCCATTTGCAGGAAGTAACCTCGGACTTGTCCATTCCCTACTGCTATTATAGTTCTGACAACATTTATTCTGTTGATGATGTAAAATACACCTCAACAGGTCTGTCAGCTAACCTCACCTTAAACAATATCAATACCAAAGCTTATGAGAATTCAACTTTACCTATTGGTACACTTCGCTTGGAGGTGAAATATCATGACAACAATATGCTGCAGTTTAAGGTAATCTCACTCTGGAATTTCTCCAAGTTTGTATTGTTCCACTGGTGTAAAAAATATTTTATTTATGGAAATAATGTTTTTAGTCAATTTTGTATTATCTGGATAATGGCATTCTTGCCTAAATAGGCTTCTCCTTTTAAACAAACAGCTTTTATTGCTCTTAGGCCATATCTTTTCCTCTAGTAAGAATTTTGTCCCAGCTTTTAAAATGTGATTATATGAATCAAGGATATAATGTCAACGTATACATGTAATGTCAAGCAGCAACTCTGGAACTAAAGGTATCTCATTACAATGAAAGTACAATTATCAGTAGGAGTCATTATGGTTATAATTTTTTTGTTGTTGTTAACCATTCTATGTATTTTCTAAAATCTTTAATACTTTATAATTTATTACTATACCTTTAATAAAACTACTCTAAAATTTAATACATTACTAAAATGATCAGACGTCATATCTTGAATTAATTTAGGTCAGCTTATAGAATACAGAAAACCTGAAAAAGAATCCCTTAAAGCTGGCTAAAAGGTAAACTAAACTAATTAAATGAGTCATTCCTGGTCCAAAGCAAATTCTTACGATTTTTTATTTTCCAAACCAAATATTTTAAGGAAACTACAGGAAAAAACACACATTAAAAAAAATAATCCTCATCTCAGAAAATTTGCTCAACAATTTTCTGTATTCTTTTTAATTAATTCAGATTTCTTATCATTATTGGCAAGGTTTTGAATGAGTCTTTATGTAAGACTGGGAATCTGCCAGTGTATAGACTCATTTCTATCAGTCTTTAATGAATACAGGAAATAGTGCTTGAACTATTATCCTGAATTCTTGAAAATTAAACTGTTGGTAGCGTTTGCTATGTATTTCATGTAATTCTTCATTCACAGATTTATGATTACCAGAACAAACGATATGAGGTTCCAGTACCACTAAATCTCCCTAGCTCTCCAATGAGTACAGCCGAGAATCGACTCTATGATGTGTCAGTTCACAGAAAACCATTTGGTATACAGGTTCGACGCAAAAGCACAGGGACAGTTATGTAAGCAATGTTCATTTTTTAAATTTCATTAATTTTTTTAGCTATTTTTAAACCAAACCATTTTGTTGTCTGGAGTGTTTTAAATGCTCTGAGACTAGTTCTTCTATCCACCTCATAAAATGGTATGTCTGTCATATAGCAAGCAGGGTTTGCTTGGCCTTTGCATATGTATAAGAATATTAACCCAGGGGAAGGTCTCAGAAGGTGACCTGAGCAAGATGCTGTTTTTTCTCAAAACTGGCTAAGGTGTTTCTCTGTCACCTCGTAGTTTGACATGTGCAAGAAGTCCTCTGCATCATTTTAAAGTACAGGACATAGACATTTCCGAAGGCTGGTTTGTGAACAGTTCCCAAGTATCTAGGCGACACAACAATTTTCTGCGCTTTCTAATATTTTTCTTAGGTGACAACAGCATTTTTTGTGGAAGGACTTTGTTCATTTGTTGGGTTATTTTGGGGGAAATGGTTAGGAATACAAAAATAGAAGAAAATTATGTCTCAGCTAACTTGCAGATGGGTTTTAGTAACATGACAGTTAATAAATCTAGCAGGAGTTTCACTTCTTCCCTTAATGAAGCATTAGTCAGACCTAGAAAACAGATAGCAATGTTGTTAACCATTTTATGTCCTATGTTTTGGTTCCAAATAAAAATGTTTTTATGTCATTCTTTAGCGAGATCAAAACTGAACTGCAAGTTGACTTCCTTTTTGCCAACCAGAGTAATTATCCATTCCGTAGTTCAGTCTTCTGGAACTACATCCTTCATCAGAACAGTACAATCAGATTGTAATTCAGTTTTTAACAATAAAGAAGCTGATTTACAACTAATGTTTCAAAATAACCTGCACAAAAAAAGTCCATTAAACCCTAAAAAAACCCTCTTTTTTTTACTGTATCACATACAGCACCAAGGATCAGTCTGAATAGAAAATGTATTCAAACTTTCCTGAAAAACCTTTTCCCAATGAATTGCAAAAATGTGAGGTAACTCCATAGGAATGATACCTGTGCATACTATATATCTGTCTGGGGCATTCTGCACCTCTGGACTGTATATGTAATTCTTAGACATCCTTGTTTCATGTCCTGTAAATTTTCTTGATAACTGTAACAGTTTTATCCCAAGTTTAGTGAAGAATGAGATTTCTAGAGGAAAAAAAAAAACTGCCTCAGAAGGTTGACTCTCAGCTACACACAGCACTGAAAACTGCTATGGTCTTTTTTTATTTTCCTCTTTCTGTTTTAGCTGGGATTCTCAGCTACCAACTTTCACATTCAGTGACATGTTCCTTCAGATATCTACCCGCTTGGCATCCCAATATATATATGGATTTGGTGAAACTGAACATGCCACGTTTCGACATGACATGAACTGGAATACCTGGGGAATGTTCTCAAGAGACCAGCCTCCTGGCGTAAGTGGAAACAGATTGCAATTTTGATTTTCGCATAATTGACTGCTTTTTGCTTTGTAACAATCTGTGTTGATTGGCTGTTGTCATCTGTCATCCAAGGCAGAATTTGCTTATATCCCTTGGTCAGACCTTTGCACTGTTAATGTTCCAATAGCATAAAGATCACACATAACTCCTTTGGGTCTTTAGTCCTCCCTTACGAGTACAGGGACCAATATTAGTGATCAGTGAACCTAATCTACACTGGTGTTCAGTAGGGCTTTAAAGTCCAGTGGAAGTCAGTGGGTACTGGACACGTTTACTAGCTTTGGTCATATTTATTGAGGCTTATAACTCCGATGCTTTTTCAGCAGCAACAGTCTTCTCTAAACCAACCATGACCTATAACCCCATCTGGCTGAGTCAGATATTGGATGACAACAAATGGCTTAGAAATAACAGCACTTTGATGCTTTTTTTTATGCTTCTCAGCTAATTATTCTGAAAGCTAGACTTGTGTTAGGCAAAATCCCCCAAATCTGTGATCAAAGTAGGACTTACAGAAGTAAATCAAAAATCTTATGTCTATGTGTATGAATGTATTTTCTGCATAACACAATGTTTTCAACCTGCAGGGAATTAATAGTGAAATAGCGGCGCCTTATATTTATAATTTCCAGTTCAGGATTTGAAATGTAAATGAAAAATAACAGAAAGTCATGAGCTTGTCTTGATCATACAGGTTACCTGCTAATGTTTGAAAAGAAGAGAATTTCATATTAGCGATTTTTTTAAAGTTATTAATATGTTTGCTTTCCTTCTCTTTTAAGGAGTCTGAACCAGACTGAGCTCAAAATTTGAAGCTGAAAATGATCTTTTCTGGGAATTTAAATAATTACCATAGTATGATTTTGAATTTTATTTGCTGTATGTTTGGCAGTTGTGTGCCTGATCATTTATTAACTTTATTAGTAAATGTAAATAGCTGAATGCTCGCAATGTTTCTCCAGTAGAAAACAGTTTATTTCTTTTGCAGTATAAGTTGAATTCATATGGTTTTCAGCCATTCTACATGGCTCTTGAAGAAGATGGCAATGCCCATGGAGTTCTCTTGCTTAACAGTAACGCAATGGGTAAAAAAAAAATTCACTTTATTTTCTCAACTTTTTATTTGAACGTTCAAAAAAAAAATTTTTTTTTTTTTTTGGCAATAGTGGCTTATCCAGACATACATTTCCTTATTTTGCTTCCTTCATTTTCAGATGTGACATTTCAGCCAACTCCTGCTCTGACATATCGCACAATTGGAGGAATTCTGGACTTTTACATGGTTTTGGGCCCAACACCAGAGCTTGTTGTTCAGGAATACACTGCAGTACGTTCCTTCTATTACAAACTAGAACTGTTTTTTGTTTTCTTTTCACCTATTTGCCATAAATATTCTTTCTTATTTGGTTTTAGCTGATCGGACGACCATTCATGCCACCCTACTGGTCCTTGGGATTCCAGCTATGTCGCTATGGATACAGTAATGACTCTGAAATTGCTGAGCTAGTGTCTGCAATGAAGGCAGCTCACATACCCTATGTATGATGATAGTGGTTAAAGCTTGTGACAATGCTTGAACTTCCGGCTTCAGAGTACTGTCGAATTTAAAACAGTAAAAAACACACAGCCACAGAAGAAGAGAGCACTCTATATGTTTTATGCCATAACAAAACTTTTGTGTAAACTTTCTGGTCTAGCTCTTAAAGGCATGCTTAGTCACCATGGGTCTGAGCATTGTAGCACTAACAAGCTGCCTAATAGCACATTCAGCTTCAGGGCTGTTCTAGGTCCCCAGTGGTCCTTTAGCCCTTACACACTGTGAGGAAGGCACCCAAGAATGCAATTTTCAGAAGCCAGTATAGTAAGTAGAAAGTAATCTTACACAGGCAGTAGGAAATTCAGGATGCTAGCATCCTATTTTTAGGATTTATGAGCTCCGAGACTGCAGAGACTTTTCTCACGTGTGGGAATTCATGGCCAAGTCCTCTCATGGTTGTGCGTCTGAACTTCTTTTTCCGTAAAAAAGCCTTTTGTTTCAAAACACAGCTGGAAGAGAACAGTGTTGTGGTGTTGGCCAGTAGCTTACAGAATACATTTGCAGTGGGGAAGGGGTTGGTTCAGTCTTTGGAGTATGGCTATTTGAACCCAGCTTCCCACCTCCAAGACCCAAACCAGCTCCCTGGGATGAAGGAGAGCTTCTGCACCTGAAGCTGTTCACAAAATGGGCCACATAGGTGATTTTCACACATGCACATTGAAGAACCATCTAGATGCTCCAGCCAGTCATTGCCTCTCACTCTGCTAGGTATGAAGGAATAGGGATTAAGAGGAAAAACATGGAGGGAAAAAAGTAAATCAGTGTCATTGACACTGTACATTATTCTGTGCTGAGACAGTTATGTTTTGGCAGAGGTTGTTGCTGGGAACATCACAAAAGCATAGAGACCTAACAAAATTATACTTTAAATTAAAAGTGGCATTTCATTTTATATGTAATTAGCAAAAAAGGATTTCAGTATAGAACAACTGATTCCAGCTCTTTCTGTACCATGTGTGGTAATATGTATGCAGTTGCTGTGTGTATTATATGTGTACAAAAACACATATATATACATACACATATATTTACAAATCCAGGACTTCTTTTGCTACCATGTATAAATTTCTACCTTCAGAATACATATGGTAATGAAAGCTTAATTTCATGTTGGACTTACTGTTAGGTTACATAAGTGTATTCAATTGATAAGCTTAGCTTTAAGCTACAGCAGATTCCAATTTTACATTTCAAAAATTCAGTAGTTTACCTAGTTTTGAAGATGGACTATGAACATATATTAAAAAAAAAGAAAAAAAAGCCTCTTACATTTATTGCTTTTGTGAATTGCAGGATGTTCAATACTCAGATATTGATTACATGGTACGACAATTGGACTTCACCCTTAGTCCACACTTCGCCGGATTACCAGCTCTAATTAATAAAGTAAAACAAGAAGGAATGAGATTTATCCTAATCCTGGTCAGTGTTGAATTCTGGTTTTAAATTACAATATATCATTGCAGAATACAGAATACATTTAACAGCATTTCTATTTTTGTCTTCTGAGCATAGAAGTAAAATTTTACTACTATTAATTTTAGGACCCGGCAATATCTGCAAATGAAACCAATTACCCTGCTTTCACAAGAGGTGTGGATGATGATGTCTTCATAAAATGGCCCAATACCAATGATATTATATATGCAAAGGTACTGTTCTTAAAAAATAGGTGACAATAGAGGTATATTGTATCCAGATAAGCATCATGTCTTTTCCCCTCAAGATAACCCTGGAGTTGAGAATTTGTCCATTCTAGAATTTAGATGACACATTCAATGCTACAGACTGAAATGTCTTCAGTTTGTGTTGCTGTTGGAACATGTAGCAGTGAAGCAAGGCTTCAGCTGCTTGCTGTTGGTACTCATTTATATTCAGTTTGATTTAATTATTTTAATATGTCCTTCCTCCTAATAGGTCTGGCCAGATCTTCCCAATGTAGAAATTAATGAGACATTGGATTGGGAGACCCAAGTGCAGGTAAATGTTAATGTGATTTGGTTATTGACACAAATGGAGAGGGAGCAACACATTAGTTAATACAATGAACTGGCTGGTACAATTTAGTCTAAGGAGGAGGATGCAGAAACGGTCCAGCCTTTCTACCAGAACATCTAAAAAAATTATCAAAAAAGTGATTTTTTTTTTTTACAAATTCTAACATTTTAATAGTGTGATGCTTTGAGTCCTATATCTATGTTTTATTTTTCTACTCCTTTTACAGCTCTACCGAGCATATACAGCTTTCCCAGATTTCTTCCGCAACTCCACAGCCGAATGGTGGAAGAGAGAAATCACAGAATGCTACACCAATCCAAACAATGCGTCAAGAAGCTTGAAGTTTGATGGCTTATGGATTGTAAGTGTATTCTTTTTTCTATTTCTGAGAGTTTTCTTTATCTTTTCATCATAAGATTGGTTCTGAACACCTCAAAACCCAATAAAATATGATTACTTTCAGTTCTGATGTCTCTGAGGAAGTAAAGATGGAGACATCTAAGGTTAAAATATTATGAATGGTCTACTAAAAATTAAATTTTTTTGTTAATAGCATCTTTATTTGTCCTATTTTTCCCTGTTGAAACATTTTACCTCCTATTAAATCTTCATTATTTAGCTTTGACCTGCATATTAGCTGCTTTGCAATGATGTTACTCTTCTGTTAGTGCCTAAAGTGCATGCTTTTTTTGATAGTGGGAGTCCACTTTTTTTACTATTACTACTTCTGTGAGACAAAATGAGTTAGATGAGACGTTTAGTTTGTTTCTCAAATAGAATGTAATTGCACTAGTTGTAGAACCTATTAAGTATTAATATATTGCTATAAAAAAATGCAGATAAGTCTAGAGATCCAGTAGAATATTTGGTGTTTTTCTGTAATGCCAGCTCTGGTTTACTATTGCAACCAGAGGACCACAGACACTGAGGACACATGCAATCTTCACAAAGTTCAGAAATTTAGTTTGTTTATGTATCTGTAGTTATATATTCTGTATTGATTTCAATTTTATACGTAGGAAAACCTGTCCTTTTCAGTCAGTATGTTTGATAAATAAGAAGTTCTTAAAACTGAAGCCCTGTACCTTCAAGTAGGCTCTATGAATTAGACACTATGCTATCTAGGAAATAAGGTATTTCTGAATCTGGCTATTAAGGGAATTTCTCATCAGATTTACACGGCTTAAGACAGAAATGCAGTACGTAGTCCTGAAAATCAGAATTTTCCAGTTAATCTATTCAGTCATCCTGCTGAAAAAGAAAATTAAATATTTAGAGCACAATCTAAAATAGCTGAAAGGAGTTAATTGCCCAAATGTAGAATTTGTTCATCTCGCTCCTTTAGGCTCCTTGGAAAAATCACACAGGCATACTGGAGAGCAGATACACCAGCTATACGTCAGATATGCCAGCTTTTGCTGGAATACACCATGCTACAGGGACCATATCAAGACCACTGGTAGAATAATTAACAAAGAAGAGCTTGGCTATAATTTTTTCTCTGTGAGACACTAGTAGAGAGAGCAACAGATCACAACATTGCTGTTTAGGTTCAGAGTTATACTACCAATAAGCAAAATACAAAAATAAGCTGGAGGGACAGGAACCAGAGCACCAAGCTGAACCTGAGCTCACCAGCCAAAGGCTTCAGTTTTGTTTGGTGCTTTAGATTCTTGCTGCCTCAGTGAATGATGAATTTCTTTTTTCACAATGACAGTGTTTTGATGTGTGGAATAGAGCCTACCCTTACTTCTCTTCCCTTAAAATGGCCCTTTACAGAAAATTTTCTTTGAATTCTGTCAAACAAGCTAAAAATTTAAATGAGGGTCTTCATTTCCTTATGAAGAATGAAAGCACTAGGCTCTTCTCTGAAAGAGGGGCTGCACCACCTTCTGCTTGTCTTTAAAGAAAAGAGAAAACTTTCAGTGAAGGAAAACATCCCTGTTGCATGCAGCTTTTAACCAGCTGCGTCTCCATGTCACTTTGCTTGTGCACTCTCCTGGACCTCTCCTGCATCCTTGCCACTCACTCAGTGCTGACCCAGCACTGCAGGTGGCCGCCCTGAGAGTGAGATGAAGCAGCTGAAGGAGCTGAGACCTGTTCTTTCCTTGAGGGGTTTCCAGCTAGATCAATTGCTGGGTCCCATTCACAAACCCCCTGCACAGAGGAGTGCAAGTGGTGTCTGGGTTTAGGAGAAAGGAAGGATGGGAACAGCCTTTCAGTGGCAGCCCATGCCAGTGCTGAGTGTGACTATGGAGCCCACTGACTGAAGGAAAGAGAAGGAAGAAGACCTAAGAGCCTAGTGGAAGTTATAAGGACATCACACAGAAAATAAAAGAAATAGTTAAATTCATTCCTTGAATACCAACTTTAGGGTTCTATGTGGATCCATGGTAACCTTGTATTTTCAGAGAATATTTCTAATGGAGAAATTAAACTTTACAACTATTATACACTAGAATTGCTGCTCCTAGGAGAGAAAGCTCTACTTTTCTTTTTTCTTTTCTTTCTAAGTATGACTGTGAACCTATGTCAAGGAAATGTAGCATGGCAGACACAAATTGCAGCTGTTCATGTTCCTGAGGACTTTTACTATGCTGCTTTTCTGCAATTTAGGATTTAGTGTGTGTTGTACAATGAAATAAATAAAATTAGTTTTGCTTTATGTTTCTAGGACATGAATGAACCTGCTAACTTTGTTAATGGTGCCACTAATGGTTGTAGAGATGACCACCTAAGTTGGCCACCTTATATACCCCGTAAGTCTTATTGATTGCTTAAAACAGTTTCAGATCACTTTGGTTAATATATAATTTCTTACATAATATATGTGGCATAAATGATTAAAGTTAGGTAGATAAATCCATAATTGAACTCCTAACTAAAAGTGGCTCTGTTTTCAAAGAATATGAGCACACTTAACTCCAATCTATTTTGGTGAGAACAGTGACTGCATGGCACTTTTAAAGTCATTTTCAGCTAGTTGCCTGCATATGGGGTTTGATACCTATTTTATATCTAAGTCCTTTGCTTTGGACATGATTAAGAATGTGGTTCCCAGTGTTTTGCATATGTTTCTCAGCTGAATAATGAAATTAATGAGTAAAATTTTAGAAAATATCCTCATGTTTCCTCTCATGAGCAGTTATTTACATGTAAAAATATAAGTCCTACTTTCAGGAATGGACCTGAAATACTTAGCATTCTTGGCATGGCTTTACTTAAGTACTGGTGTGCAGTAGGGCTAACTGGTAATAATTACTAATACTTTATTAGAATACTTTTGTTGCTTACTGCTGTCTTTAATTATGATGCATCATTTCTCAGGATTTGCCAGAAAGTTAATATTCAGAATATTCCTCCCAGTTTCCTGTCTATATGGATGAGACAACAGTGTTAAAGATTTGCAATATTTTCTGAATTAGGATATATTCTGTTTATTTTTTGAGCCTCTTCACTGCAGGCATCTAGAACTGAGTTATTAATATTCTTGCAAACCCAGATATCTCCCCAGAAGTATTAGGAATAAGCATTTTCAGAGAACTCAAAATGTTATTTTTATAAAAATAAATAAATGACAGTATAGATACAAAAAAGAAAGTAAACACCAAAAGAGATTATGAAAATTAACAGAAAGTAACTCATTGAAATTATTATTGAATATTAATTACTAAAATAGAAATGTCTTCATTCCATTAGATTTAGGCTCTAGATCAGAGGGATTAATTTTCAAAACTCTATGCATGGAAGGTCAACAGTATCTCTCAGATGGTACTCCAGTTAGACATTATGATGTCCATAATCTTTATGGATGGTCACAAACAAAACCTACCCTAGAGTAAGTTGCATTATTTTGTTATTTCCAAAATATGTTACAAATGAATTATCTATGTCTATATTCTTAAGACCAAAACTTTCACCAGTTTATTTAACATGCCTATTAATTTTTTCTTCTCATTTCAATATCTTCAGTTCAGGTAAAAGTGGAGTTCACTGTTAAGAAGGTTGAAAATCAATGCTATAGCTTGCCCTCTGAACTTGTAACGGCTTTTATTTCAGCCAGTCAAGTTTATTGTTCAGGTATCACAGTAATCTTGTCGATAGTGAAATCAGGATAGTATGAAACTGAGCTGCTGAAAAGGGATGTACAGCAGAAGGTAAGATGGTCCTGTGCAGGCCAGAGCTGAAGCTCTGCTTCCATCCTTCATTTAATGCCACCTGCAATTGAAGCCAGATAGAAATTAAATTAAAAAAAAAAAAAATCAGGCACTGTCTACCCCTGCAGCTGTTTCATTCCTTGTCTCAGCACAGGCAGACAGTCTTGATTTTGAGTTTAGCATCTCTAAAATCACTGACCCTAAGCAAGACAGTTTACCCAAGTCTGAAATGCAAGAAACTTATTTCTCACCTAGCTGGGAGCACTTCTTTGTATAACAATTCTAATGACTTCATCCATATAAATTTTGTGCTGTACAAGCTTACTTGTGAGGGAAAATGGATATAGATTTTTTTTTTAAATACAGAGTGCAATTTAGGCATTCATAGATTAACATCATTAAAATAAACTGAATAATGCTGAAATGTAAATTTTTAAAATGTAAATTGTGTTCATAAGCTTTCCTTTTAAGAATTTATTTTCTCAGTTCCAAGGCAAACTTTATTATATATTTCTTAGTGAATAATATCCGAGGCTATTTTAGGTAACTTCTAATATAGCAATGTTGTTTCTCTTCCAATTCAATGAATATGCAAGAAGCAGTATTTCTTTACAGTTACTAATGATCTTAAAGTCCTTGGTAACTTTGAGAATACCAAAAATAAATAACATATCAAGGCTACTTAAATTTTGGCCGAGTGGATGTTACATTTCACAGCATTCCATTGCATCACTCTCATCCAAGGTAGTCATAGTATTGCTGACAGGACAGGAAAGAATGATACTAATGTTATCAGCCAAATTAAATGTAATTTGGTTTTTGTAAGCAGACATCAGTTTAACACAAAGAGGAATATTATCATTGCTTCTGTGTATGAAGTGTGAACTCAAGTGTAAAGTGTTTTCTTCTGTTTTAAGAGGCACTATAACAGAATTGACTATCATAAATTACACAACTTATACAAATATTCTCACACTTGAAAGGTATAGAAAATTCTTATTAAAAAAATCACAACTTCCAATTTTTTTTCATTGCTAATTGGACAAGCAGTTGGGTAACTGGAGAAATGTTGTAATAATAATTTATTCTAATACTAGATCATACAAATAGCAAGTTCATTTGCACACAAAACTCACAGAAGCATGTGACCTAAACGGGAACAGTAATTTTTTACATAACAATGTAATTTCTATTTGCCACCAGTTAAAAGTAGCTTCTTGATATTGGCTTAATGTTATTCTCTAGTAACAAGGCTTTTGTGTAAACTTGAAAGCCAGAATCTTTGAAAGTGAATACAGTAACCATTCTGAGGTATTGCTATTCACATGTACACTTTAGGCTCAGTCCTAAAGCACAGAGTCCTGGAAGCCTGAGTCAGCAGAACACTTAGGTCATGCCTTCCTTTAAGCACATACACAGTTCTATGCATGATACATACTTTCTTCACTTTTCAGATGCTAGTTGCAGTTTCCAGAGAATTGTTTAAATAGAGCAAACCAAGTGAAAGCTGTCAGTTTAACTGCCTCTCAGCCTCTCTTCCTTGTCTCTAAGAGGAGAATGCAGTCAAAAGTCTTTACTCCAAATGGACAACTTTACCTAGTTCCTCCAGCCCGCCCAGTATGCCAGACTCTTCACAATTGCTATCTTTTCCCTACTATATGTTTTCATAGTGCTATTAGCACCATGAGCATGCTTGCACCTCCAGGTACTGATGCTTACAACAATCATCATAACTTGTTTCCCAAGGATCCCTGCTCATACTGCAGATTGAGACTTTCAGAAGATATATAACCCCTTTTTGCCCATGCTGTTTCTATGCCAGAGCATCTGGAAAAGCTATTGATGGAGTCCTATCTTTGTGCTAGCTGTTTCCTTCTTTCCCTGCTAAGTCCCTAAAAGTGCCAGCAATGCACAAGAAGACCATGATTTGGGAATCTTGAAAGGTGCACTCCAGTGGGTCCAGCCTCCAACTGCCTCTGTGCTCTGAATTTGGTGTGAGCAAGGAGCCTCATGCAGAGGGAAGGGCCACACTGATCAACAGTATCTTGCCAGTGGCATTCCCTGACTTCTACTCCATTTCAGTTTACATGCTTTTGCCTCTAACTTGGAAGAGAAAAATATGGTTCTGGCACATCATTCTTGAATATTTACTAGCCCTTGCTCTAAACTTTTGAAGACCAAAAGGTTAGCTAATGCCACAATATGTCACTTCAATTGGTTCTTTCGTAGCTGTGAGGCCTGTTATCTGCTCACAGCAGAAAATGTCTGGTTTGATATGATTACTTGTAGACAAATCCACAATGGCCATTTTGCATCATCTTTTCTTTGAAATGATTACAGATGAAAGACTTATTTTTTGTTCCAATACCATTTTGGCAAGTCATTTTATGCTGGCAGGTTTAATATTCTTGGCACCTCTATTTTCCCCCTTACTATCTTCTTGGTCTGAATTTTGTGGAGATTATTTTCAACTGTTGCTGCAAATTTTCTGGTATTGTAATAATGGAATGATGTGCCCTGCACCATGTCATGTAACCCTTAAAAATGTGTAATCCCATATAGTGATTAGCCCTAATTGGACATCTGTATTTTAGCACCTCCCTGTTCACTTTCTAACCATAACCTGGCTGCCACTTAATTCTTAGTTTCTACATATATGTGAATCACAGTGAATCTCAATACAAAACATATCTTGATTGGATGTATGCCTGTTTGTACTCACAAGAACAACATAGCTGCGCTTTGCTATAGCAAGATAAACCACTAGGTTTATTTTCAGAATGTCTTATGTAATATCTTTTTAAATTATTTTGATTCTCATGTAATTTGTTTCTTCTGCTATTTTCAATGCTAGTGCCTTGCAGAATGTCACAAAGGAGCGTGGAATTGTTATTACCCGTTCCACATATCCCAGTAGTGGAAAGTGGGCAGGACACTGGCTTGGTGATAATACTGCAGCCTGGGATCAGCTTGCTAAATCTATCATTGGTAAGTAGAAAGAAAAGGATCTGTGCTGTAAATTCTTCTTGATTTACTTGCTTTTAATAGTCATGTGCTTTTACCTGAAATAAATTACTCAATTCAGCAGTCAGAATTCATGGTCAATTCCTTTTTGACCTTTTCTTTTTACTGCCTATTACAAAACTCTTCACAGTTTCTATAGTAATTTGGTTTGGCTGTATCTGGCACCAAGTGCTCTAATTCCTGCTGGATTCAACCACCTACTAGCCACAGTCTGCCCCTACTCGTTTCCTGCCACCTTCCAGTGACCCTGCCCTGCTGGCCAACATCTGTTCACTTCTGAAGAACCAGCTCTCTGGTCTTTCTGTAATGGAATAACCTGACACATTGGAGAAACTGTGGAATGTTTGTATTTCAATATTTATTATCTATGCAACCATTAGCACACCAAAGGGGAAAAAAAAAGCAGTATTATTATTGAATTATTTTTTTCTTGCAGGTATGATGGAGTTCAGTCTTTTTGGAATATCTTATGTAAGCTAAACAGTTATTACCTTATATTTAATTATCTTTATTTGATATAAAAATTTATAGTATTCCAATTGGACTATTTTCTAAACTTTCAGACAGGAGCAGATATATGTGGCTTCTTTCAAGATGCACAGTATGAGATGTGTATTCGCTGGATGGAGCTGGGTGCCTTTTACCCATATTCAAGGAATCACAATGGGAAAGGAACAAAGGTGAGTCATGGTTTTGCTAATGGTTGTGCCCCTTGCAGCACACATGAACAGACCAGCCAGAACCTCACACAAAGAGACTAGCCCCCAAAAATGCACATGCCAAGCAAAACAGACGTGAAGAGAACATTGCTTTGGTTGTATGCCGCATGCCAGCTCTGTTGTCAGTCTCTCCCTCCACTGTCAGGTTTAACACTCACAGAGAGCCTGCCTCATGACTTAGACTACATGAAGTAAGCCTGTTCCATGTGCTTTGAGTGAATCAAACTTCTGCGTATTTATTTTCTCATGTATGCCATTTTTATTTACCCACAGCACATCTACAGGACTAAAACAGAACACTCTTATGGCAATATACCTTTAAAGGGGCAAAACTGACCTTAGTATTCTCATCCCTAATTGTTCATAATTACACAGCAGATCAGAAAATGGAACAGCGTAATGAGATTCTTGGGCGGGTATCTGAAATTACCGTATTTTGCACATTTCCCACCATAAGACATTGAATTTCTTATTTCTTATTATGTAAAATAGTTCTTTTAAGAATAAAGGAAAAAACTATCTAAATGTAGGAACATGGTGGCTAAGGACTGTATTACAGATAGCTGGAAAGATGAAAATAATTGAAACAGCATTTATATTCTAGTTGGAGCTTAGGGTCTGGCAGAGTAGAGGTCTTTATATAGCATATATCTAATGGATTGAAGTCTGCTTTTTGAAGAATAGTGTACTTTACCAGAAGTGCAGCACACTTTCTGATAGGACTTTTAAAAGCTTTTAAAAATGCAGATACCAGGTTATTATGTTGCTTCCAGTCTTACCCAATTTGCCAAGGTATTGTTCAATATATTCAATAAAAACTGAAAGTGCTACTGACATCCTCACTAGTGGTTCATTCGCTTTTTGAAAGTCCTGAGTACTGCCCTGCAGAAAAGAGGAACAATATATTTTGTACACCAGAATGTGTGTCTAAGTCGGTTGAGTTTGCATTAAACATTTTTAAAGTACTCCCCCTAGGTTTTTTCTCATCTTCTCCCTTTTTTCACTTTCCCTGCTTGTGGCTGACAGTGACACCTACTGTTTTTACTATCACTTTGTTCTTAAATAAAGAATAAATAAAGGTGCTCTAAATTACAGGAAGACAAGGAGTTTGCAAGAGTTCACAGAAACTTGCTCAGCTATGTCTTGCTATGTTGATTTTGATAAACATTTGAGAGTTACTACTACCACAGATTATATGAATTTATAGATGAAGTATAAGATGAAAAAAAAAATGCTAAACATGAACTCCACTGTAAACATTAGCAAATTCTTTAACCCATGCTTTTTTTTTTCTTTTCATTGTTTCAAAACAAAATAATCCAGTCCGAATAACAGAAGTCTCTTTTTTTCTTCTTAGAGGCAAGATCCTGTTGCCTGGAATTCAACATTTGAAGACATTTCCAGAAATGTATTGAATACAAGATATACCCTGTTACCCTATCTCTACACATTAATGTATGAAGCCCATGCTCATGGAAGCACTGTGATCCGCCCTCTACTCCACGAGTAAGTGCTACTCTTTTTTCTCCATTAATCATGAATATCTATAGTTAGTACCCTCATAAATAATAATATTTTCCCTCAGTGATTATAGCATTTGCATGAGACTGAGAATACAAGCTGTCAATATCAAGTCACACTTTGACAACACTAGTTCTCCATTTCATACTATGCAAATATTTCACAAATTGAAAATTTTCTTATCTAAGATTAATGTGTAAATTTTAAGGCTCATTCCTATCATCTTTGGTGGTAAGTAACAAAAGTTCTGTCTGGTGCTGGACGTATTTAAAAACAAAAAGCCAATGTAGCAAAAACAGCTGGGTAAAAATTCTAAGCAGAAAAACAGAAAAAGAGGCAGGCAGAATTTTGACGTAAATCATGAGAGCTTTGCAGCAAAATGTAACTTATTTTGGCCAAACTTATATAGCAGATTAAAAAAAGACAAGTTTATAAGAGACACAAGGCCTTATTTGTATCTGGTCAGAAGGGAGAGTATGTGAAAAAGCTTAACTTTTAACATTAATGATTAAGTCTAATATCTAAATGCTTGTCTTCCGCTAACGAGCATTGAACTGTTTCCAAGTATTGACTTGTTTCTGTCAAGGTACCTAAGAAAGAAATGTTACAAATTAGAAAGTGGTTCCCAGTCTGGCCAGTAGTTAATTTTGCTATTACTAATATCCACCAAGCAAAACTGATCTTTTGAGTTCGATGATCTAAATACACTGAAAAGCAAATGGAAAGAAACAGCAGAAATGAAAAATAAGCAAAAGGTTGCATTTCTCTAACCATTTTCACATTAGATTCTTTATACATTCTTGGCAAGCATTATTCGATCCATTTATAATTAAATGAGATATTTTTAATGACTAATCTTTATTACCTATTATTAATAGTAGCATAAATAAAATTGCGGAAATAGTAGATTCAATTATTGACAAAAAAGCTTAAATAAGGAAACATTTTGTAATATCAAAAGTCTCATAGTTGTTTTGTTACCTTGAAGATTTGTGGAAGACAGAACAACGTGGGAAATATATAAACAATTTCTCTGGGGACCTGCACTGCTCATCAGCCCCGTAATGGAACCAGTAGGTCTTTGAGTACTTAAGCGTTTATGTATATGAAAGTATTAGAAGTTACTTTAGCTAGACTTCACTTTTTGCTTTAATATACCTAAGATAAAAAATGTTTATTTCCAGAATGCTGTGACAGTGACTGCTTACATACCGAATGCACGCTGGTATGATTACTACACTGTAAGTAATTTTGAAAACTGACTTATACGTTCTTCCTAATGCTGTTTAGACAACAGTACGGTGTGCTGAGAATGGTGGCGAGGTATGAACCAGCTGTCCCCATTTTACCACCATGCATTCAGCACAAGTTCTTAGGGATATGGCAATCACATCTTCTTGACTGATTTCTTATGGAAAATGTCAGTTCCTTTTAATGTAATATTTTTATTGTGACCCCAGTAAAAGTAAATTAAAATGTGGAATAATACCTTTAATCTGAAGTATTGCTACTGACTTTTTTAACCCTTGAAAGCTATACAGAATTTCTTTGCTGAGAATGCTGGAGTGGCAGAAGACAAAATAGTTTTGGCTGCATCAGCCTTTCACAGAAATTTAGTAAAGATTCAGAGGAAGGAATAGCAGGCATCAAAAGTCACTTCATCTGGACTAAACTCTTTGTTTCAGCTGCTGTCAGCTAGTGTCAAGTCATTATTTTATGTTTGCAGAATTTCATACCTTACCTTAAAAATATTATGTAGCTACTTCTGCATTAAAAAGTATTTGTGGCAACATTTCTTAATATGCATTTATAACCTTCATTCTTAAAAAAAGTTTCAATCCAGAGCAATTCAACAAGAAGACTAATTTTTGTTTTGTTTTATTTTTTCATATATAGGATGAACTTATTGGCTTTAGGGGACAATTCAGAAATTTATCAGCTCCTTTGGAACATATCAACCTTCATATCCGGGGTGGTTACATCCTTGCTACGCAAAGGCCTGCTAACACTACTTTTTACAGGTATGCTAAAATTAATTAAAATTTTTTAAACTAATTTAATTTTATTTTCTGCTTTTAAAAGTAAATAAATAGTTAAAGCTATGGAAAATAAATTGCATATTAATTATATGGTGGCAGCTTTTTTCTGGATTCCTCAGTTCAAACTGGGAAAAGTAGAATTTTCTGGTTTAATGTGCACCATGCCTGGAAATATCTCCCATTTCATATAAATATTAGCAGCCCTGAGAGACTCTACATGTATAATAGTAGCTTAGCTTCATGGCTATTTTTTGGTTTTAGTTTCCTTCTCATGGCCTCCTTTAAATTTAGTACTATGGATTCAGGAAGACAGTATCAGTGATAAACTGAGCTGCATGCAATATCTATAATGTAAATTATAAGAAATGAGAAACATAAAATGTGATTACCTGAGAAAATTGAGGAAAAATTATTCTGTTTTTCATAGCCGAAAAAATCCATTGGGACTTACTGTTGCTTTGAATGATAGTCAGCTTGCACAAGGTCAGCTTTATTGGGATGATGGGATTCGCATCGGTAGGTACAACGTTTTTTGCTTTCATAACAAACCTAATTAATACCAAGCCTTCAGTGCATAATTGTTGTCTCTCTTTAGCTCTGTGAATTGCTAATGTGAACAAGTAATATTTTCTTCAGAAATATTGTACAATGACTGTGCAACAAGGCACAGGCAGCTTAAGTGTGTGTTTAAAAAAAAAAAATTATAATAAAATGATTTTTTTCTGACTTAAACCCCATAATAGTGTTATTTATAGAAGTCATATTTTGCATAAATTAAATTGTGCCCTGGACCAAGGACAAAATATATAATAAGAACATTTTTCTCATACCTATGGGAAGCATAACCACAGATTAAGTGGGAAGCTTTAACTAATTTCCTCAGTATTAATAAATTTAAATTATCTTCAGATAAGAGATATTTAGAAGTCTCTTATCCTTTATATTCACAGTGTATTATCCTTGTAATAAACCATCACCTGAGATTACTACAAGTAATGCACAAAATTATTATTTAGCATAATGACATGTTGGGAAGTCTGCAGGATGCTATCAGTGTATTTGGAGGTGCTTCACATACATCACCACCTGTTATCACTGGAATTTAGAAATTATGACTACATTCATGGTAGGTTAATGATAAAAGAAATTAGCGTTGATCACAAGTTGCACTTCAGCAGGATCTGTGATCTGTTTTCTGTAGAGAAGAAAGGCAAATACCTAAAATGCCTCTGGTTATTTGAGTTCTTTTCCTACTTAAGAACTGAGCTGACAAAATATACAACAGTGATATCAAAGAAGTGATATCTGTCATGATAATGTGTTTTGGGACAAAAAATAGAGTTGGACGTGGGAAATCACTGCCATAACTTCTTCAGTGGGAAACATTTTTCTCTTGCTGATCTTAGCATCCTTGATCTTTCTAATGCTGTTTGTTTGCCTTCTTTTGTGTTTTTTCTCTAAAACTTTTTTACTGCTTTTGTCCTTATTTAAATAGCATATGGTCCAACAAGAATGCATTTTATGTCTAAAAGCAGGTTTTATGAAAATAGTACTAGAATTCTGCTTTCCATTTACACACAGATAGAAATACCATATGTATGTATATAGTATATGAAACAAAATTCTTCTATTTCATTTTTTAAAAAATATTAAGGTGAAGAACAAGTACATTTTACTTTCTTTTTAACAGATGCATATGAAGATGGTATATATCTGCTAACATCATTTAGTGCTAATCAGGTATGTAATGTTACCTTACAGTTTTTGATTACTTTGGGTGATTATTGTTACATATTTAGCCAAGGTATTTTAATTCGGAATTTTCTGATATTTAGATAGCCCACCATAACATTAATTCTCTGTGATAGACTAGTTCTTATTTAGTATCATGAGGACTGTTGCAGGTTTGTAACTGTCAATTCAAAAAACTGTTTGGGATTGCAAGTTTGCAATAAAATTAACTAACATATACTAGAAGGATAAACTCATTTTGCATTATTCATACCAGTATAAATCAGGACAACTTAACTCAGTTCACTGGGGTCATTTCACAGATGTGCGTATATATGTATTAAGTGGCTGGTCCAGCCCGAAACCTCTAAGACAGATATTGGTTCATATTCCATATCCGGATATAGGATTCCAATAGGACAGTAGGTTGTAGCTTAACAGTAGACTGACTCAAATCCTAGATGTATACATTTGCCAATTCTTCTGGTATATATGAAGGAACTGAGAAGGAGTGTATTTGATCAGGATCCAATATAACACAATTAATATTGAATTGTATTAAGAACAAATTTAAAAAGGATTCTGAAGGTATCTATTTTAGCTTATTTTTAAGTGTGGTGTGTATTTATGATATCATAATTTTTGATATAATTCTGAACGTACAAGTTTATTTCATAAATGATTTTTATAAAGTGAAAGCATGCATTGATGCAAAAATCAAGTAAGTACAAGTACAATGGTATTTTGTTAGTTGCATGGTCAGTGTCACTTTTTAAGATAATTTACTAGTGTCTAATTAAATGAATAAATTTTAGATCATCAGTTCATGCATATTTTAAAGCCACACAGTCAAGCTTATGTACCTATATATGACACAAAATCGATTGTGTCAAATTAGAAAAAGATGACCATCTGGCCTGGAGTATAGTCACAGCTAGAGCCAGTAAAGTTCTTTCAAATTTCCAAAGAAAAAGAGCAAACTGTTTTAGCATCCATGCTACTTCTACAGTGTTTAGATACATCAGAACGGCCACATCAGGAAAGCCAATCCTTGCTGAAAGAGGAGGAAACTAGAATTAAACGTTGGAAAATTTTAAAGATGAATTGGTTTGACCCTGGCTTACAGCTGCAAAGAAGTATGTCAACCCAATAAAGATTCCAGTCTCGGGCTTCTTTTCAGGACAGGCACTTAAAATTGTTCTTTTAAAATGCAGAAGCTTAAACAAAGAGGAGTTACTCAGGTACCAAAATTTTTAGAGAAGCCCACCATTAGAGCAGGGGCTTTGGGAATACTGATCCATTCTTTCTCCCAGTTTGGTGTCCTGTGAGGATGGAGGAGCTGTTGCAGGAGTGCAGAACTCAGGGAAAAAGGTCCCTGAGTGAGACCTCATACAAGCTAGAAGACCAGGCTGTCCTGGTGATACTGGCATACAGATTTTTCCACCTAGCAAACTGTACTACACATTGCCTGTGTCAGGGATCGTGAATGTGCAGGTATTTCACTGTGCCCCAGTGGAGCAATGGAGACAGCACAGTTTACTGTGCCTCAGTTTAGTGTCAAAGACACAGTAGAGGCCAGGATTTAGCCAGATTAACAATCCAAGAAAAATTGAAGCTTTCAATATTAGACAAATAAATATCAGCATATAGATTAAAAAAAGAAAAGAGTAGAATAAGAGGAAAAACTGTAAGGCTCAAGTGGGCTGAAAAAAGCTTACTCTGACATGCAACAGTCAACAGACAATCAAATCACTGGCTTTTTTTTTTTTTTTCCTTTCAGACTATTTTAGAGATCAAGGTTTTGCACCAGGGTTATGCTGATCCAAACAATTTGAAGTTTACTGAAATTAAAATCTTGGGAGTGATGTCAAACGTTCAGAAGGTGACAGTATCACAGAATGGTGAAGCAGTTGAATCTGCTCATAGTCTGGACTATAACAGTACGACACAGGTGAGTAGACAATTTAAGGAGAAATGCTATCTTCACAATTACCTGTGTGTTCTTAAACATTTGGGATTCAGAGATCAGCTGTAATATTGTATTTAAAAATATTTCTTTACTGCAACAAAAACACTGCCATATTAGAGGTAAGAACTCAGGGTACCTCTGCAAAAAAAAATTTCTCTTACAGAATTACTGAAGCATTTTCACCAGTCGTTGCTGCAGTTTTCAGCAAGACACATAAGCTATAGTCAGCTAATATTTAAGTCAAACTCTGTTTAATAAATAGTAAATATCATGCAGTTCCTGCAGTGGTGCATTTCACTGTAGAAATTACTGACTGTGAAGAACTGGTGGATTTTGTTTCTTGTTTGTTTTTCACTGATTTTTAATAGTTCATTAGCAACCTGTGAGATTTGAAAGAAGGAAAAGCTACTACAAGTGCTTTCTGAGTCTCTACATGACCCTGTTGTCAGTCTTCTCGGACAACTTTTGCATTTCCCAACATTATTTGCCTAATAACATCTCTTCTGTCCTGTCAGATTTAGGCTCTAGTTGCTCCCTGTGCCTTCAGCACAGAGTTCCTAGTTGTAGAAGTAAAATCCTAGTCCTTCTGAAGTTATTATCAAAGTTTCCATGAACTTCAGTGTGTCAGGGTTTCAATCTACATGATTTGTATGCATCCAATGCATTTCTTATTGTTTTCCTTTGTGCTCTGTCATGTATGTTATCACAGAGAAGTCAGGTGACCCAAGGTAATAAAGTCAAGCTCTTCTAAAGAGAATTGAAATAAGTTGGTATAATTGCAGTGCCCTTCAAGACAGCCTCTTAGGGAACATCTTGCATATATGAACAGAACTGCTGTGGCATTTAGTGCTGCTAGTTTTCTTGTAGAGTGAGACAACCTAATCTCTTCTATTACTGGCATTTTACCACCTTTTCTACAAAACTCAGTATTTTGTTGAGTCTCATTTCTTTCTGTCTTTCAGTGGCAAGCCAAAAATATACAAGCTTTGCATGTAACCAAAAAGCTGAATTAAGAATGCAAGCAGAAGTATTTCTTTTTCCATTCTCTTTTGGATGGAGAAGAAGGAATTAGAATGCACAGTTGAATTAAAATGTATGCCAAGTTTGTTTGTTTTTTTTAACAAAAAGAACTTAATCTCTAAAAAGGCCACTAAATAAAAGGGAAGGGATCAGAGCCCCCCAATCTGGAATCCAAAATCTATGCCAATCAAAATAATTTCCTAGTGGTACAAACATCAGGGAAAGAAGAATAAATTACTGTAATCTGAAATGAGAATCTGCTATCTTCTATATTAACTGTAGAAAAGCAAGGCATCTTCAGAGCAGAGTTACTCATTACTTGTTTGTTTGTTTTTCAAAGGTCCTGTTAATCAAACAGCTTGAACTTGAATTAGGCAGAGACTACACAGTGAAATGGAGCTAAAGTCCTGCAAATAACACTGATCTGCAAATAACACTCAAGTAACATGGAAAATAACATTGCAAATAACATCTTGGAAATTTCTTATTTTCTAAAATGATCTTTCAATTTTCATACTGCCTCTTTGAAATCTTAAAATACTTTGTGCTATAAAAATGCATTAGCTATAGTCAGTTCATATTAAGGTATTATGTGTATATAAAGCACTTTTTACTATTGTTCAAGGCTAACTGCAAGCTATATGTGTGATGCAGAAATTGTATTTTAAGTATTATAGTACTTGAATATACCTTCATGTTTCAATTGTCTCTATGTAAGTCACTATTACCAACAAGTACTTAAGGGCAGTTAAACATGAAATGATGCTTCCAGTTGTTGTTGATCTATAGAATACAAAGGAACTTGCAAAAATCTTTTGAAGTGTTTTGTATGACCTTAGCTAGACACTTGTGTTCTCCAGTGTTTTGATCTGAAGCTGTAAAATTAAACTTGATGTTTCAACGTTAACTGAGAAATTTTGGTCTCTGAGCTTTTATTTCATTGAAGAAAATATTTTTATATGCTTACTGTAATAATAATTCATGTTAAAGATTTTTTTGTATCTCAAGAGTACAGCATATGTACTAAAGAGATTGGTAAAGTATATTTTTAATTAAGTAGAGAGTAAGTTCCTGTTAGAGGTAGAAGTAATTTCTAGCAACTGTGCTTAAAACCTATTTAAAATGCTTCCTCTCCAATTTAAATTTTGTACTAAAACAGTTAAATAGCCAACATCTCACAGATGGATCACTAATTATGGGACTGAATTTATTGAGACTTCAATAAGTAGGGAAATTGGAAATCCAGAAAAATGTGATCAGCTAAGATAAAATGGTGACTGTGTTGACAAACATTTTTGGCCAAAGGAACAAAATACACTTTTTTCCTCTCATGCTAGTCATGACCAACTGTGCAAGTGGCTTGCAAACAATTGTCACATTGCTGCAGAAATATGACATGCAGATTACCAAGCCTTTTGATCATATTATGTCCTATCACTTTGTGCCCATCTGACTGATGTATGAAATATTAGGCATGGTAAAAGGCTTCCATGAGCTTATTTCCATCATTTTATTATTATTATCTTTATCTGGAGGACCAATCATTCCTTCTTCTTGTCTTTTTCCTGTCAGAAAGCTCAGCATGTCAGCTGAACTACACACATATCAACAAACAACAGCTGGATAGGAAGGTTTTACTGTATCCTCAAGATAGCAATTCATGAACAACTTTTTCAGGCTGGGAGGAATCACAGCTTCAAACATGCATCAGCCACCTTAGGGATGTACTCTACTTTGTGCTGCTTCCAAAGGGCTGAGGAAACAAGTGTTCCCTCCTGTAGTTTGTACAAGTGCATGGGTTTGAGCAAAGCATGGCCCACAGCTTACTTCTTCAGTGTTTGTGCAGCAACATGGTCCTTAGCTGTAGACCATGAAAGCTGTTTACCGAACTCAGTTGCACTTTTATCCGGTTAAATAGTATCTCTTTATGCAGTTCTTTCTGGATCACATGCTTCCACGTGTTGTGTAACTTCTCACTCTGCAGGAAATCCCATTAAAGTCTAACAAGCCTTGTTGAGTAACAAGATAGTTTTCAACAGATTTAAATGAACAGCATAAACATACTACATGTGTTCAAAATATGATTATGCAAGAGTCTTACTTCAACCACTTCTAGAGACATCTGTCTCTAGACCATGCCAGAGCACTTGTGTTCTTAGCGAAGGCTGTTTCTCTGCTCCATGCTGTTAATTGCTCTCTCCTCTACCCATTTCAGTTACAGAACCTTCCAAAAGTGACTGGTAGATTTTGATAGTAAAAATGCAGCTTTTCTCACTATCCAAAGATTTTTCTTTAAAGTTATAAAACTTCTGTTACCTGATGTCTTGTTCCAAGTTCTTGAATCTGACCAACTTGTGACCAAATCAGAGTTCAAAGTCAGGAGAAGGAGAAGGTGAACTTGTACTGGCTCTGTGGCTTCAAGTTGGCATTTCTTGTTTTCTTCTCCTCACTATGACTGTCAGGGAACAGCAAGGACCAACTGCTCCCTAAGTGACGAGGAGCCGGGCTTGATAGCATGGCTGGCAGGAAAGGGGTCTTGCCCACAAGAGCAAGGCAAGCAGGGCAGACCTGGAGATGGTAGCCAGGGTCAGCCAAGAGTCCAAATTGTCAGGCAAGTCCATGGTGATGAGGCAGGTCTAAGGTCAAGCCAGGAACATGAGTCAAGATCAAGCCCAATGACAGTAATCGGGGTCAGACACAGCCCAGTGATCACTGAGTAAGTCTGTTTTGACAAGGCAGGTTCAAGGTAAAGCCATGAAGTCAATCTTCAAGCCAGGGTCCAAATCCATGGCCAGGCATGGGCATGGCTGTGAGACAGCTGCAGACAGGTACACCCACAGCAGAGCTGGGGCAGGGACTGAGAGCCCTGGCCTAGGCTGAAAAGAGGCTCCTGGGCCCATGGGCATGGCTGTGGGTGGAAGCCCCAGGAGAGGCTGATCATGGCCTATTGGTACATGCAGGGCCCTGGCAATAGCAAGACTGAGAAGCTTTTCTGACAATGAGAACGTAAGTCCCCTGTGCTTGACCTTCGTAGGTACTAAGTGTTAAATAGCTTACAGTATGTAAAGACTGGGGATCTGTGATCCTGTCTCCCTTTCCCCTGTTTAGTATTTTTGTTTTAAGCTCTCTTCCAGCAAATGTTCAGTCATGTAAGTAACTTTGATCATCTGAAGAATATCATTACATTACTATGTTTACAGTTTCAACAAATAATTGTTAAATATTAATAGACATGAGACATCAACAGTGGCCTGGTCCCACCAAAGAGAAAGAAACACCACCACCAGCATCACTCTGTTCCCAGGGCACACTGATGACTCCTGCAAGCCCCTCCCTTCTTTGTGAGGGCAATGGGCACCATCGCCCTGAGCACCCTGAGGGGCAGTGAAGGGGAGCTACCCGAATGCAGGGTTGTTGCCTGGGAGTGCATGCATAGTTATTTGTGAGTGTGTTGTTAGTGAGATGGCTGTGGGTGCGTGCAATCCCTAGGACTGTCAGGATGCAAATGCCCAGATTGCAGTAATGGCTTGCTGTACTGGAGTTGGACAGTTCAGGTTAGTGAGACTAAGAACCAGCTTTTGGCTCTGGGTGTCAGGTGTGCTCCCCTTTCTGCTCCCCTTTCATCAGTGAGTGATGAATCTGTATCATAAGCAAGAGCCTACAAGAGTGCAAATGAACACTGAGCTGGCAAACCTCACCACAGATGGGAGCTGCACCCTGGACCAGGCTGACCCTGGCCAGAGGTCCATCTGATGCTGCAACATCTTGGTTTTCCCAGCATCAAAAGGGATGTAAGATTTTATAACCTGTTATCACCTTGTTGGCACTATTAAAAAAATAGTTAACTTACAAGTGTCTATGCTTTTTCTGTTGGGGTATGAAAAGAACTGTCAGCTTCCAGCGCAAAGTGCCCTGGGGGCACTGGGTGCTGTAGGGAATCAGGAGGGAGGCAAGTGCTGCAGAGGGATGGCTAAACATGTAGCAGGCAACAGGGATTGTGCCAGTCCTTGGGGCTGTGGAGATGGGGGGGGAGGGGGTCTGTCAGAACTCTGCAAAGGGGGTCTGGGCCTGTGCTGATGGGTCCCTGATGCTGCCCCACCATTCCCTGCACTTGGGGAAGGTCTGTCTGGGCAGCTGCATGCCCATCTTGCAATTGCCTCCATACTTTCCCCACAGCCCGGGCTGGAGAGTCCTTGGGTAGCAGTAGCCCCATCCAAATGTCCCCTGCTGCCTCGGCTGTCTCACTCCCCAGCGTTGCAGCAGGGCAGGGGCTGGGCCTTGGGCACAACTGCCTGGCCCCCAGTGGGGCTGATCTAGGGCTGCCACCTGCCCAGGAGCCAAAGGCCAGGAGGGCTCGGGGACATGATGGCTGCCCAGCTCCGTGCGAGGGGCTTTGCTGTGTCTGTGCTGGCCAGTATCAGCGTCCACCAGCTGGGACCATCTCACCAGCCCCAACCTCCCACTGGCCCACCACCAGGGCCTTGTAAGTGCTAGGGGGTCTCTGCAGCTCTCAGCACTGACTCCTGGGCTCCATGCTGCTGGGCTGGCTCTGTCGCCAGTTGAGAGTGGCTTTGGGAGAGCAGCCTGGGCATACCTAGGAAATACTGTGCCCACCCAGCAAGGCCTGACTCCAAGGATTTCTCTCTGCTGGTGTGGTCATGAGTGCTGGGGTAAGTCCAATGCTGCCCTATTTCCACCTCTCCTCACCCTGTCCTCACTGCCCTCCCCTCCCCCACTCACATCACAGTGGAGTCATGATTGCCACAGGAGAATGGAGCCTGCCAGGGGCTCAGTCACACAGTGGCTCCAGCACTGGCCGTTGGGGGGGGATGAGGCCAGGGGTGCAGCAGGGCCTGCTAGTGCCAAGGACAAGCAATGCTCATGGGATAATGCAGGCAGGGGAGCTGGGGATAGGGGAGCCTGAGGGAGGGCTGACAAGGGATGGTCCAAATCCACTGCAAGCCAGATGGGGCTCAGAGCAGATTTCCACTTCAACAGTTGAAAGGGTGTGTTGGAGTGATCAGGTGAGACATGCTTTTGTGTATCACCGCCCAAGGGGGTCCTGGCAGAGGCGTCATGGAAGTCCCTCAGGCATGGGACTGGGGGTAGACAGACTTGGGGAGTGGGGAGAGGAAGAGGAGCTACTAGCCAGGGCCAAGAGTTGATTTTCCCCCAGTGAAATTATCTCCCCTGAGCTGGTGGGAATTTTCCATTGCTGCAAGGGGCCAGGTTTGGGCTGGAAACATCCTCCCTCACTGACTGTGCAGGCTGCAATGAGTTGGGAAGGTCTGAAGGGGCTTTTTGCCTCCTCCTTGTGCTGAGCAGGGGCAGGGGTGCAGGCTGCAGCTAGTGGGGCTTCCTTTGGGGAGCTCCCAGGACAGGGCAGTATGTCACCTCCCTGGGGGTGGTCTGCAAGCCCTGAGCATGGGAATCTGGCAGGATCTCCATCACATGCAGCCCAGACATGGCCCCCACCCATCTCCCCAGACTGCTCTGTCTCCTGGGCCAGCATGGGGAGCAGATGGGGTGGGGGGGGGGACAGAGGGGCCCGGCATGCCAGCATGTGAAGGGACCCTGCCAGCTCCTACAGCACAGCCTGCTGCTGAGGCCATGTCACAGCCAGCACCTCTGGGATAAGAAATGTCCCTGCTCCTTTGCTGGACACAGAGGTGAACCTGGAGCAGGATGGGCTTCTCAAGCTGCAAAGGCTTCAACCATGGGGGAGTGTGAGCAGGGTCCTTGGCCCTCTCTTTTGCTGCCCTTGCCTCTCCCCAGCTCCACCCAACCCCCCTCCCCCCAAAAAAACGCTGACCCAATCACTTTTCCCCATTGGTCCTAGTTCTGCTACATCCCTAGCCAAACTGGGTATTTCTGATACTCTTACCTAGGCAGTCACAGCTACCTATGCTGTTTCTCCAATGTTCTGTTTGAGATTTCACAGATTTTTGGTGCCATTTGGAGATGTTTCTGGTGGATTTACCACCTTGAGAAGGGAGTAAAGCAAGGGGAGGCAGTGGGGCAGGGGGACAATGGCTGCAGTGTACAGGGGGACACAAGAGGGGAGAGGAGACTAATTAGCTAGTGGCTCCCCTCCTGGACTCTGTCCAAGTGATGGCTTCTACCTAAAATAGGACCTTGCACTGTCCTCACGGAACTGTGCTAATTTGGAGGGGCAATTGCTACAACTGGCATGAGCAGTCTTCCTTTGAATCCTGTTCCAGCTGCATGCTGCTTCTGTCCACAGGATGGCTTCTGCACATTTCAGAATCTTTTTCTTTATTCTCTCATCCAAGTATTGAACTGTATGGTATGGATACAGGGCAAAACCTGCAGAACCCCTGTTGATATTTGCCACCAGGTTGACACTGGACATGCAGGTTTGCTCTTCCACCCTATTTCACTTCTGCCTTTATGTCAGACTATGCCTCCAGGGCTTGCTCCTGAGAAAATCAAGCAAGATAATTCTAGAGGCCTTATTAAAACAAAGATACAAGACATCTGCTATCTCTACTCTTTTCAAAAGAGGAGAGAGAGGCTGTTTACCAGCCATGGAAAAACAAACAAACAAAAAGAAAACAAATAACAGATCGGGTAGACATGATTTGTTATTGAAATCTACAGTGGTTTCTACTCCCATGCTTATGTTTGTAATGTTTACAAATAGCTTGCTTATCATTTGACTGATATGTGAGTGGTCCCCATCAAATTGTTGACAACCTTGCAACTTACAGCAATGTTTCTTCCTTGGGGTATTAAGGTATAATATTGTCTTAAAGAAGCATCCATACTGGAGTACTGTGGGGTTCTACTTCTACCTATAACAGCATGGTGAGGTTCTATGTGCTGGGTCCCAACTGTCCCACAAATTTAGTAAACCAGGAGTCACCAGAAGTATGGATTTCCTGATAGGGGCATGGATGAATTTTATGGGGATGCATGCCTCAGTGAGGGCATGGTTTAACCATTAGGCCTGGAGTGGAGGGCCAGGAGGCTTTACAGATATATTTGATGGCACCCCATCTTTCAAAGTGTGGTGTCTCTGTCTGTGTACACTGGGGATTGTGTGAGTACAGCCCAGGAAGGGATAATGACAATGTGTGAAGGAACATACATACTGTCAGTGGAGGGGCTGATTGACAGTAGGCCCTGTGATCCCTGCTACTGGGTTGCAATCAGTTTTGTCATGCATGTCATCATCCGCTACCATCTCCAGCCCTCTGATCACAGAAGTGTATCTGCACAGGTTCCACCCAGCTTCTGCTGTGGGATGGGCAGAGTGAGAATTCACAAGGTCTACAGTTAAGGTGTGGGAATGAGCATAGTCCCAGATTTCCTCCAGGAGAGGGTGGCCCCAGATTTCCCCTGTGCAGGTTTGGAAGGAATGTGCCTTCCTAGAGGGAAGCCAACAGGGTGCACCTGCAAAAAAAGTCCAGGAGTCTGTATATACAGTGCAGGCAGAAGAACAACTAGCTAAACCAAGGCTAAGAGTTCAGTCGTCTGAGCACTACCTCGGCAATCAGCCGTAATGACCTGGCTACCTGTGGTATGAATGGCAGCAGCACACTCGAGCCAAACATTATTGTGGAAAATTGCAGAGCCATCAGTAAACCAAGTACCTTCATGTAGGGCAGCGAATGAAGGTGCTTCTTTAATAGGTGAGTCTGGGGAATCATCATCTAAAACAGGATAGGGAAAAAGATAGTGGAGTGGGAACAAAATGTTTGGGAATGAGAGGGAGAACTAAGTCAATGATGGCAGAGGTACCGAGGACCCAGTGTTGAACTGTGATGGGTTGTGCACGTCCCTACAGAAAGGAAACATTGCAAAAAACATCATGGAGAAGGGGATGCAGAACTTTAAGTGTGAGAGGATGACCCCCAGTGAGATTGTCAATGTCATAAAGGGCAAGAAAAGTGGCAAGTAAGGCATGCTCTTGTGCTGGTATGAGGCCTTGTGCACCTTGCCACCCCTTACTACCAAAATGAATTGCTTTAGGAGCTGGATTTTTAGGGCCTCTTTCCTGGAATAGGCCTCACCAGGCTCCATGCTCACTGTATTGGACCCTGAGCTCCAATCTGCCAGTGTGGGTGGGAGGGCCTAAATACTGGTATTGTTGAATATTTTAGAAGAGTAAGGTTAGAGCTTGTTGGTGAGTGTTGTTCCTGTCGCAGGTGGAGTGCTTATGCAGTAGGGAATACAAAGGACAGACTAGTTGGCTAAAACCAGGAACGTGGGAATGCCAGAAATTTAAAGTACCAGGAAGGCTCTGGAGGCTGTGCTTGGAGGAAGGAGTAGGTAAAGGTAAGAGACTGTAAAACATTTTCAGGGATTGCTTTGGTACCAGCACACAGGGAAACCCTTAAGATGACTATGTTCTGGGCAGGGCCATGACGTTCGTCAGGGGGAGTGGAAAGATCCCAGCATTCCTTAAGAATCGAATTCAAGGGGGTCATATCTTGTGTAATGGATTCATGTGTTGGGCCACCCAATAGGTTATGATCAATGTATTGGTGACAAGAGACATCAAGAGTGGGGGAAATTTCAGTTAATGCTGCAGCTAAGAGGTTGTGAGTGATGGTAGGACTGTGGCAATAGCCTTGAGGCAAAGTAGTAAAAGTGTGCTGAATGGCATCCAAAGTAAAAGCAAAATGAGCCTGGTTGTCTGGGTGGATTGGGCATTGGAGAAACATATCTTTAAAGTCTAACTTCACTGTCCACATATAAGAGACGAGGCAGATGGCATTGAGTACCTCGGCAGCTATAGGAACTGCTGCATGGAGAGGAGAAGAGGCAAAGTTTACATCTTGGTGCAGTTGCCAAGAGCCATTGGGTTTGCGTACGGGCCATACAGGGCTTTTAAAAGGGGAGTGGTACGGATGATTACTCCCTGTTCCTATGAGAGGAGGGAAGTGGTTGGTTTCCAAGCTTGCAGTTTTTTTAGGGTATTGCAGATCAAAAACATGGGTCACAGAGGGTAGGGGAGGTGCTTCTTGGAGTACCCAGGGTAGTGGGAGGTTTGGTTCAGAGGCACTGAGGAACCATATGTTTCCTTGAGCATCATGGAAAGTTTGGCTCCTAAGTAAGTTCATACCTAGAATGTCAGAGACCCCCAAAACTGCAGTTCCTTGGACTGTACATCCATTAGGGAAGTACACTTGACTGTAAATATGGGAAGGGTCGAGGGGGGGGGAGGGTCCCATGAACCTGTGGACCACAACAGAGCATGAAAGAAGTGATCACCAACAGTGTTACTTGTTAATAACAGAAATGTGGGCACCTGTACGAATAAGGCAGCGCAGATGTTACTTGCCGGTAATGGTGACATCTGTTTCCGGATCTGAAGACGCTATAAGCTGCACCCTCCATGTCACCTCAGAAGACTGACAAGTTTCAACCTGCAGTGTTAGTCATACATCTGACATGTCAGGGTAACAAGGGGCTGGGAGAGTCCTGGCCTCTGGATTCCCAGCTGGAGTAGTGGTGGGAGGGGCACTTGGGCCCTTACCTCCAGTCAAGGAACGTGTGGCACAGTGGGGGTTGTTGGCAAAAGCCAGTAACACTGATGTTGGTACTCGGTGAATTGACCATTCAGGAATGCCCAAAGCTAAGCAGGCTTTCCAAGCATCCAGGCATTTTGGGTCAGGGTTTTTACACAAGGGTTTGGAGGGATTTTTGATCATATTTTGACAGCTGCAGTGGTTGCATCCTCAGGGCGGTGGGAAGATAGAAGAATGGGCATGGCTGGGACTACGTTTTGCAACTGCTAAGACCACACGGGGCTAGGGACTGCACAGAATCAGAGAATGGTTGAGGTTGGAAGGGACATTTAAGATCATCTAGTCCAAACCCCCTGCTCAAGTGGGGTCACCTAGAGCACGTTGCCCAGGACCCTGTCCAGGCAGCTTTTGAATAACTCCAAGGATGCAGACTCCACTGCCTCTCTGGGCAACCTGTTCCAGTCCTCACTCACCCTCACAGAAAACAGGTTTTCCTTATGTTCAGAAGGAACTTCCTGTGATTCTGTTTGTGCCTGTTGCCTCTCGTCCTATCACCGGACACCACTGAAAAGAGTCTGGCCCTATCTTCTTTACACCCTCCCTTCAGATATTTAAATGCATTCATAAGATCCCCCCTCACTCCTCTTCTCTTCTCTTCTCTTCTCTTCTCTTCTCTTCTCTTCTCTTCTCTTCTCTTCTCTTCTCTTCTCTTCTCTTCTCTTCTCTTCTCTTCTCTTCTCCAGGCTGAACAGTCACTGCTCTTGCAGCCTTTCCTCACATGAGAGATGCTCTAGCCCCTTAAGCATCTTAGCGGCCCTTCGCTGGACTCACTCCAGGAGCTCCATCTCTCTCTTCTACTGGGGAGCCCAGAAGTGGACACAGTACTCCAGACGTGGTCTCACCAGGGCTGAGGAGAGGGGAGGCATCACCTCCCTCAGCCTGCTGCCAATGTGCTTCCTGATGCAGCCCAGGATGCCATTGGCCTTCTTGGCCACAAGGGGCACATTGCTGGCTCATGCTCAACTTGGTGTCCACCAGCACTCCCAGGTCCTGCTCTGCAGAGCTGCTCTCCAGCAGGTCAGCCCCCAGCCTGTACAGGTGCATGGGGTTATTCCTCCCCTGGTGCAGGACTCTGCACTTCCCTTTGTTGAACTTGACGGCACTCCTCTCTGCCCATCTCTCCAGCCTGTTGAGGTCCCTCTGAATGGCAGCACAGCCCTCTGGTGTATCAGCCACTCCTCCCCATTTTGTACCATCAGCAAACTTGCTGAGGGTACACTCTGTCCCTTCATCCCGGTCATTGATGAATAAGTTGAACAGGATTGGACCCAGGATTGACCCCCTGGGGGACACCACTAGCTACAGGCCCTCAACTAGACTTGGTGCCACTAAGCACAACCCTCTGAGCTCTGTCATTCAGCCAGTTCTCAGCCCACTTCCCTGTCTGCTCGCCTAGCCCATACTTCCTCAGCTTGCCTATGAGGACGTTAGGGGAGGCAGTGCCAAAAGCCTTACTGAAGCCAAGACAGACAACAGCCACTGCTCTCCCCTCATCTACCCAGCCAGTCCTTCCACCATAGAAGGCTATCAGGTTTGTTAAGCAGGATTTCCACTTTGTCAACCCATGTTCACTGCTCCCAGTCACCTTCTTGTCCTTCATTTGCCTGGAAATGGTTTCCAGCATTAGCTGCTCAATCGCCTTTCCAGGGATGGAGGTGAGGCTGATTGGCCTGTAGTTCCCTGGGTCCTCCTCCTTGCCCTTTTTGAAGGCTGGAGTGATATTTGCTTTCTTCCAGGCCTCAGGCACCCCTCCCAATCACCATGGCCTTTCAAAGATGACTGAGAGAGGGCTTGCATTGACTTTTGCCAGCTCCCTCAGCACTTGTGGGTGCATTCCATCCGGGCTCATGGACTTTTGCAGGTTCAGTTTGCTTAAGAGATCACTAACCTGATCCTCCTCCATCAAGGGAAAGTCTTCCTTTCTCCAGACTTTCTCCCTGGTCTCCAGGGCCTGGGATTCCTAAGGGCCAATCTTTCCAGTAAAGACTGGAAAGTATGGATGAACTTTCCCTTCCAGCAGTGCTCTTCCTTCCCACCCCCAGCAGCACTTGGGGGATAGAGGGCTTTTTCCTGACACCCCTTGCGGGAGGGGTAACAGCAGACTTTGGAGGTTTGTCTTAGGTCAGAAATCGCTTAATTCAGCACTGAGAGCTGGGATATGGGTGGCTGAAGACAAAAGGATTTCTCTGGTGTTTGGCTGTCCCTCTCCAAACCGGAGTGTCTGTCCTTCCTTCCTGGGGTTTTGACACCAAGACACCTTGCACTGTGGGTTGATACCTGTTTGGTCCAAGGTCTCAGCCCTGCCTCACTCAACACTGGGTTCATTAGATGCACATGGGACTGTGTAATTGTCTTGGGCAGGAGGGCCTTATGACTTCCCAGAGACAAGAGGAGTCCACCACAAGCAGCTCCTTGGGCACAGGGACTGAGCTAGGGCAGGATTTCCCTGACTTCTACCTGGTCACTTTCCTTAGATCTCAGCTGATGCTTCTCCACCAGGACCTGTATGGAGTGAAGGGTGGGTGCTAGTGGCTGCCAGCCATGCTACTGCAGTCAAAATAGTGCAAGAGTGAATTAAACCAATTTCCCACACTGGTGTGCATCTTTCCTTGGTGGGTGTGAATCATGCAGGGAACAGCTTGTGAGCATTGGAGGGGCAGGAAAGGACAACCCCAGAGACAGGGAGGATTTTCAGTCCCTGCTCCCAGGACAGCTGTCTCTCAAGTTTGTGCTGTACCTGTTTAGCTGCAGCCATGGTAATTGTGGCCCAGGGACCTCCTGCTCTTTGTTGGTCACTGACAGAGCCATGGAGAGAGCCCTGCCATGGCCAGCACAGGGTTTGATGATGAGGATACTCTCCGGAGAGGAGCAGAGCCTCAGTATCCCTTCCTGGGCAAGGGGTTAACAGTCCTGGCTGCTGGCTAGACTCCTTGCTGCTGTTCATGTTTGGTGCACTTGGGTGCTGGGCCTATGCAGGTGTGAACAGCACAGCAGGAGCTCCCACTACTGCTCTCTGGGCTGGTCCCTGTGCAGCAGTGAGACTTTTAGCAAGTGTGGGGTTGGGAAATGCCTTTCTGGATGCTAAAATCCACCTACAAAAGCAGAAGAAAGATGGTCGCTGCCTCTTCCCAGCTGGAGTGACCAGTCTCTGCTTTGCAATGGATTTCCCTGAAGGAAAGACAAAGGCAAGAGCTGTTAAGCCCTATGGGCTCTCCCACAGGCATTTGTATGGCCATAGCAGTGTAAATAGCTCTGTCTGAATCACCTTGCCTCTTAGCTACAGAGCTAGATTTTTGACCACAGCATCTTGCATACTTCAGCCCCGTGAAGGTCAGGCTGCTGCCTGCTGTCTGGATTCACCCATTTTGGATATCCATAAAGTTCTTTTCTCCCTACTTTCACACAATCCGTTTTCTTCTGTTTTCTTCTATATTTTGTCTTCTTATGTGTAATCTTCCTATTGAGTCATAAAAAATGGCTCCATCACCTCCAACCGAATTTATCACAGCCTGAAAAGCTCTTTTGCCAGGCCCACCACTGAATTTAATTACTCCCTCTCTCTCTCTCACCAAGGCATGACTTCGGGTGACTTCATATTCCTTCTCACAAATGGGAACAGCCTTCTCTGAACCAGCACTCTTTGATGCATGTGCAATTTTTGCAATATGTCCATTTAATGGTGAATTTTCTTGCTCCAAGCAAGCTGGAGGAGGTTTCTCAGGGACTGAGCCACTTGCATCAGCTGCATGAATTCCAACAGATTTGATTGACTGAACCACATCAGCTTGACAGAAAATGAGCAACTCTGAAAGTATGGAACAACAAGAGAAATGAAGAAAGGAGAATCAGTTGCAACAACTTAATAAACTATTGTCAGTCTCATCTACCAACAAAAATAAGTGCAATGACAACCAGCATTCTTATATTCAAGGAAGTCTACTTAAAGTGGTGTTTGGTTTCTAGATAGGCTGCAGAGGAAAATATGCGTTCTCATCCCCTCCCCCCCCCCCACAGCTTACCACAATGCAGATCATAGTGTATCACTTCTGCAGCATCTTCACTGAGGCAGGTTGAAAGAATACAAAAAGAGTGCCCATACTCTCTGTTCCTGAAAGCCAAACCTATCTAATAAGGTATTCTGAAATATCTGAAATAACCTGTCCTCTTTCATCTTTGAGAAATATTTTCACAGCCAATGGCCAAACTGTAACAATTCTCCTGACAAATATTGACAAGTTGTTCAGTCTATTACAGCACACTTTTCTCCTAACGACTCGCCTTTTGTTTATTTTGGCTGTACTGACAGCAGATTGGCTCCTCTCCAGCAACTCTGTCCACATCACAAGAACGACACAAGTTTTTCTTTGGTCACATGCTGCCGGGAACACATCACTTTGCTCATTGTGCTCTGAATAGGACCACAGCTGACCAGAGCATTGTAATTTCTGAGGTCTGACAAAATTTCCTCACCAGAACTGGAGGGTAATTCCCCTGAAAAGGTACCTGCTGAAATTATTACCACCAAGAACATCAGGCTCTTGCTGAGTAGCTCATCTATCATTCAGAGGCACAAGCATCCAGCATTCCTAAACATCTATTTGCAACTGCAACAACTGTCCAAATGTGTTGCAGGTTGGCTACACACGGCAGAGGGAGCAAAGACGGATTGAATGCTTCACTGAATAGCAATGACCACAACCCTAGCAGAAAAAGAGAAAACATTCCTCCCTTACAGAGAGCAATAGTCTAGGTAAGTCTTATTGTTCTTAGTTTTATGTTTCTTTTTTCCCCTCTGATTATAGGCTTATATGAACATTTCTGCTATCGCTCCAATTAGGCAAGAGGATGTAAATGCACATTGTGCATTGCTTCCTTCAACCCAGGGGTCTAAATGGGGAGCACACTCAGACCTGATTTACTACAGTAGAAGTCCGGCTTTACTGACTGTCTTCTAAGCTTACACAGAAGACCTATCCACTATTCAGACCCTGATGGGTTTTCTGCCACACTGCCTGTCTTGTCCAGAAAAAAAAAGGCAATTTGCCCTGTTGTCAATGGTATGAAGGAACAGTAATAATGTTGGGCTCCAGATCAAAAGGGAGGGAGAAGGGAAGGCAGTTAAAACTAAAAACAAATCATTGCTCCAGAGAGTGTGTGCTCTAGGACTGTCATACAGGGACTGCAGGACAGATACATGGTAGCTGGAGAAGGCTATTATATGAATAAACTGAGGCCTGTTATATTCATTTAGGGAACTGGTGGTATAAACGTGAGTGCGCTTTTTTTCCTCACCCAGTCTGAACAGCACAGAAACAACTGGGAAGAAGGGAAGAATACCCTAGGTCTTATCTCTCAGGTAATATCTAAGAGAAGTGATGAAAGATTAACCTTATACAGTCAAGAGATCTGACTGGTAATTGGCCAAGGAAGATCAAATTGGAAGTCAATACAAGGGAAAATTTTGTGCTCCTTGTCCAGAATTCTGTAATTCATTCCAGAAAATTGAATTCCAGTCTCTAGCCCACAGAAAAAGCCAGTGTCAAAAATGACACCTGCCGCTCCATTTCTTCCTCAAGCACAAGTCAAACCAAACCAGATCTCACTGTCTTCAGGGCAAACACCAGAAAATAATCAGTTACAGAATTACTAGGTGTCTTACCTTTTCCTGAGAAGTATAAGGGAAAGCTGTTTCCTATCGGCCAAGTAAGAACTGCTCCAAGTTCTCCCAGACAGTTGGCATTCACTTTTTCTCAGCTCCAGAGCCACACAACATTGCCTGCTGAAGGCAAGAAACACAACACAGACAGGAAAAAAAAAAAAATCTTTATCTGAGTGGTAATCAATGGCAATTCCATGCCTGCTTGAAGGCATTTGAGACAGAATAAATAAATAAAAGAATCTGTGAAGATTCTCAGCTTAGAGAGCTGAGATCAGGGCAAAACTCCAGTGGAGGGAGTCCGCCTTCAGATTGCCCTTCACCAGACCCAGGGACAAGATTGGATGATGCTCAAGAGCACCAGCTGTAATCCACCCCTCCACTCCCTGCCTGGCCAAAAAGCACCTCCTGTTTTTGCAGTGGTGATAAGCAGTTCTTTATCTCTCAGTGAATGCTGCTCCCTGTGCTCCTTATTCACACAGCAAGCGCCACCAAGTACCAGTTAGAGCAGCATGGCATACAGAGCTGCAGAGCAGGTGTCCCTTCTCCACTGCCCCGTGCCCCAGCACTAGTTCAGGCTCCAGCACAGCATTGCTAGAGGGATTGGTGCAGTGGCATCTCCAGTGCAGCAAACCCCATCTCCAAGCCAGGCTAATTCAATTTGTCTGACTGCAGCAGTGAGAGGCTGCCAGGGCTCAGCTGCGAGGCTGAACCTGGGGAAGTACTGTGCTGTGCAGCAGAGCAATGTGAGCACGTCCACCACTGGTCTCACCCCACTGTCGCTGCCAAGGGCCCTGTCATACACATGTGGGTCTTCATGCAACTGAAAACAGACCCTGATCAAGTACTCTCTCATACAGCTTTGTGATTTAATAGACAAGGAAGTGCCCAAAGATCTGGAAGAAAAATCAGCAAGGCATTAAAGCCATTAACAATAAAAGATGAAGCTTCTTAGAGTGTTATTTTACCTCTGCAGCCAGTGGAAAGGCAATCCTGCTGATTTGGCCTCTTTGTCATGTTCCGAAGCATGCACATGAACAGTGCAAAGCTTATTGTGGTCCCTCCTCACAGGCACAAACTGGGACTCCTCAGAGACAGCAGCCCTCTTTTCCACTACACTAACATCCAGAAATATACTTTTCTGATGCTATGTATTGGCCTCTTTTTTTTGTTCAGGATTGGGAGGCCCCTCTTTATTGAACATACAGTATTGGTCTCTGGAGTTGGGAGTAGGTTTCTTGTTAGACACCTAGAATCATCCCCTTGCTTTCACCCTCTCCAGCCCATCCCAACCCCAGACGTTCAGACAACTGAAAGGAGTGCTGCAGGCCTCTTGAAAGAGGGACACCCCAATCATAGGCTCACTCACAGGCACAAAAAAATCAGGACATGTTGCTGGCAAAAAACTCAGGCAGCAAACCATCAGTTTAAGTGATGCTTGGAGAGGTTTTATCTTAGGGGTAACCGAACCTGATGAACTGTAGGAACCAGAACATGCCCCCTCCCTGGGCCAGTGAGAGGAGAGGGTGCTCCTTTGATCCTGTTCCTAGCCCCAGCCCAAATATGTGCAAATGCACGCACACACACATACACACACACACACACACACACACACACACACACACACGGAGCCCACAAAGACACAGCCCATGGCAGGCAGACTAGCACAGACAGGAGGGTGACGCCTTGAGAGGCTCCCACAAAAGTCCACTCAGCACAAATAGCCTGACCCCAGCTCTGCAGAAAGAAACCCAGGGGAAAACCCTGCCAAGGATCTCCCCTGTCTGTCACGCTGGCTGGTCCAGCTGGAAGTCAGCCAGTTGCCCACACACATGCGCACACAAACATACATACACAGAGCATGGGTCTCTCCAGGGGCCAGCACCCAGATGTCCTGTCCTGCTCAGCAGCTGAAGTTCAGCTTCCAGCCTGAAGTTCACTACCTGTTCTCAAACACAGGCTCAGAACAGGGAGCACAGTCACATAGAAGAAACAGGATTTAATAAAAATTTAGGACAGATTACAGTGATCACAGAAAGTGTTCCATCAGGCAAGCATACTGACTAGCCCCTGCTTACATGCTGCTGGCTCCTTTTCTCCTTTTTCTTGCTGTTTTCCCATGCTTGCTTCTCCCCTGTCTGTGCTGAGCCCTCCCTTTCTTGTCCTGTGTCTGTTCCCATAATCAGTTTCATACAGTTCCCAAGTTCCATCTGCTCCATCCCAAAATTCTTGTCCCCTTGCATCCTATAATAAGTCCTTTATCCCTTTAGGCTATAATCCCCCTTAATCTGCATGGCATTCCTGAGAAAGAGATGTTTTCACTGAGTCACCTTGGTGGGTTGTGTATGAGGGATGATGGTGTAACTGTTCTATAATGATTTTAGGAATAGCCTATGCAGTGTGCTCTGTTTTCACCGAGTAGGTTACAGGGGTCCTTCTGTCTATCACTATTCCTTTGGTCATCCTGTCTCTCTCCTCCTCTCCCTCCCTCCCAAGACCTTTGTGTTTAATTTGATTAGTCTTTACTCAGATAGCCAGACGCTTTATTAAGCAGGTGAGTGTTGGGAGGGTGGTTCCTATCTGGCATCTTCAGTCTTTTTTTCCCTTTTCTTTCTTTGAAGGCCACTGTCAGCTATGCTGAACAGGAGCAGGAACAGTTAATATAAGAATTGCTGCCTCCTTTCTGGTCAGCCAAGCTCAGTTTTTGAAATGTTCCATAAAATCCATGTTGACCTGAGGACAGGGAAACACATGTAGCATAGGGCACCATGTTCACTCCTGGGCATTGGAAAAACAGGATATGTCAGTCAGTCTGAGCAAAGCAGACCCACAATCCTCTCTGACTCCCTTTGCCCCAGACACATCTAAGCACAGAGCACAGGGGACCCTCAGTCTCCCCTGCTCCTGTGGGGACAGGCCAGTTCAGCTAAGCGCTGGACTTCCTGGAGGGTGCTGGTGCAAGAGCTCAGGGGTGTGTGGTGGTACTGCATGAGGCCAAATGGGCTGGGAGGATTCTGAGATCACTGGGGTTATATCAGAATGGCCATCCAATTGTGGCAAGGCCTCATGGTGACATGGGCTCTTACCTAAAGGCAGGGGTGAACAGGAAGGTGGGGTTTCCTTTGGAGGAGTATGGGGTAGCTTCCTGTATGCAAGGATGTTTCTGCCAGAGGAGTAGCAGTGATTGCAGGCACCAGCTCATGTGGCACTTTTCCAGGGAAAGTCTAAGGATGGGCTTCCACTGGAAATCGGGACCAGGGCAACCGTCACTTCTTATCTTGAAGAAAAGTGGTCCCTTAACTACCAGTGTGGAAAGCTGAGATGCTTCAAATTTGCCAGGAGCAGAAGGTTGCCACTGCTCCATTCCTGATTGTGCAGAGCTACAGCCGACACCTGGCAGATGGGGAAGAGAAGTGTGCTTCTGGCCTCAGATGGAAAAATGTGGCGAAGAGCCCAGAGCATACTGCTGAGTTCAGCACTCAGGGAGGCAAAGACAATACTGCTTAATAAATATAAGTTCTTGGCACTGGTTGTTATTAATGCATCCCTCAATAGAGCAACTGCTTCCATCTGTATTGTATGCGATTCAGTGCACAGGGAGGAAAGGTTTGGTATCTCAGCTTAGTGACCAGTGCACTGCCACAACTAAGCATCACCCTGGAAAAATGCAGTGTTTACTACTGTTTGCACAGTGTCTTGAGAACATCATGCACTGAAATGGGTCTTTAAACTGACTGTCCAAAGCATGATTTTCAACATTTGCTGTGAAGAGTCCCTTCCCACAGAGCTGGAAGTTATCCATTGCCAGGGACCAGGAGAGCATCATTCTGAAAGGTGATTTGGACTCTGCTCTTCCCCAGATGGGGCAATGAAAGAGGTGAAATTGGAGGGAAGGTCAGAGCACTGGCATGAGAGCTCAGCTGTCTGCAACTCAGCAGAAAGTTTCCCCTCGATTGCTGAGTCAGGCCTTTGCTGGGACCTCAGAAATGGCTCAGGCAGGAGCAGTGAGCAGCTCTCACTCCTGCCTAGGAGTGGAGGGGTGTTACACTGGTGAGGTATGCCCCAAGGACACAGTGCTCAAACAGGGGTTTGGTCTCAGAGATCCCACTAACTCTGGACAGATGCAGAAGATGTAGCCTGTAGTCAAGAGAGCAAATCTCAACAGAAGATGCATAGGCAGAAATGACTGCAGATTACTGCAAAGTTGGATTATGCAGCTAGTGTCTTCCTTAGGCCAGCCAACATGAGTGAGATTAAAATGCAGGAGGAGGGAAGGGTACTGTGAAACAGAGTGTCACAAAATTAGCCCAGAGAGGGCATGAATGGGGGGCTGAGCTCTAAGCAAAGTGGCAAAGCCTGACTGGAAGGAAGGCACCAGACATGGCAAATTCATTCTGCACTTGCAACGACTACAAGCTCTGTGGACAGCAATGCATGGAAAGAAGCAGGGTAGCTGAGGTGGCATGGGAGGCTCTCAGGAACATAAGCTATATCCAGGCTAGAAAAAGCCCTTCTTGGACTAGCCTCCAGCTCTGCAGAAGGAAACATTAAGAGGCCACCAGGCACAAGTGAGACATGCCATGGATAGCAAACCACTTTGTAAGATGTCATCAGGCCCCTGTAGCTTGGAAGGGCTTTGTCTATGGGGGAACATGGAAGGCTGCAAGGGGGGGAGCTGAGATGTGCAGCAACAAATCTCTCTGGAGCTTCCATCCTCGAGTACTGAGCAACATCCAGGATCAGCAATGTGCAGCATGGCAAGGAAAACAGAAGTCTCAAATTAGAAATGCAAAGCTCTCAACCTGTGGTGAAAAGGGGGAGATGACTGGCACTCACATCTAGGTGTTTCAGTAATGTCTCAAGGAGATCGGATTGCGGGCAGAGGGAAATGGAGAGGATCTGAGCATGCATGAAACAGAATGAAACCAGAATAAGTGTGGATGGAGAGGAATAAGGGTGATCTGTGGGAAAATGGAAGGAAGTGGAGGAAACCTCAGGGTGCATGGAGGGGAAAGGAGCTAACCTCAGGGCACAGCAGATCTGAATCCACTGCTGTACTCAAAAAATCCCTTTCCTGTACCCAAATACCCTTCCCACACTGAAATACCCCCTTCCCTACACTTAGGGATGTGCCTTTCCAGACACAACTAACCCCCTCACACACCCAAATACCCCTTCCCATTCCCAAATACCATCTTCCTGCACCTAAATATCCCCCTCCCATGCCCTAATGCCCCCGTGATACCCATCCCACACCAAGATATATCCCTCCAATATCCAAATACCAACTCCTGCACCCAGTTACCCCCTCCTGTATCCAAATACTCCTCTCTTACACCCAAATACCCCACCAAATACCTCTTTCTTGCGCTCAGATATCCTCTGCACCCCAGTAACCCCCCAGGCTCACACTCGCATCCAAATACACCCTTCCTGCATCCAAATACAAGCTTCTCGTGCTGCCAATTCTGCACCCGCCCCCCCCCCATCCTCCCCCATTGCCTGCACTCTGGTTTCTCTCCTCCGCCCCCGCCGCCGCTTCTGCCCCGCCTCTGCCGCCCGCCCCCGTCGCAGCCGCCGCTCGGGCCGCGCCTCCGGGAGCGGCGGGCCGAGGCGGGCCCGCACCGGGGCCATGCTGGGCAAGGACTACATGCTGGCCATCATACTGGTCAACTGCGACGGTAGCGGGGCCGGGCTGCGGGGGGGCCGCGGCTGCTGGAGGGGCGGCGAGGGGGGCCATGCTCCGGGGCCTTGCCTGCGGGGGGGTCCCAGGAGCCGTGCCCGCTGCGGGGGCTCCGGGGCGGCGGCGGGCGGCGCTCGTGGGGCTCGTTGCTGGGGCCGCCGGGACCGGGGAGGGCTGCGCGAGCGCCCGGGGGCCCGGGCTGGGCGGACCGGGCCCCCGGCGGGGCGGGCGCGGCGCCCGCCGCTCTCCGCGGTGCTGAAAGGGCGCGGCCTCCGGGAGCGGCCCGGGCGCCCCGCAATCCGGCCCGGCGCTGCGGGCGCTCCAGGAGGGGGAGCCGGGCCGGGAGCTGCGCTGGGCCCGCGGTGCTCGGCCCAAGAGGCAGGGGCCCGCGACCCCCCTGCAGCCAGCGCTGGCATTCCCCTGCGCAGGGCAGCAGGGCCTAACCGGGTACCTGCGCGGGGGGGCTGGGGCTTCAGGGCATCTCCCCCGCAGGCCCTCTCAAGGGCAGGGAAGGCACTTTCTGCCCCAGTCCCTGCTGGCGCAGGGCTGTGTGTTGCCAGCCTGGAGCACGGTCCAGCCAGGCCTGGGTTGCTGGGGGAGGGGCAGGACCCCCAAGGCAGCCGGGGGGCAGGACCCATCACAAGACCTGGGGAGACCAGCTGGGCCCTGGTAAGATGGGCAGAGACAGGGGCCTGAGTGTTGGGATGTTTGGCTCAGCCATGGGCTGCCAGGCTCTCTGCCCCCTTGGCACCTGCCTGCATTGGGCACCTGCAGTGGACACCCCTGGCTCCAGAGCTTTGCTGTCTGCACCTTCATTTTCTTCCCACTTCTCTCCATCCCCGTGGTGCCCAGAACAAAGGTATCAGCAGGACCCAGTGACTGTGGGGGAGGGACACTCACCCTCACCCTGAACCGAGCAGGGCCACCCCCATGCTCTGTGGACAGGACTCCAAGAGCAGATGTGGGGCAGGAGGCTGCTGCGCTGTGCTGTGCCATGGCTGGCTCCACCTACTGTGTGAGCGGGTCTGGGGGACAGCAGGGCATGGGAGGCAGAGTGTGGCTCATCAATGGCATTGATGGATTACCCACTGTCTGTCCCTCCCAGCAGCACAGCTCAAGGGGATAAGCACCCACAAGAGGCATGCCGACCTCTGAGTATTTTTAGCTGTATTCCCAGGAGCAGATCTCATTACAGTTCTGCACCACAGGGTCATTTCCATGATTTCACTTGGGCTTGGGGGTGTGGGAAGGAGGGGGTTAATCTGTCCCCCTCTCCCTGCAACCCTCCAAGGGTGCTTTCTCCCTCCCAGGGGTTCATCCCCAATCCTTTCTTGTGACAAAGTTGAGAAGAAGCCAAGCTTGGGCACCCAAGGGTGTTGGCAGATGGCTGGGGACTGCATGCTGGCAGTGAGATCCCTGGCCTGGCAGTTCTGTGCCCTGTCAGGGTGCCTCTGCACTGTGCTTTCTCCCCTGGGCAGTGGTCTGTGCCCATGCGGGGGTCACCCCCTCCCTCCTGCTGCTGTGAGCCAACTGCCTGCATTGGTCACAGTGCCAGGACTCCTGGGGTCTGTACCAGCACTAACCTGGAGAGGGAACATTATCTAGTGGGTAGAGCAAGGTATTAGGCCATTGCTGCCCTTGGGTCTGATCCCGACAGTGGCATGTCTCTCCCATGACCAGTGGGCATGGCTCCCAGGTGGCTCTGAGTCTGCCAAGCACCGCTTATGAAGGGTGTCCTGTGCTTTGGCTGGCAACAGAAGGAAGGCTCTTCTTGGGGCGAGGGGTTGCCATCCACACTTCTCCATGGGCAGTGAGGTCAGACAGAGCTGGACTGAGCTGAGCTCCCACAGCACTGGGCCCTGCTACTGCAGCCTCTCTGGCACCTCTCAAGGTCCTCCTGTTCAGAATTTCTCTTCCCAGCCATGCGCCCAGCTCTGCACTGGGGCACCATATCCTACCCCAGCAGCAGTCCCAACCCCCTGCTGCCACAAGCCACTTGCTTCTCAGGCATCCTTGCAGCTGAAAGCAGCTGTAGGAATTCTTCCCCCATCTCACACTCTCCTTCTGCCTAGACAACCTCTGGAGTGATCAGAGCCTGGAGACGGACCCTGACCTCCCTGCAGGCTGGAGGAAAATCCGTGATTCTCTGGGCACCTACTATTGGCATGTGCCTACCGGCACGACACAGTGGCAGCACCCAGCATGCACTGCTGGCCTGGGTGGGAGCCTGGAGCCTGATGGAGAGGAGATGCTCCAGGACACGGTAGGGGATGTGGGCAGGGGAGTGAGGGCTTGTGTTGGATCCCCTCACTGGGGATGAGCAGCCTGGAGTGGCTAGCCCAAACCTGATAGGAGCCCACCACAGAGGGGCTGGTGAAGGACCCACTGGGTGTCTCTAGTCCAACTTCCCCTTGGAGTGGGACTGTCTCCATCACCCCAAGGGCCTGCTCAGCCCTTTCCTGGCTGGGGTTAACTCCCTTGCAGTGCTCTGGGAGGCCCCATGTTGGCCCCATCCTGGCACTTCTTGAGGTCCCCCTGAGTTAAGGCTTTGCTCTCCTGCAGGTAGGCCACATGCCCAAGGCCCCTGTGGATATGCGCTCCCCCCAGCAACCCCTCTCACTGCCCTCATCCCCTTCCTTCTCTCTCCCAGGACCACCAGGCCTCCATGGTGAATCACCCCTTGAACAACAGGCCCATTCCCAGCCCTATGGCATCACTGTCCAGGAGGTAGGGTTATCCATACTCTCTGCCAACATGGGGCCAGTGGGGACTTTGGGGCACCATGCAGTGGGCTCCCTTTTGCCCACCACTGGGTGTTGGTCCTTAGCGTCCACCCTCAGAGCAGCCACACAGATTGCAGTCAGCTGCACCAAGCTGGGCGCCCTTGTGGGATGCTCCCCAGCTCATAGCATGGGGGATCTCCTGCTGCCAGGGCATCCTGACACTTCTCAGGGCACTGGTGCCCAGGGGCAGTGCTGCTGAGTGGAAGTCTTGCCCACTTCACCACCCCATCCCTTTGCAGGACCTCACTGCCCTGGCATGGAGATGTCTTCCAGCACACCACTGAGCCCGGCTCCAAGGTACTGCATCGGGGTAAGAGGGGTGGTGGTCCTGGCACACTGGGAGGCTCTTTCCCCTTTCTCAGAGCACCTGGAGGAGTAGCACTGTGGCATCATGTGGAGGGATGGAGGGCAGGAGGGAGCACCCAGCAGCTGGCAGGCGTAGGGATGAGGGCAAAGGCAACAATGGCCATGCTGGCCTGGCATGCAAACCTTGTGTGTCCCTGCTCAGTGCTTCGCCGTACGCTCGCTGGGCTGGGTCGAGATCCCCGAGGAGGACCTGGCACCTGGTAAGAGCAGCATCGCTGTCAACAACTGCATCCAGCAGCTCTCCAACAGCAAGAGCCAGGGCCAGGGCTCTGCAGGCAGCCGGGGCGAGGTGAGGGCCAGGGACGGTGCTGCTGGGGAGGCTCCCACAGCTGTGGCCAGGGGCCAGTGCCACTGCAGCTGGCTGTCCCCGCATATGGGGACCGTGTCTGGGGAGCCCAGGGACCAGAGCCACTGGCAGAGCCAGCTGTCTCCATGCACAAGGTCAAAGACAGCAGTGCCCAGATATGGGGCAGGCCACGCTGTTGCAGCTTTCCCTGCACAAGGTGACAGTGCCAGGAAGTTCCTGGGTGGGGGGGCCTGTCCCCACACATGGGGATTGTATTAGGGGTGCCCCTGTGTGGGGCAGTCCAGGTAGACAGGGCTGTCCCCCCACTTGGGGACCATGCTGGGAGGTGCCCAGATACAAGCAGGCTGGGTGGATGGGGCTGTCTCTGCACACAAGACCAGTGCCAGGGTGCCCAGGTGTGGGGCAGCTGGGGCAGCTGGGGTTGGCCTGCCACCAGGTTGAGGGTACCCCTGGTTCCCCACAGGGCCAGAACCTGGTGATGATCCTGAAGAAGGACACCATGAGCCTGGTGGACCCCCTGGACCACAGTCTCATCCACTGCCAGCCCATCCTCAACATCCGCGTCTGGGGTGTTGGCTGCAACAATGGCAGGTGCCAGGGGCAGGGGCCCCTCCATAGCAAGCAGCGGCACAGCCCATGGGCTATGGGGTGCCCCTGCACCTGGGAGCCATGCCATGGCCTGGCACCCAGGGGACTCCGGCAGCCCTGGCTCTGACTGCTTGGGATGGTGGGACCCATGCAATAACCTGTCTGCTCTCCTCTCTCCTGACTGCCATGGTGGATGCAGGGACAGGTAAGGTGGTGTGGGGCAAGGGGGTTGCACCAGGGGTTGCCTCCACCAGGCCCTCCCTCACCTGCCCTTGACCTTGCAGGGACTTTGCGTTCGTGGCCAGTGACAAGGATACCTGCGTGCTCAAGTGTCACGTCTTCCACTGCAACGTGCCTGCCAAGGGCATTGCCAGGGCGCTGCATGAAATGTGCTCCAAGGTGGGGTACCAGGGTCTGTGGTCGCAGATGGGCTGAGCCCACCCACAGCCCGGGCACACAGAGCAGTGGAGCTCATGGGGACAGATTTGGGCACAACACTGTGTTTTCAGGGTGGGGGGAGGTCACAGGGCCACTGGCTCTGCCAGCCAGCACACACCTCAGTTTCCCTCCTCAGTGTGCTGCTCACCCTCCACTGAAAAAGGGCTGAGGGGTGCCTGGGTGCCCCCGTCACCCAGCCAGGGCGCCCCTGAAAGCATGTGGCCCCGAGTGATGTTTTCTCTTGCAGATCATGTCTGAGCGAGCAGTAGCAAGCAGCAGGCTCCCGCGTGCTCTCACCTTGGAGTCCATCTCCCCCGATGACCTGCCGCTGCAAGGTACCATCTGACAGGCACCCTGGTGACCCCTTGCAAGGGCTGGCCACCACACTCCCCGTGTCCACAGCCCTGTGTGCTGCTCCCCCAGCACAGAGAGAGGCCTGGGCACAGTGCGACTGTGCCGTGTGTGGCCGCCAGAGCCCCTTGTCCTGCCTGGATGCATCCTTGGGGGCTTTGGGGACCCTGGGGCTGCATGTGCAGGGGTCCCACACACCTCTCCTGTCTCGGCAGTGGATATCCTGGATGCTGTGAGACAGTCGATCCAGAAGTACGAGGCACTGTACATCGGCAGCCTGCCTGTGCCCAGGGCCATGGGTAAGTGCTGTTGCCCCCACAGTGGCTGGGGGATGCCCAAGAAACGCCCCTTGCTGGGGAGGCCAAGTGACAGCTGTGCGGCTGGGCCATGCCCAGCGGTGCAAGGGGTCCTGCCCATGGGGCCTCAGTGCCCTCTGTCACCCAGCAGAACCCTGTGCAGCACCCAGTCCCCCTGCCTCGCTGGGACAGGGACTGCTAGCGCCACCTCTTGCCCCCTAGGGATGGACGTGCTGAACGAGGCCATCGAGAAGCTGACAAGAGGCCCTGGGCGGGAGCGCTGGATGCCCTCCCTCATCAGTGTGTCTGACACAGCCATGAGGGTGCACCCAGCACAGGTGGGGCCAGGATTGGCAGGGGAACCTGGGGGTCCAAAGGGTGCTGACTGCTGCAGCTGATGCAGGAACCCTGCTGCCACCAGGGTGGGAGGATGTGTCCCACTGGGGAGGGACTGGCCTGGGGTGGCTGAGCTGCCTCGGAGCGGAGATCTGGCCTGGGGGCATGGTGCTGGGTGCCGAACTCTGCCATGGCTGCCTGGGGGTTTGGCACACGACAGATGGGCTTGTCCCTGGCAGGAGGAAGAAGAGGAGGCTCACATCTGGGAGTGCCAGGTTCGGTACGTGACCTTCATCGGGGTGGGCAGAGACGCGCACACCTTCGCCCTCATCGTGGACACAGGACAGCGCTTCCAGTGCACGGCATTCTGGTGCGAGCCCAATGCCGGCACCATCTCGGAAGCAGTGCAGGCAGCCTGCATGGTAAGCGGGGCCCTGGGGTGCCCCCGCGCACCTCCCTGGGCCCCACAGATGGTACACCAGCGCCGGGGACCGAGCCAGGCAGCCTGGGGTCTTTGCAGGGGGGCAGCAGGAGGCAGAGGCCAGTGGCTCAGCTCCCCGCAGGGCGTAAAGGGGCTGGTCCCTGAGCCCTGCTGCAACATGGCCCATCCTGCCACCCTGCCACCACCCCTCTGGGTGCCCGTCCCCACGTCCCGCCGTCTTGGGTGACCCCACCACCTCACTGGGTGCCTGTCCCCATGTCCTACCATCGCAGGTCACCCCACCACCCCGCTGGGTGCCCGTCCCCAAGTCCTGCTGTCACAGGTTGCCCCACCACCCCGCTGGGTGCCCATCTCCATGCCCCGCTGGCTCGGGTCACCCCACCACCCCGCTGGGTGCATGTCCCCACATCCCGCTCTCTTGGGTCGCCCCACCACCCCACTGGGTGCACATCCCCATGTGCTGCCATCGCGGGTCACCCCACCGCCCCACTGGGTGCCCATCCCCACATCCCACCGCCTCCGGTCACCCCGCTGCCCCGCTGGGTGCCCGTCCCCACGTCCCACCATCGCGGGTCGCCTGGTGGCCCTGCTGGGTGCCCGTCCCCACACCCCGCCATCTTGGGTCGCCCCACCACCCCGCTGGGTGCCCATTCCCACGTCCCACCGGCTTGGGTCACCCCACCACCCCACTGGGTGCCCATCTCCACATCCCACCATCACGGGTTGCCCTGTGGCCCCGCTGGGTGCCCGTCCCACATCCCGCCGGCTCGGGTTGCCCCACGGCCCTGCTAGGTGCCCGTCCCCACATCCCGCCGGCTCGGGTGACCCCACCGCCCCGCTGGGTGCACGTCCCCATGTCCCGCCATCTTGGGTGACCCCACTGCCCTGCCGAGTGCCCGTCCCCATGTCCCACTGGCTCGGGTGACCCCACCACCCCATTGGGTGCCCGTCCCCATGTCCCACCATCTCTGGTCACCCCACCGCCCCGCTGGGTGCCCGTCTCCACATCTCGCCATCGCGTGTTGTTCCGCGACCCCACTGCGTGCCCATCCCCATGTCCCGCCATCGTGGGTCGCCCCACAGCCCCACTGGGTGCCTGTCCCCATGTCCCGCCATCGCGGGTCACCCCACCGGCCTGCTGGGTGCCCGTCCCCACGTCCTGTCGTAGTGGGTCGCCCCACGGCCCTGCTGGGTGCCCATCCCCAAGTCCCGCCGTCTCGGGTCGCCCCACCACTCCGCTGGGTGCCCGTCCCCATGTCCCACTGTCTCCAGTCACCCCACCGCCCTGTTGGGTGCCCATCCCCACGTCCCGCCATAGTGGGTTGCCCCACAGCCCCGCTGGGTGCCCGTCCCCACATCCCACTGTCTTGGGTTGCCCCGCTGGGTGCCCGTCCCCACGTCCCACCTCCTCCGGTCACCCCACTGGCCTGCTGGGTGCCCGTCCCCACATCCTGCTGTCGCGGGTCACCCCACCGCTCCGCTGGGTGCCCGTCCCCACGTCCCACCTCCTCTGGTCACCCCACCGGCCTGCTGGGTGCCCGTCCCCATGTCCTGCCATAGCGGGTCGCCCCGCAGCCCCGCTGGGTGCCCGTCCCCACATCCCACCTCCTCCGGTCACCCCACTGGCCTGCTGGATGCCTATCCCCACATCCTGCTGTCGCGGGTCGCCCCGCGGCCCCGCTGGGTGCCCGTCCCCACGTCCCGCCGGCTCGGGTGACCCCACCGCCCCGCTGGGTGCACGTCCCCATGTCCCGCCATCTTGGGTGACCCCACTGCCCTGCCGAGTGCCCGTCCCCATGTCCCACTGGCTCAGGTGACCCCACCACCCCATTGGGTGCCCGTCCCCATGTCCCACCATCTCTGGTCACCCCACTGCCCCGCTGGGTGCCCGTCTCCACATCTCGCCATCGCGTGTTGTTCCGCGACCCCGCTGCGTGCCCATCCCCATGTCCCGCCATCACGGGTCGCCCCGCGCCCTTGCCAGGTGCCCATCCCCATGTCCCGCCATAGCGGGTCGCCCCGCAGCCCCGCTGGGTGCCCGTCCCCATGTCCCGCCATCACGGGTCACCCCACCGATCTGCTGGGTGCCCGTCCCCACGTCCCACCTCCTCCGGTCACCCCACTGGCCTGCTGGGTGCCTATCCCCACATCCTGCTGTCGCGGGTCGCCCCGTGGCCCCACTGGGTACCCGTCCCCAAGTCCTGCCGTCTCGGGTCGCCCCACCACTCCGATGGGTGCCCATCCCCATGTCCCACTGTCTCCGGCCGCCCCACCGCCCTGCTGGGTACCTGTCCCCACGTCCCGCCGACGTGGCCCGGCCATGCCGTGTCGCGTCCCCACAGGTGCAGTACCAGAAGTGCCTGGTGGCCGCGGCGCCGCGGTCCAAAGCGAAGGGCGCAGCAGCTCGGGCGCGGCCGGCGGCCGCGGGGGACACCGCGGGCAGCCACTTCAGCCCGGGGCTGCCCGGCATGCCCAAGGCGAGCGGCGGCAGCAGCGGCAGCGGGGGGCCGGCGCCCCGCAAGCGCGGCGTCTTCTCCTTCCTGGAGACCTTCCGCCAGAAGCACTCGCTGTTGCACACGCCCTAGGGGCAGGCGGGGGAGGCGCCACGAGGAGCCCCGGCCCCAGCCCCGGAGCAGCGACACCGCCGTCGCCGGCCCAGCCCGCCACGTCCCGGCCCCGAGGGCCCCGCGCGCGGCTCCCGGGCCAGGGCAGCCCGCGGCACCGGCAGCCCGTCGCGCCCGCTCCGGCGCGAGGACCCCCCGCCCCCCCACATCTCACCCAGCACCGCCGCACCGCCGCAGGAGGGGCCCGGCCTGCCGGGGGTCCCGGCGGGGCTCGGCCCCGCAGGGGGCCCCGCGGAGCGGCCCCGGGCCCCGGGCCCCGGCCCCGGCCCCCGCCCGGAGTCTACCTCAGCGACACTTTCGTAGCCGACCATTTCTCAATAAAACACGACCATACAGCTGTCCTGGCTCTGCTTTGCGCCGCCCGCGGGCCCCGCGCACCGGCCCCCGCTCGGCGTGGGCTCCGTGGCCTCCCCCCAGCGCGGCCCCCGGGCCCCGCGACCGCCCCGCGCTGGCCCCGCCCCCTCGGCGCGAGGGGCGGTCGCAGGCCCCGCCCCGCCCCCGCCTAGCGTCGGGGCGGGGCCTGGCGCCGAGCCGCGCCTCCTGGCCGCCCCCGCCGCCGAGCGGAAGGGGCAGGGCCGGGAGCGTGACGTGGCAGGATGGCGGAGCTGTACGTGAAACCGGGTGAGGGGCCGTGCGCCAAGAACGAAGGGAGGGGGGACGCACTTCCGGTTTGGGAGTGCGGGGGGGCCCTCCCCGGCGGGGTGTGGCGTGAGGGATCGCGGGGAGCCGCGTGCGGGGGAGAGGGAGCCCCCTTGTCCCGGCGGGGGCCGGGGGAGCCGCACGGAGCCCGGGTCCGGGCGGGGAGAGCCCCGCGGTGGCCGTGGGCGGGGGGCGGGGAGCCCCGGGGAGCCCGTGTGCGAGGGCCGGGGGGGACGGGGGAGCCCGTGTGCGGGGGTCGGGGGGGACCGGGGAGCCCGTGTGCGGGGGTCGGGGAGCGCCGGGGATCCCGTGTGCGAGGGCCGGGGGGACCGGGGAGCCCGTGTGCGGGGGTCGGGGGGGACCGGGGAGCCCCGGGGAGCCCGTGTGCGGGGGGCGGGGGGGACCGGGGAGCCCGTGTGCGGGGGACGGGGAGCCCTGGGGATCCCGTGTGCGAAGGTCGGGTGGGACCGGGGAGCCCGTGTGCAGGAGTTGGGGGGGGACCGGGGATCCCGTGTGCGGGAGTTGGGGGCCCCGGGCAGTCGGTTTGGGGGGGGCCGGGGCCCCGGGTGCTGAGGCGGCGCCCAGGCTCTTACTGCCTCCCTTTGCCCCGGCAGGGAACAAGGAGCGTGGCTGGAACGATCCTCCGCAGTTCTCCTATGGGCTGCAGACACAGGCCGGGGGCCCCAAGCGAGCCCCGCTCACTCGCCGGGCGCCCGCCCCTGCCCAGGGAGCGCCCCCAGGTCAGAGCACCAGCACAGCCCCGGTACCCATGCTGGGCTGCAGCCCCCTGCAGAGCCAAGGCTGCCCTGAGAGTGCCGCAGAGGCCCAGGGAGCACCCCCAGGTCAGAGCACCAGCACAGCCTTGGTGCCCATGCTGGGCTGCAAGCCCCTGCAGAGCCGAGGCTGCCCCGAGAGTGCCGCAGAGGCGGTGGCGAGGAGAGTCAGGGCCCCTGTACCAACCTCTGCTGCGAACAGAGCTGTGGCCCTGCAGGGGTCTCTCCTCTCCATGTTTCTTGGGTCTGTCTCCCCGCTTGGAGCCAGCAGGAACCGTGGCCTGGCCCAGCCTGGCTGTTGCATCCCCCTTCTCTCTGTTCCATTAGCAATGCGTGCTGGTTCTCCTAGAGAACGGGGCTGGTGGCACCCTTTCCTGCAGCCCCTCAGAGTGCAGAGACTGGGCAATGCTGGCACAGCAATACCAGCCATGCAAGAAGGACCTAGTACCAGCCTTGAGAGCCAGAGAGGCAGTGAAGCTAGGGGGTGCTGGGGGTCTGAGATCCTCCCCCCCATTTGGCACATCTCATGGGGGCAGTGAGTTTGCAATTCTCTGCACCAGGTTGGGTGTTCTTGCTGCTGAAGCTGGGTGCACTGGGCTGACTGCTCTCCGCACCAGTGTATGTTCCCTCCAGGTGCTCCTCCACACAGCAGTGCCCTGGCTGCCTCTGCAACCCTGCCCCCCAAATCGTTGGGGCCACCCCCACTTGGGCCTGTCAACCCTGCCCTGTGGACAGAGAGCGTGAGGCCAGCTATAGAGGAGCCTTCAGAGGACTGCGATGTGCCAGCAGATGCTGTCCTCATCCCCCTGAGGGAGGCCCTAGATGCCTGCCGGCCAAGAGTGCAGGTGAGGCCTTCAGTGCTTGCTCCTTTACCTCCTGGCCCAAGCCTCATTTCACCCAGCAGTAGCTGCTCTTACAAGACAGCACTGCTGTCCTTCACTAGGGAGCAGGGAGGTTCAGCAGCCAGAGAGGGGCCACACAGGGGCTGTTTGTTCCCAGGAGAGCTGTGGGGCTGGGAGAGCCACCTCTGCCTGGGAGAGCTGCCCAGAGGCTCCTTGGAGCAGGTCCTCACTCCAGCTCCTGTCGGTGCTTCCAGAACCAAGTGTGTGACGACATTGGGCGGCGGCTGATGGTGCTTGAGGACGCATGGGCTCAGGGGAAGCTGTCAGCCCCTGTGAGGAAGAGGATGAACCTCCTGGTGCAAGGTGAGGGGCACAGAGACTGGATCTGGGTCAAGCCTGGGCCATCAGGCATGTGGTGCCCACCAGGATGCTGACATGGAGCCACTGATGGGTTCCCTTTCCTCGGCAGAGCTGCAACAACGCCACTGGGACACAGCTGATGAGATCCACCGCTCACTTATGGTAGACCATGTGAACGAGGTGAGCCAGTGGCTGGTGGGTGTCAAGCGCCTGATTGCCGAGATGAGGATTCTGCCCACTGTGGAGCTGGCTGAGCCCAGGGATGATGAGACTGAGACCATGCCTGACCAGGAAGCTGCCTGATGCTCAAGAAGGGCTGCAGACTGTGGGCAGTGCAGCCTGTGTTCAGGGCCACTGGCAGGAGAAGGCCCCTCGGTGCCAGAGAAGGTCTGGGCGTCTCCTGTTGCTCCTAATCCACTCCCAGAAAAGGGGGATTTTAATCACCGTAACATTTTAGTGGCGATTCACTACATGATGTTTAATAAATAGCACCAATCTGACCCTGGCTACAGGCTGCCCTGGTACTCTGGGGCAGGCTGGGTCCTGTCTCTTCAGTGAGTGGTTGGAGATGCTGCCTGAGGCCAGAACAGCTTTAGGCTGGTCTCAAGGACTTCTCATCCCAGTAGGGTGTTCCCAGCCCCACACCTCATTAAGGGAAGGAATTCCCTATGAAGCAGTGCCTCCAGCATCACCCAGATCCAGCCAGAGCTGCTGTGATAGAGTGATACGTTTTCCTGCTGCATTGGCTGGCAAAGTCTGGGCCCCTCTATCCAAGCCTTTGGCAGAGGTGAGGAGACCCATGGCAGCAGGCCAGCCGTGCAGCTCCTCTGCAAGGAAACAGGTCCTGAGGAGCCAACATGCAGCCATCCTGGAGCAGCCTGGTGTGGGCTGCTGCAGCTTGGCTCTGCCCATACAGCAACACCAGTCCTTACTCTCAGCAGCTGGGGTCCTGCCCCCCCCGGCCCAGCTCAAACCCAAGTGTGGGATCTGGGGGACTCAAACCCAGTTGGCCCCTGAGACAGTGGGGATCCAGGCAGAAATGTCATGGTGCTGGCCCTCGGTTCACCAGGCTGTGTCAGCTCTGGACATTATAATGAACCCAGGTGCAGGGAGACTGCTGTGTCTCGAGCCTGCACTTGCAGGAAGACCTCATTCACCTGCCTTGACCCTGGCTGGCACAACCCCCTGACTAGGCCAGCTGGGGCAGGATGCAGGACATGTGGCATCCCAAGCCTGGCAGCAGATTCAGCTGCTCCCAGCTCTCAGGCCCACACATTTCCAAGGCTGCTAAAGAGGTACCAGCTGTACTGCAGGCCTCAGCAGTGGCTATCTATGGTCCTGCATTCACCTTGCAGGATCTCATCGCACAAGGGAGAGATCCTGTGCACCCTGAAAGGTCATCTGGGGCTGCTTGGCTCATCCTGACTACCTTCCCCAGAGCTTCAAGGGCCCACCTGAGCCTAAATGCAGAGATCCACCAGCCCAACACAGGGGTTTCATGGTGTTTATTGATCAAGCGTGAGCTCCCTAGGCAGTCGCACCAGCCAGTTGTGCCAGAGCCCATGAGGTGTCACGCGTCCATCCCCAGCATCACAGAGAGGGCTGCAGCCAGCCGGTCACGGTGCCAGCACCTCCACGAGGCCCAGGAACAGGCCCAGCCATGGCCTGGAGACGGGGAGCTGAGAACTCAGATGTCCATCTCAAACTGGTCTTGATCTGGAAGGGCAGGGAGGGAAGACAGGGCCAGGGTTAGGATGGGGCGGCCTTGAAGGAAATGTGTAGGTAAATGGACTGCTGTGGGGGCAGGAGACTGAGATAGGGCCAAGTTGAACATTGGGCTGAGCCAGGGTCTCTCCTTGCCCTTTTGGCCAGGGGGGAGCCCCATGCTAAAGTAGCATGGCCCTATTCCCCTGCTTGGGCAGGGGATGTGGTGCCCGGGCTGCTCACCTGGCATGGTTTCTTCGCTCTCATTCTGCTCCTTGAGCTCCCCCAGCTTGACGAGCCTGGGCTGGGCCAGGGAGGTGACACCGGGGATCTGGGGCAGGCAGCAGGGAGGGGTCCTGGCCACGGGTGAATTCTTGCACTCCAGCAGGAACTTGCGGTCGTAGATGATGCGGGTACCTGCCAAAAGCAGGGGGCAGTCAGGCACCGTCAGCCCCTGGCAGCCCCCTTCCCCCAGTGCCATGGCCAGAGCCTGAGCCCAGAGCAGGGGGACAGAAGGGGCCGGACCCAGCACTCAGCCATGGCTGGGAATCGTGGCTACATTTGGAGCCATTATGGGATTTCCTGAAGGACAGAGTGCAAAACCCATCATGCATGGCAGCTGTTCCCTGCATCGTTCCTTCCTCCCAAAGCTCCTGGAGCCCTGCTGGGGCATGCACGGGTGGGGGAAAATGTCTGGATGCCCCATGGCAGCCCACATGGTGCTAGCAAGCTGTGGGGCCAGGCAGCTCCAAAATCCACCTTTGTGTTGCCTGCAGCACTTCAGGCAGGCTTGCCCAGGCTCTGGGCACAGCCAAGGTTTGGCTGCCATGCAGCAGACAGGTCCCCAGTGCATCCCAGCACCAGGAGCCCTGCGCTTTGAAGTGTGGTGGGCTCTAGAGTGGATCCCTTCAGCTTTCAACAGCAAAGACCCAGTGTGCCCCGTTAGCTTCATGGGAAGGTATAACTGAGGGCACTGTTCCCATCAGCTCAGCCAAGCAAGGCACCCCTGTGTTCCCTGCAAAGGAGAAGGTGTTGGGTTAGACAAGACACCACGTTCCGGGTGCCAGCTCTTTGGGTGTGCCCCCACGGCACCCGGAGCAGGTCCTGCCATGGGGAAGGGCACGCACAGGCTCCCCCTGCACACAAGTGTCTGCAGCGATCTCTGAGATTGAACCAGCCTGTGCAACACTTCCGCTCCCCTTCACAAAGGCTAGCCCTTCCTCTCCCTGCCGGTGAGGGGGCCCAGCTGTCCCCGCAGAAGGCCAGGCTGGGTCCTGAGGGGACAGAGCAGCGTTTCCGTGCCAGGTTGCCAAAGGCAGAGAGCAGCTGAGGGCAGCAGCTGGCGCAGCGATAGCTCTGCCTAGAACTCCCTGTACAGGCTGGGCCCTTCCCAGCACAACAAACACGTTACACAACCCGCGCAGGCGCCTGTCGCGGCCGTGCCAGCACCTGGCCTGGCTCCCTCAGGCTGAAGATAAGGCTTATCGAGGGCACACAATGGGGCCAGCGCCCACTGGGTGGGCACCTGCAGCCCAGCCGAAACCTGCTCTGCTCACACATACGGGGCAGTGCTACTCTAAGGACAGGCAGCAGCGTAAAAAGAGGGCCTGCCTGTAGCTGAACCAGGGGTTTTGCTAGGGGCTGAAAGAGGGGAAATAGAGTGAGCTGAAGGTACTTTGTGGTGCAAGCTGTACCACCCTGTTCCTGCCCACAGGGCTGGAGAGCTCAGCTCCAAGCAGAGTTTTGTGCTGGTCCCCAGCACCTCCTCCAGCTCTGGCCAGCCATACCAGGGCAACTGCATGGCCATGCCGCCAAGTGCAAACCTGTCCTAGCAAGGGAGCAGGACTGCGTCCAGATGCTGCAGCAGCATTGCCAGGAGCTTGTTCCCCAGCAATGCAGCCCAAGGAACAGTCACAGTCTCTGCCTGGGCCAGGAAGCAGCACAGGGCAGTGATGGCCTCTGCAGCAGCTGTACATGCCTAGTAAGGCCACCCTGCAAAGCTTTGGCCTCCCTTACCTGCCCCATCTCTGAGCAGCCAAGGAAATAACACACCCCAGGGACCTGCCTGGCATGGTGCTGCTGGGAGCCCAGGCCATGGCACTGCAGCAGGAGGCCTGGGCGTCAGGACTGTGCAGGCTGCTGCTGCACCCCCGAGTGCTGAGCTGCCTCTGCAGCCTGGGACCCAGCTCTGAGGCAGAGGGGTGCAGCTAGCACTGGCTGGGCAGCAGCAAAGGGTGGGAAGGGACGAGCTCGGGCAGGGCGAGCCCAGGGTGCCTTCCCCCGGGGCTACCTGCAGAGGCCCCCGGCCGGTCGGGGAGAGGACCAGCTCTCCCGGGCCGGCCCGGCGGGGTGCGCACAGCCCCCGGGCCCCGCGGGCACGACCGCGGGCTGCCGAGAGGCCGCGCTGCGGAGCCCCCGGAGCCCGGGCCGGGGCCGCCCTCCTCGGCGCCGCGCGGGGCGCGGCCCGGCCTTACCCCCCGGCGTGGTGGAGTAGAGGGTGCCGCCCGGCGTGGAGCTGTAGCCGTCCGGACAGGAGAGATCGCGGCCCCCCGGGATGGGGCAGGAGGAAGTGGCGGTGCCCGCCACGGCCATGGAGCCGAGCCGTGCAGGGCGGCGGGCCCGACACGCGTGCGGGCCGGGGGCGGGCCGGGCCGGGCCAGTCCCCGGGGCCGGGCCAGCCCGCCCCGCCCCGCGCCGCACCGGCCGCCGGCCCCGCCCGCCGGCCCGGCCTCAGCCCCCGCACGCCGCACAGCGGCCAGGCCGGGCAGCTGCCGCGGGCCTCTGCCGCGGGAGCCCGCGTAGAGGGTCAGGCTGAGGGGCTGCCCCCCGGCCCCGGGTCTCCCTCCCCTCCCGCTCGTCTCTAGCGCAAGAATGGGTCTCACGCTTCAAGACCACCAGAGGGTCATGTGCAAGGGACGCCACCGCTCTCCAAGCCCTCTTCTACCCTAACAGCACAGAGGCCACGGGAAAGATCCCTCTTTCTGCTACGCGTTTGAACAAACCCGGGCAGTGATACGGGTCCATCTTTTTAAATGTGCTCATTATGGAGTAACTGCAAAGCCATTTCCCCCAATCCATTCTTGGGTAGTTGGCCAATGTCAAACAGAAGATATCAGGATGGCTAATGCAGACCTTCAGTCTTCACTCTTTGCTAATGCAATATCTAGGCTAACTCCCAGTCCATGCATCATCCTGGACCAGGCACTAGAAACTCAGTCCCATTCACATGCTCCTAAGCAGAACACTGTTGGACTGCATTCACAAACAATTCACACTGGTAACTCCAAGAACAAGCACCTAGTTCGCACAAAAGCTATTGTATTACAATACCATTTTTTTCCTTCACCCTTTGCTTTTAATACAATTACTGTTAACACAGGTGTTTCTCCTTTGGTGTTTGCATTTATCAAGATGGCAGTAAGGGCAAAAGTTCGTTGTTTTGCATTTCCTTGTTGAATACTAGGTAGAATGTCTGAACACATCCAGTATTGTTTCTGAGGTTTATTTGCCTATGATACTCAGATATTACTTGTGCACTTCATATTTTCAGCACTTCTGAATATTCAGAAGTAACTGGGACAGAGAACACATGCCATTACATTATTTCAAGAGTTCACTCCATGCAAGTTATCACTGAATCCTCTCTTTTGGCTGCTCCTTCCTCATGCTTTTCCTGGGGAAACTCTGCTGTTGCATGTAAGGAATGGTCAGGAGAAGGAGGAAGGAAGGTGGGGAAGTCTCCATCTGCTCTCTGGTCTGAGAGACCACCAAAAGCGGCCCATTACATTGGATACTTTGAGCACTGTAGTTACCTGCTTGAGAAATGGACCAAATATTCAATGTAGTTAACTGCAGCAGCACTGAGCAAAAGTAGAAATAAGCATACTCTTAATGCAACAAATGGAAAGCTTCCAAGGCACAGCAATACTGGAATCAGTATTGCCTGTGTGGACAGTGAATCTGCATCTTAAACAGTATGCAAAAAACCCCTCTTCTTCCTCATGGAAATGATTTGAGAAGCTCTTACCAGATTTAAAGGGTTACACAAAGCTTAAAATTGAATACATTACATTATTCTCTGGTGGGAAGTGGTCTCTGCTTTCCTAATATCTGCTTCTGGGCAGCTGGTCACAGAGAATCGGGTGAAGAAACCCTGCATTTATCTAGGAGCTACCTCAGGTTTTGCCTTCTGCAAATTAAGATGTCATTGGTTGCCAAGGTGTCAAGTCAGCCCTTATTTCCAGCCCCTGAACAATACCTGATATTTCAGGCAACCCACCTGTAAAGAGAGTGCTAAAAGAAGTAGAACTGATCCAGAAGAAAGAAAAAAACCCACCACCAACAACCCCCCCCCCCCCATACAACCATGCTCACAGAAAATAAAAGAATAACAACTGACAGGGGGAAGCACTCAAACTTTGTATCACATATGACTGCAGCTCAAAACCCTCCTCCCCTTCCCCAACCCTCAACTGCATCCATTTGCTAATTAAGTGATCCTAGAAAGGTCTACCCCTGGACATGGCAGCTACCAATGACAATATGCATCCTCTTCCAAAATTGTCACACACAACCTATAAATACTGTTTGCCTTTTATTGAATATTCAGGTAAATATTTCACATTAATACAGGCTACATAAAGTAGAGCCACTATACGACATGAAATTTACTCAACTTTTCCTCTTAAGTATGTAAACAATTATACATGTATTTACCACCCTAAAAGGTTGAAATCATGTAATCATCTAGTTCTCTGCTGCATACAAGTAGCATTCAGTAGTGTTTAGCCAAAAGCACTAGTTTCATCTGATTTAAGTTCAAAATGGCTAAACTAACTGGAGAACAGAATCAGTTGTATAGGTAAATCAACTTGTTCTTATACAACGGGCAATCAAGTTTCCATTGTTACAGCCCACAGAAAATTGCTTAGTTAGGCACATTAAAAAATCCCCAGGGTTCTTCAAGGTCATAAGGTTTCCCAAACAAGGCTAAAAAGGATAGACCCCCTTAAATCAGTTGACGTACTTGAGATGCATGTTTCCAATGTGAGGTGCCCAGGTGCCAGGCCAGATCTACAGCAAGAAGGAAAAAAAACCACGTCTATTATAAAAACAAATAAAGGTTACTTTAACAGAGCAATTAACCACTAGGGGGCAAGCTTAAGGCTCCCCCTAGAATACAACCAGATTGTCAAAAGGCTGGGAGCTATCTTCAGCTCTGGCCAGGTTTTGACAGACAACCTGTAACATACTAAGTATGCATATAAACCCTATCACATATAATAATGTTTGTACCTTGCTGAGCATTCTTGAAATTCTGGTCATTTATCTGAAAGCCACATATATTTACAAACACACACTGTAGGGGAAAAATCATGCAAACAATCTTAATTCTAGTATCTAAGAGTTGAAAAAAATCTCACCTATTCAGAAAAAAGAAAAACAAAACAAAACATAACTCTAAAAAGCAGTGGAAAAAACACAGCCACACTACCTGCTGAGCATCAGTACATTCTGTCGAATTTTGGACAACTTTGATCATGGGGTTCCAGGCTGGGTCTGGAGTATGAAGCCCATTAAAGAGAGGGCCTCCCGGGCCATCCGCTAGCTGAGGGTGTGAGGGTATTAGAGCGCCACCATACATGGAAATCGGTAGGCCCTAAAGGATCAAAAAAAGGACCATCAGTGAATAGTGTACTGGTTATGAAAAATGACTGTATTATCATATGCTTCCGCAGTGCAGTACCTTTCATCTTAACACCACCAGAGCACTTTTCAGATATTACATCTACCTCTGCAGCGCTGGGCTAGGACAGAGGCAAGGACAGCACTAGGGAATGATGATGAGGACAGAATACACTATATCCAATCTGGATTTTTTTAAAGCAATGTAGAAAGTAGTTTTACTAGTGTTGACATTTTAATCAGGCTGCTTGTTGCAATGGATGACACACGAGCATAAACCACGCTTGCCAAGATGATAGAGGCAGTTCAAATCCACATGCAATGTTCACATACTGGTAAACAACTTAGCACTGTGAGGAAAAGGGGCATCACTGCTCATCTAGGCAGAGTTTGGAATACAAAGACTTTGAAGCCTGAGATTCAAGTCAGTTTACCCATTTTCCTGATATTACACCTCACCAGTATGCAGCTGCCTCTGCACAATGCCTTCAGATGACCCCAGAAAGCCAGACATGGCAGCCTTACAAAATAATGTGAGTGTTCCCTCTTCTCATCTGTGCAGCCCATGATGATCTTACTGAGCTCTGAGCTGCAGCCAGGGGGCTGCTCTTCAAAGTCTACACAGTTTGAGCCCACAAGACTGAGCTGAAGATTTTCTATAAATTACTTAAGGGCCATCTAAAATATTCTTCCAGTTCAGAAAGTGCAAGTTACAGAGCAGCTTTCTGCAGTTATGAGATTTTTGTCCTGCGTTCAAATGACTGTTGATCTGCAATTCAGAAGATCACGAAAGCACATGCTACAGCTACTTCTGAAACATGCTGTGAGAAGATCTGCTGTTGAGTGCTTAGTCCTGGACCTTCCTCCCGTGGAGGCTGAGCCAATTATAGCTTGGCTGCATTGCTTTGCCTCAAGCTACAATATTAACACATAAGGCACAGAATTACAAGCCGTTCTCTCGTCCTGTCCCATTTTTAAGAAAAGCATGAGGTATTCACAGACACAATTTGCACTGAAAGCATTAAATGTTCAATCAGCCTCAGGAGCAGAGCAAGCCTTGTGATACCAATGTTTCCATGTGACTAAGCTTCTGCGAAAGGAAACACTGGAGAACAAAGTATCAGTGACTAGGCAAGAGAACATTTGAAACCTATAACTTCTGGTTTTGTTTAAATAGACCTCTAGGTTTGGACACTACTGCCAGTCAGCAGGACAGTACTAGGATGAAAGAAGTTTCAGGACCAGATGCAGCAGCAAGGGTAGAAGAGGCATAAGCAAAATGGGATACAGTCCTATTGGCACGCGGAGCAAATCTGTCCCTCAACACCAATCCCACAGGCTTCTCACACCTACTAGCACCGCGAAACATCTAAATGAACTAATGACTTGCCAAAACTGATCCCAGTTTGCTTCAGAAGAAAAAGTGTCATGAACCCAGTTCTTTTGAGGCTTATACTGCCTAAATTATGGTTCCATAACAAAGACCTTGGTCCTTTTACAGCCAAAATCCAACCCCCTGTAACTTACTTTAGAAAAATCCACAAAACTATTTGGCATAGGTTGGTGGAAAATGTTTGAGGGAGCCACTATTCCAGAATCATCTCGCTCCATTGGCTGATGCTGAGAAAACGTGCCCGGGTCCGACAATTGCTGATGCATTGGATGATTTCCCATCACAGGCTGAGACCAACCTGACAAGCCTTCTGGAAAGGAGAGATTGAAATTGGCTGATTACAAATAATTGCAGATACTCTGGAGTACAATTCAACAGCCATAAACACCTCCACAAATCCAAGGGATCCCAGAAAACACACACAGTGCTGCAGAACATCTTAGGGTTCTGTTCTGAGCAAAGGCAGACCTCCTGTAGCCTATGCAAAGCAGGTGCAATCTTCAGGCTACTAACCCATTACCAAAGGAAACACCTAAGTCCTATCTGCAGTGTTACGACCTCTCATAGGGAAGCTGCAAAAGGCATGCTCTATGTAAGGCTGGCCACATATACGCTTCCTTTCCCACCAGCTCTCATATCCTCTCTGATGTACCCACCATTACCACAGTAACACAAGAAGGAAGAGTTACACTTGTGACAGAGTCAAAAAAGAAAAAAAAATAAAGGGGGGAGGGGGAGGAAAAGGGAGACCAGTAAAACCAGGGAAGTTTGGAAGAGCTAGGCATGTGCCATCTACATGCACATTCATCCTCCAGGCAACTGTGGTGATTATGGAGACTAATAGTAACGTCAAATTTCAGGTGTCCACAGCACAGAGCTAAGCTTCAATAAACCCCCAAAGCATTGTCTGTGAGCATGTAGAAGCTTCACTTGAAAAACACAGCAATGCGGAGACACTAAGGTTAAAGAAAACATGAAGGATTTCACTGAAAAAAATGTAACAAATAAAGAAGTTTTAATGGTTCTGTAAAATTACAAATGGAAACAATTTACAACTCCAATGCTGCAGCTCCTCCCACTTTCCACAAGAACTCAAAACTATCAGGAAACTGAATGTAAAACTTCAGCTGTTTGATGTTATGTTCTTTTTAACAGGGGCTGCCTGAAACAGACCTTATCCCATATTATCGAAGAGTCATGAGGAGACCAGCATAAATCAATATCCACAACTATGTGTTTCTGAACATATTAGCTGGGCTTACAACTAACATTTTTAAATGTTAATAGGTAACAAGCTACAAACTTGGAGGGACACAGCTGGTTCACTTTAGGCCACACATCAGACTTGGAGAAGGATTCCCTTAAGAGGTAAAAATTGTTTACTTAAAAATTTCACATCATTCAGAAGACTTAATATGAAATATTTGAAGTGTTCTCAGGGTTTGCAAGTGTACTCTGGCAGATAATCTAGGCTGGGTGAGAACCATCTACATCAGGAAAGAGAAAAACAATGCCTTCACTGATACACATTTTCACATCACTTGGACATTGTTTTTCCTTTTAGGACATATGTGCGAGTTGATTACAGATTTTTATTTCTTGATTCATAAGGAACATTGTTTTTATCTTTTCTTGTGATTATGAAGATTTAGCGCTTACTTCAGAGTCTGGAATTTCATTCCTCCTCCCCCTTTCCCTCTCCATCTTTCTTTTCAAATATAGTGTTTCCACAAAGCCCTGATGGGGTCTTTATGCTAACCCAGACTGTACAATACAGACTTACCAGACACACTGTTAACTCCAAAAGACCAGATACCGCTATGACCAACAGGAGCTGTAAAGTTGGTTCCTAAGGGAGTTGGAGTGACAGATCCGCCCTGTCGAATTCTGGCAAGTCTTTCTGTCCCGATGGGAGGGGGTACCTTTCGATCCTGATTTGTGTTACCCGTTTTTGGCTGGCCCAAGTTAGAAGGTGCAGAAGCAGCTGAAAGGGGTGAAGATGATCCTGAGGAAACTGATGGAATAGGAGATTCACCTGGTGGAAAGAATATTTCTCTTGCTTAATTACACACAAAGTACACAGCTAGCCAATGTAAATGCTATCCCCTCCCTCCCCATAACATTATCTTATGGGAAACGATAAAAAGGTTTTCCAGGCTTTTTTTTGGCAGAACATTCATTGTACTGAATATTCTTCAGTCTTTCACAGAATTTCCATTCCTTTTAACTCTAAAATCAACATTATAACACAAATGCTCTCAGCCATCAGAATCCTGTGATATTCTCCTGACACTACATTAAATCTAAAATAGTTACAAGAAAGAATAAGAAACATGGAAGAGTTTCAGTAGGATGTGAAGCATCAGCTAGAACACCATAGATATCAAAGCAGCCTGGTTTTGGTATCCACCACTCCCAGCAGAAGAGAAACTAAAGACAGCTTCCCAAAGCCACATGTGTAACATAGGTGCGTAAGTTCCACCAGCTTCAGAAGTGTCACTGAATATCCTTGGGAAAAACTGAACTTCTTTTGGGCACCCATTTAAACATTTTGGTTCTTAAGCTAGAGTGGCAATGAAGTTGCATGAATGACATGAAAAGTCTCTCCATTTAAGATTCTGAATCAAAAGTCTGTATTTTCTGTAAAGCTACTTTCATGTTCTTCCCATTAAGAGGAAAACCCAACTGTTACCTCAGATGATACATTAAGATTTTGGAACAATTTAGGTAATGTTAAATAATTCCAGATTTCCAATTAAAAAAGTCAAGTATAATTTCAATACATGGCAAACATGTCATTTTCACCTACTGTCATATGATTTGGAAGAGAATTTTAGCTTGGTACAGTCACCTCCTGCTCCCCCACAACTTCATGACCCCTCCTTTTACAGCCTACGATGACTGAATTTTTGCCCAAATATGCCCTTAGTAATGCTATCAGAACTAGTGGCATTTTACATGAAAAAAGAAAACAGTAAAGTTTTGGGATTTGCATGTCATCCTCACAGATGCTAAAAGCAATTGGAAAAAAAAACATTTTGTGCATCACTGGGTATTTCCTCTCAAGTTACAAAACTACTATAGACAGTAACTAAGAATTTATAGATAACTAAGACAGACCCATGAAGTTCCTACATGAATTTGTTGCGCTTGTCCAAGGATGTGGTGAAAAATGCTGTCTGTTAAAGCTGGGAGTCCCAACAGGCGCTGGCCCTTGAAGGTAAACCCGTGCTCCTTGTATGTTTGCTGAAAAGCCTGTCAAAGGACCTGAAGAAGAAGTTGTAGAGCTGTTGGATGGATCTAGAGAGGGTAAGCCTGAAATAAACATAAATTTGATTAAATATCTCTCTTTGGGAACCTGCTTCAAAGCACCAGAGAGACCTAGTGCTCCAAATAGTTAAAGCATTTCATCACCTTCAGAGGTATCTGCGCATGGTAGGTTTGTTTTACAGGTGCATGGTTCTACCTTAGACGGAAACCAACAGAAGGCTTTTCTGTATGTTCTCTGATTTAAGCTTAAAGTTTTAACAAAAACAGCCATCCCTTGGTCACTGAGAGGAATCAGTCCTGGCACAGAAGGCAAAGGAGGAAAACTGGGAGAGTGGCAAGAATGTTTCCATACAAAAAGGCCACATAGAAGTCAAGCAAACAGGAATACAGTGCTTTGTGAAAGTCATTATGGAGTCAAACACCAAGGAAGCAATTCACTGCACTACAGGTTTTGCCATCCTACACAGTTACATTCACATATAAGTTGGTCAGAGCATACTGTATCCAAGAAAACAAGGCTGACAATATCCAGCACAACAGGTGAGAGGGCTGCTTTCTACAGAAATGTGTGAGGAAGGGAAAGATGGAAAGAAAGTTTCAAGACCCACAAAAATGATTGGCAAGGGGAGTTAGTTTTTGACTTTTAAGTACTTCTCCAAAATGGTTTAAAAGCTTTTATCACACTTTATTACCTAAGAGCAGAAACAGGCATGGCTGTGTGTTTACCTGAGTTTTGGGTTTAGTTTCAAGGGCCTATTAAACAAGACTACTTTCAAAATCATTAAAACATTTCAGAACGACCACAACCAGGACTAGCCATATTGCTGCACAGCAAGGCTGAAAGTAAGTACCTACTTACACCCCAGAAATCTGAAAGTAGCAGTGGTGAAAGACAATAGCTTAGGTTGTAAGCTAGAGGTGCTCCCTTCTTCTCCTGGAGATGTTACTGAAAGTCATGTATTTTCCCAATATTAAAACTGAGAAATATATCAGTCAAGTATCCCTGCTTTATTGCTTCCAAAAGCGTCAGATCCAACAGCTACATTTCCACTGCAAGCAGCTCAGGGACTGCACTCCAACTGCTGCTGCTCCGGTTCTCCAGCTCCTCATTTTTCACCTCCACTGGAAGTGCTGATCAGTCCAGACCAACTTTAGCAGCTATTCCACAGCTTCTAGGACTGAAGAGTTTCACATACCTGAGGGCTGCCAGCCTCAGTATTGTACAGCATGCTAGGGCCAACACAGCGTAAAGTAGTTGCATGCTGAAGACTAACCTTTCTTGAGGGAAGTTCCTACAAAGACTTCTCCAAAAATCCTTCCCCTACTTGTGAGCATTGAGGAAAAGTGAAGTAATGTAACAGCAAGTGCTCCTGCCTAGATACAGAAAGCCAAGAAACCTAGAGAGGTCACCTGCTCATGTTGACAGAAATAACTCGCTAGATTTGATGAGGTTGCTGCCTGTGAGGACTGCTAGTTTCCTAAACAGAGAACAAAGCACAGACTTATGAAGGGATAGGACTTTTGCAGGAGATGCCCAACAGTGCCTTTTGAAGGCTTGGGAGGAGGGGGACAGCTTTCAAAGAGCAATGGCTGTAAAGCTAACAGTTTCGGCACTGCTGTGTATTTTCTGCAGGTAGCAGAAGAAAGAAGAACAGCCAAAGATAAAGGAATTCACCAGAGTAGTAATTTTTCAATTCATAAAGAATGCTTTCTCTTATCATCTTGCCTTTCATAAAAGTGAATGAAAAAAGCTTTACTCAATATTAAGAATGGCTTCTGTGAGCAGACTAAGGGAATGCTGATTTCAGTAGCCAGCTTTCTAATCATATATTTACCAATAAAATCAGATTTTACAATACTAAAAAAATTTTGCAGTAGCGTACTTTGCAGTTACCTTCACCATGAATTCACACTCTTCATTACACTCTGAAAGCATAACTGAGCTTTAGAGATTGGTATATCAATCCCACACAAGCCCTGCTCAAAACCCAGTTTATCAAAGCTCCCAGACACTTTTGCAGAGATTAATTAGCTTCAAGGGCTAACTCCACTTCTAGAGAAACGGCAACAACACTTGGTCCCTCCATGTAAAACAGGAAGCCCAGCCATTTCATACAGCTTTGAAGTAATGTGCTGCTTTTTAAGCTGGCATATTTCAAGTTTGTAAGACTTTTCAACGCTACATGAGCAGGGTCTCAAACACTTTCCTAAAATCTAGAGAAAGTAACAAATGGATTTCTTTTGGTCTTCTCTGCCGCCTCCCCAAGTGATCAGGCTAAGTCTGCCCTCACTCTGCAAGCTGCTAGGACTAGAGAGCTAAAGACATAAATATGGCAAAAGGCAGTTTCCCTAACAGATCCACAGCCAGTATGGATATTGGGACAGGTATCTGTGGCTCAAAGGAACAGGTGAATTTGAGAAAATTCAGGTTGCAACTGAGCTTACCCAAGAAGAAGAAAAGGGGGGAAAAGTACTCAAATACCACCTTAAGAGAGAAAGGTAACATTTACTTAAAAAACAAACAAAACCACCCCCCCACACACACACACTTAAATAATGCATAGCCAAATAACCAAATTTAACTAAACAATCTTCACCAAACCAACTTAGAGGTGATCGCCAAGAGATGCTAATTGTTGGACAGATTTGCTATAACCCAGCTGCTCAAGACAGGCACACTAAACAAATCTCTGCTCAGTAAAGTACAGAGTCAGAGCTAGAGATTACAGGACTGGTATCTATTTGATGACCATTACTATCCCTTCTCATCATTTAAAAGCATACTGACTCACTATGCAAGGCCCATCACATTGCTCCACATCCAGCACTCCTGTACCCCAAAGCATAAGCCAGCAATGACTGGACCTTTCTTCTCTTCTTGAACCCTTCACAAAACCTGCCACTGGAACCTATGGAAAACACTCAGTACAATCACCAGTTCATCCCGTCTCAGAGGCTGACCACAATGGAAAAGCTTATCTATCTGTGAGGAAGTGGCAGTGAATGAAACGGGTGAACAGAGTGCAGGACCACACTTATGATCTAAGGTCAAGGCATTACAGAGGTCCTCAGCCTACTATCGCTGCTTCTTTCCTCACTACCACGCCTTTCAAATGCCTTCTTTAGTTTCCCCTAAAGCCCCTCTCCTTTTGTGCAAGGGTCAAAATTTAGATTCTGTAATGTACGTGATTAAAAGTAGTACCAAGCAGAAGGACAGATTAAATGAATAAACTGATGACTTGACAAAGCAGTCACCTGCTGCAAGTCTGAATTTCAGGGGCACATCCACCTATTTTCAGTTATTCTTCATTTTTCAATATCCCAACCAAATTCCAGCTTGGAAAATTGTGTTCTGCTGAAATATTTTTGCACTTCAGACAAGAACTTCTTCATGCTTTTCTCCCCAAAGTCAACTGTGTAATCTGTCCAGGGGTATCCATTTACCATTCCTAATTCAGGGCAGAAACAGATTCTCAATTCTCTCTTAAATATTTAAATTATTTAAGCATATACAAGGGACAAAGTCATTTTTCCTAATGAAAAATTGATGACCTTAGCCTAAGGGAACAGCAAGATCTTTTGCTGCTATGGGATGTCCCAGTAAGCTGCCCTTGTATATGCAGAATATGATAATCAGGATTTCAGCAGAGCCCATTTGTTTCAAAGCTTCCTTCCTGAGGAGGGGGCATCCCAGTAGCAACCAGCTTCCAATTTAGAGCACTGCAGAGGAAAAGGTGAGCCCATGTAAGGAGTTTCTGAAGTCTACTGAAGTCAGGTCCAGTTACTTTACCTTCCACAGCCTTAGTTATGACTGGTTCTGCTTACTGCACTGTGAACGGAGATAGCATAAGCTCTATAGGTGTTCGTGTGCTTTGCAGTGCAGCTATGCAGTCCAAATTAAACTACTGTTAAGAGAGTTACAGTCATAGCAAACCCTTAATGTTGCAGTTAAAGCTAGTCTGAGAGAAGTGGTCTGGTTTTCAGAAGTCCTGAACATTTTCAAATCCACTGATATGAGTAGGAATGCAGAACATCTGAAAGTCAAACTACTGAAGTGTCCAAATGCAGTATTCAAGCCCTGAAATATTAGTTCAAAGATCTAACATACAGTGGGAGGAATACAACTTCAAAACAAGGCTCTTTAGCTACCCAGCTTTAAGGCACTGTAAATTTATTGTGGCAAGAAGGAAGGAAAAAAAGAGTGGAACATACTAGATCTCTTGAGGGTCCCTTCCAGTCAAATGGGTGTGGCCAGCCACCTGCAACACAGTCTGAGCACTAAGAAGGTAACAGTCCTTAAGGCAGAGCATAGCAGGGCAGGGAACTCACTGAGTGCTCCTAATCCATTTCAGTTAAAAACAAGTCAACTTGAACTACTGTATCTTAACAGACAAAGGACAGTAACTTCTAGTAATACACCATACAGTAGTACATCAACTTCCCAAAGCATACTATAAGTTTATTAGAATTCTAGCAAAAGAAAGTGAAATCATCCTTTAGCCTACTGGATCAGGGTCACATCAAGAGACAAAGAATACATAAAAGTTTACACCCTCAGAGACAAGTTGGTGTCACATACGGTGGGACTGCAAGCCAGTGCATGCATTCACTCCTGGAGCTGAGGCTCATCAAGAGTCCTGTCCCTGCTGCTTTGGGTTTAGTATCATGATGTTCCATGCAAACCCAAAAGCTAGATAAATGCTACTCTGAACCCTACAAACAGGTGGAAGCATTCTTTCCTCTTACAGAAGACTAATAGTGCTCAGTGCTACTTCCGCAATATTCCCAACATTTAACATCCTAGAAGAGCTGGAGGGGAAAAAAAAACAACCCCCCCCCCTCATTTTAACGAGCACTTGGATTAAGACAGGCCAGCGTCGTTACACTAGCATCCTACAGGTATCATTTATAAATTATTTCTCAAGCAACTCCAAGGGATCAAAGTGTAATGGATGGAGACAGAATTCTGTCCAGCACATAATCTTAGCGACTTACCTACAGGACTAGTAGAAACCCGTTGGGAAGGTGGCCTGAAACCTGGAGCCTTGGAGTTATCAGGATGCACATTTTCCACATGTCCTAGCACAGAGTTATTCAGAAAGGTAGACTGAACAGTGAAAGACGGGTCAGCTGCTGCTCGAGTGGAGAGTGGACAGTCTCCCCATCCTTGGTTAGCTGGCACCTGGTTGCTATCAAAAAGACTACTAAAGTGATTGAAGAGCGTTGCTGGCCCAAAGGTAGGAGGCAATGATTTGTTTGCTGGATTAATGTGCATCTGAGAACCGTTCATAACGTTCATGGCTGACGAAAGCTGCACTGCAGCAGGTGGACCTTGAGAAGGTGTTAAAGGAACTTGATTCGTAACAAAAATAGACTGAGGATCTTGATGCAGGTTTGCATTTGGTACCACTGAATAGAAAGAACCTCTGGACTGCATCCTGTGAGTAACTCGAGGTGCTGGTACAGCTACTTGAGGTAAGTTACTGTTGTCCTGATTATCTGCAACAACTGACCTGGGTGATGCTAAGCTTAAAGGAGTGGGTTCTGAGCTAGATGAAAAAGGCATCGACATAGAAGGATTGATCTCTGACATGCTGGTTGGCAGTATTTCATCTTGGACGTTATTTAGCGGTGCGGGGCTGCTAGATGGGCGAGTTTCTGCGACTCCTGAACTGCTGCTAGTTGACATATTGCAACTACTTGCAACCGAAGATGGGGTGCACGTATTTCCAACAGGCTGGTCTGGTGCTGACACCTTCTCTTTGGGTGCTGATACAGCTGAGAAAGAGTCTGTTTTAAGTGCAGAATGCTGCGTTTGTGGAGCATTGGAGGGCAGAAAGGCTGTGGGAACTTGCCCATTGTTTGGGGGTGCAGAGGAAGCAGAAGGCAGAGTGCTACAGGTGCTTGTCACAGTTGAGATCGCTGTTGCTGCAGTACTTGTCTTAGGAACGCAGGCAAACAACTGCTTTCTGACTGAGGAGGGAGTCCGATTACTTGTTACGCATAGCGGTTGGGTGGAAGCAACTACAGAAGAGACAGTAATAGGACAACTAGAAGTAGCTAATCCAGGAGACTCTGTCTGTAAAATATTCCCATTCTGACTACCTACACGACTCGAACTATTATGCTTTGGAGAGCTGTTTGTGCTGCCAGGGTTAACTGGTCTCACTGGGAATGGTCCCCAAGTGTTCGGTGAAGGCGAAAAAGTCCCTCCAAACTGGGCCATAGGTAAGCGAGGGTGCCGAATCTGTTGCATAGTTTGGGCAGCCAGCAAGGCAAAATGAGGGTGAGAATAAGCTAGAGGAAGAGACACTGGAAAAGATGAGCGCACATTTGCTGGGACATTCTTGTTTAATTTGTTAGTAGGCTGGAAAGTAGATAGTGTTGATGACTGTGATGTGACCAGGGGTGGTGCTCCGAGAGGAAAGGAGTTTTTGTTTGACGCAGATGCAGTACTGACTCCAGATGAAAAGTTTGCATGGATTGATTTGGTACTCGAAGCAGGTGTTCTTATATGAGTTTTAGGAATCAAGTCTTCCAGTTCCTTGGCAGGATCTTGAATAAGGGCATTGATGAGTTGCACTGCATACCGCGTTGACTCTGTACCACCCCTGGATTAAACACAACATATTTATCATTTATATTAGGAACTTTGTGCAACATTCTGCAGCATCATTTTATAACCTGATATGCGAGTATATCGCATGTTTACTCAAATAAGTTATGTCTTCACTTTTGTTTATCTTAAGGATTATCTTTGAATAAGCAGTTCTTAAGCATATCTTGGCAGCAATAATAAATACTATATTCTAGAACCAAGAAGCTAAATATGTCCTGTCTTAAAAAGCAAACAGACTTAGTAAATTACATTTTGAACTAACTCGGGAGTTTCTTTTCAAGATACTGTACCTTATTGTGATCATTCTCTCTCCATTCTTATCTTTTTGTTTATCTACATCAATATGGGCACCAGTGACATCTTGGATTGCTGTGATGTTGCACCCACCTCTTCCCATTATTCTAGACACGACAGAAGCTGGGACAGATAATTTCTTTGACCTATATCACAAAAATCACAAATTTGTGAAGCTTGTTTAAACTTTAAAGCCATAAAAAAATCCCTTGTTGACTGACAAGCTGCTGAACCAATATTCTTAAGTTTCAGGGTAGCAAGTGGTTTTCTGCTGATAGTTTTTTCACCCTTTGGAGCCTCTCTAAAACTCCCCCACTCAATTACTCATCATCCAAGGATTCTTCAGAGCATTTATTCTACCACTTGTATCACAGAGGTATGTGCCTCATACACTGCTTCAGAAACACTTTTGGCTTTTATCTTGTGTACCTTCAAAGTGAGACAAATCCTTAGTTTATTGACCTAAATTTACATAAATAGAGCTGCTGCAAATATAAAAACCCATGGCTTAACTATTTCTACCGGTTACAGTAAGGAGAACGTGGTTTTCCAATGTTTTCCCAGTGATCAGCTCTGTAATACCACTTGCATGCACAAGTTTTAGTTTCCACCTCTCAGACCTCAAGTGAGAAACTACACTCGATCTGAAAGTTTACAGGTGACAATACACAACAGTGGACGTAGTATTGTGTAGTAATTGTGTAGTTCTATAATTTAATGAGATGCTGGAAGCCACTATGAAGGCAGCACAGATTTTCAGATGCAGGCTCACTTTCAGGCCACAACACTGTAACCCATGTGTTCAGTAAAATAAGTCAGTTCAGGATTTTTCTAATTCACATGGTATTGGTGGGTCAGTGCAGGCATACAGTACTGGGAAGTCTTTGAACACGAACTATGCTTGCATCCAGACCCCAACCAAGGTCTCTCTGGGCCACCACTGTCCCCAGAATTTAAAGGCTGGACCTCTCAAGCCCATACACTGCTTTCAAGCTTGCTAGTGATGTGCAGCAATTCAACACTGAACAATTAGAGGGGATTCAAAGGGGTTTCAGAAACCACTGTGATCACAGTTCAAGCACCTCTGAACACTGTACAGATCACCACCACTCCCTGAAAAGGCTGCCAGCTTTGCCTAGCTATTCCAGTCTTGGAAGCTTAAATAACTGGACCAACAGGAAATTTCTTCTCAGTTAATGGGATTTAAAGGAAACACATTTTATTTTAAACACATCTATTATGCGGAAACATTCTAAAGCACCACCTTGTCTTTCCAAGGTCTTTTTTTCCCCCCTCTCCCACCAGGAGATGCACAGTACGACCCACCCCATCCCCAGAAACCAGGCCCTCAGAACATGCACCAAGCCCTTATTCCAACAGTTTCATGCTTTGGACCTTCTCCCTCCCTCCACCCCAAGGGCTCCTCTCTCAAACTAGACATCCCAATCACTCCTTCCCCAAATCAGGGCTCCCATCCTCACCTAAATTTCAAGACACTTCCACATTTCTCATAGGGCTTCTAACTGTACTTTGGTCTTCTTCCACCTTATTCCACTAAGAACCCCACACCACCACCCACGGAGACACTCCTCCTCCAGAAGAGCTCACCACAGTGCCCAGGGCCCCTGCCCACCCATCACCCAGTAGTTTTTCCCTCCCTACCCACCAAGCTCAATGGTTTTTACCTTGAAAAGTGCCCAAAACAGTACCTTTTTGCTCCTGAACAGCAGCGCCCTCCTCTCTGCAGCTGAAATTGCTCAATTGGTGTTGGCTGCAGAGTGTTGCTAGGGGGAGGGTCTTTCAAAACTCTGCCTACTTGCCTGTCAAGGGTAGAAGGGATGTTTTCATTGGTTACTTCTTTGATAGACATCCCTTCTAGCCAGTGGGATACTCACAGGGAGAGGGGAGGAAAAGAATGAGTCTGGTCCTTCAGACCAGGAGAGACTTTAGGAGATGAAGGCATGCAGGACTCAGGCATTTTGCAAACACATCTGAAGTTGCCAAAAAGCTCTTTCGCTGAACACATGCTTTGCCAATCGGTCAGGACATAGACAACATTAGTACAGAACACTTTATGAACACGTTTGTCACGATACAAGGCCTGATTCCTCAGGGATTAGGAAAGTCCAGGTTTCGGATGCTGTTTCTAGTACCCTACTGTCTCCAACAGAACAGCAGACAATACCCAATGAAGCTACTATGAGACTCAAGAGACCCAGGAGGAGAGATGCAGCAGCTCCAGGGTCAATGGCGGGGTCTGTGTGCAGCCCTGGAAAAGTCAGCTGCCTGTTTAATGGTTTCATGCCTGCATGACTCACCAAGTGGTGGGCAGTCTGCAACCATACATTTAGCAAGGATCCGTCACAGCAGAGAACAATATTTGTGAATGCAACCAGCGGCGAAACACTGAACCAACTCTCTAAGGGTTCAAAGGCTTAAATTTTCAGTCTAAACTGTTTTTTTTTCCTTTTGTTAAAAACAGACAGTTGTGGCTTCCAATAATTTGGATACATTGAGTCCTCTGTAAAATTTCTTTGCACACAGCCTAAAATTCTCTAAAATGGGTATTTCTGGTGACTATCATTGCAGCAAAGAAACAGCAGGGCAGGGTAAGTGCACCCAAAGCATCTAACGTTTGTTTGCTCATGCTGCATTCCTTTTCGATAAGGAGACTGAAAAAGGAAAGCTAGATGACCATTTCTAGTTACAAGTAGTAAGCATAATAAAGGTTACAAGAAAGACAGACTAGTTAACAGCCATATAATAAAAATCAGTACATTTTCAAAAGAAAAGCATGCTTTGCGGATAATCTTTAAGTCTAATTGCACCCCTAACAACCACTTTAAAGTCACAAAATTTGCAGTGGAATCAGCAATCAGGGTCAGCAAAGCACAATGAGGTTTAGTCTTGAAACGATCATCCATCTGTCCTCTACTTTACTAACACCTGAAGTCAAAGGTAAAAAGAAAACTCTAGCACCAAATAAAATGTTCGTGCCATACTGATCTTAAATTAATATAGAGTTACTACAAATTAGGACTGTAATTTGTTTCCACAGGACTGCAAGCATGAGGGGAAGGATTTTTATAAATATCATTAAATAATCAAACAACCTTGCTGGATATTCTATGTTGGAGCACAGTTTATAAGCTAAAAATAGTTCATACATAGTTTTTAAACACAGAATTAGTCTTTACCTTCTAACCACTTCTTTCCAGCCTTCTTCTCTTTTCTGGCCTCTTTTTGGACTAGTCAGATTCAGCTTTACATTTGGAGAGGTCAGAGGCAGGGAAACAGGTTTATATGTAGTTGACAAAGAATTTGAATTACCTTCACCTTCGAGTCTGGGAACAGAAATGTACTGATTACAAATTACAGAATAAAGCTGACAGCATTACAGTGTACATATTTTGCAACTACTAGCACTAACTGCTTGCATTCTTATTTTCCAAATGGAACAACTGTTGAGTGACTTAACAGGTACTTTCTTACCATTTAGTCCACAGCCTGTACCCTTCTTCCAAAAAGGAGAGTGCTAAGCCATTGATGAAATGAAGCACTAAAGACATCAGGTTAAAATAGTTTATAATAGGTGGTACATAACCACTCAGCTACACCCTGGTTATGCTTCTGTACTGCGTTCTCCTGTCTGAATAACTTTTTAAGAAAACGTACCTTGGTAATAAGGTCTTTCTTACTAGATATTTGAAAGTGTTTCAATTTTTCAGCTCTTATTCTAACATATCCCTTGGAAAATAGGGAAGTGCTTCCATTCCCTCATTTTATAGGTGGGGAACTGAGGCACAGAGATTTTAGCATAACTATCTACCAATTAAGTCAATTTGGAAACAGATGCTCAAAATCACTGTTTGTTCTAATATAGCTGAAGCAATAGTCTAGTGATAGAAACAACACAAAGTTTGAGTGTGTGTGTGTGTGTGTGTGTGTGTGTGTGTGAAAGAGAGAGAGAGAGTGAGAGAGAGAGAGAGAGAAAGATAAAAGAGGTAATCTCTTACTAGGCTAACTGATCTATGTGAACAACAAAAAAAAGTGTAGGTCAGGGGGCTCACAATTTCATCTGCAGCACTGAAACAGAAGCAGCAATCTTTAAAGGTTTAAAAGTCATTAGAAGACTAGCCTTAAGTGACTTGGCTCAGCAAATCTATGGTATAGTGTGAAAATTTAACTAAGGACCTCATCCTTCAGGTAGATATTATCATGCTGAACATCACTCCTCCTCTTTCCTACACACGTTATTCATCCATTTTATTCCTCCTTCTTTACAACATTTTATGTTCATTCTGTCTTCTTGCAGCCCATTTGTTTATACTGCGCTTTATACAAACCAGAAATCTACGCATATTTAAGTAACCCAAAGGTACTGACAACGTGAAAAGCAACATTTTGACAACACACTTTTCACAATGGCAGCATTTTTTCTCCTCACCTTAGTAAGTTAAGTCACCTGGGCACGTGTTTTATCACAGGGTTAAAAAAGTTCCTTATAGATCTTTTAGTTGCCCTCAGATAACTATAAGTTTGAGGCAAATGGAACAAGATAATGCATGTGAAAGAGAAAACAATGAAGTTCATTGTGGAATATCAATTGCAGAGTAAAAGCTAAAAAGCTTTTTTTTTTTCTTCTTGCTTTGCCTGAAAATGTCTAGGTAAGCTTTTAGAAAAGCATCATTATGAAGTATGAGTTTTTATTTTAATTGCAATAATCTTGTCACTGGCATGTCAATGTCCAAAGAGAAAAGGAATTCAGGAAGAGCAAGTTTAGAAACAGTTTTCAGAAAGTCTGCCTAGTGCAAGAGCCAAAGAGCATCTGCAGAAGTTAATAAAATATACTAGTTCCATTTTGGTATTTATAGTCTTGTTTCTTAGGTGTACGTTTATCTAAGAGAAGCATTTGCTCCTTTCTTCAATATAAGGAGACAGAAGTATGCAGTTAGTTAATCCTGCCATAGTGGGCCTTGCAGAATTCCAGAGGCTTTTCTAGGAGAACTTGGGTGAGATCTAGGCAGAAACAACTGAAGTTCATAAAACGGAACATGGATAGAACCCGATTTCTAACATTCTTCAAGGAAATCCAGAACCTCCACCACAGGGGCTGACAAGTCTACTCATTCGGCACCCAATTTTAATCTGTGGTGGGGAGAGACACTAGAAAAGCTCAGAATGCAGCTCTCCCCACTCCCACCCAACTGTCCCAATAAGTCTGGCTATTGCCAGAGTCCCCCCTTGCTTGCTGCCCTTTTTGATCCCATATTTACATTCTTAGTCAGCCAGGTGTTCTGTGAATCAACATACCCCCACTCCCAAACCTTCAATTTCAGTTTCCCTTTTTTTTTTTTTTTTTTGGGGGGGGGGGAGGTGGTTCAGACTAATACTACTTATATGTACAAATTAGCAGAGTGGAACTTGCTAGCAAGGACTACAGATTTAGACGGAATCTAAGCTTTCTGGTTCAGACCAATGATCCTATTCAGAAACCAGTGTTATAGTGGATATTAGCTCCATCATTAGCAATTGAATGATCTTCCAACTCATTTCATATGGCTACTGTACAGTCATTGAGTTCTTTTGACTCTCACCTCTGGCTGGACAAGGTTAAATCAAACTGGCCGTCAACCTGACAGGCGAAATGCTCAGAGTCATCAATCTCTTCCCTCCTTAAAATAAAGAGATTGATACTCAAATGAATTATGATGAAACCATAAAACAATCATAAGGTAATCAAACTACTTCTGTAAATAGATTATAAATAAAGTTGACATTTACTTTATAAATTCCCATCACATTCACTTTAAAATCTATTCTAATATAGTTAACAATTAGATATAGGTACTTAAGCAGTGCAGAGACAGAAAGCCGAATGTTTTGCTAAAGTAGTATTAAAAATGGCCAGCAATACCAAAATCATATCTTTAGCTTTTTAAACAGGTGCATTCAATAAAGTTAACAGTATTATTTAATAGCTATGCAAATAAAGCAAACTCCCAGTCTCTCAAGATTTTGAGAATATACCAGCTGGTGTAAAGCTTAAGCTTAAAAAAAAATTTACACTGGCATAGACAAACACTGTGAAACAGGGAAACAACACTGAAGTCTCACCTTGTTGGGGTTTTTGAAGCTGATGCGCTTGTTTTTTCTTCCTGAGTGGGGATAAGCAACGAGGCATAGCGCCTCTCACCAGAGGAATTTGTATCCATTGTGAAGTTCAACTCTTGGCTTTTACCTCCACTGCTACTTTCACTATTGCAATCTGTGCTATCCAAGTTATCTGAATCACTATTCCCACCTGCACCACCACCTCTTGGCTCTCCATTTATTTTATTTTTATCTGCTTTTTGCTGTGCTAGAGATATATGCTGATCTGGCAAAATTATCTGCATGTTCTGAGGAGTCTCTTTTGTTTTATTTTTCTTATTTTTTCTATTTGTGCTGGGTGTAGTCACCACGTTAGCTCTCTTCTTCCCAAAGGCATTTGTGAAAGTAGTTGATGTTGCAGAGATTCCAATTGTAGTTGTAGTGGTTGCGCTAGGAGGCTCTATAGGAACTTCTTGTTCCACTGAAAGAAAAACAGTTGATATAAAGTCAGAATCATAAAATATAAAAATCAGTGCCCCTGATTGAAGACACTATAGTTCAAGTTACACTCCTTGCTCAGCTGTCAGACTATTAGCACCAGATTCAGCCATAAATCATCCAAGAACAGGACAGTTTTGCTTTGGAAACAGGGGGAAGGAAAGTGAACAAAGCAATTTTAACAGAAACGTTGACAACTGCCCACCTAAGTTTCTGACTGCAAGGGGAAGAACCAGGACAGAAGCTGTGTAACAATGTCAGAATATCAGAAAAGTCGGCTTCCAAAAACAGGAAAAAGGGGGCAAAAAAAAAAAAAAAAAAAAAAAAAAGGCAGTGCAACAACACAACTACATTTTTCATGGAAGTACATGTTCTTTACCTTCATCGTCATTTTCTTCTTCGTCATCATCTTCTTGCAGCTCTAGAGTTTCTTTAGGCTTGTTTTCTTCATCTTCTTCTTGTTTTCTTTTTTGTTCCTCTTTCTTTTTCTTTCTCTTTTCCTTTCTCTTCTCCCTTTTAGCTGCAAGAGCTTGTTTTCTGCTCTCCTCTCTCGACTATGTAGGAGAAAAATATCCATACTTAAACATTTTCACAAACAAAGACCAAGTTATACTTATAATTCAGATCTTCTCCAGGAATCTGGGGGAAGGGAGGAAGGAGAGGAGAGCAGGATGAACAAGGATGACTTTGTCACATACTGAATCATTACGCAGAAACTGGATAGACGTTATAGAACAGTGGGACCAGCTGGTCCCCAAAACTTCTAAGGAATGACAACAGAATATAACCAGAACAATAGAGGTATTATAAGTATATAATTTTACCAGGAAGCAGCAAAAATCTCTCATTATCTCAGTCCTTTCTCAGAAGAATTTAATAACTTGATCAATATTTCTGTAACAATGTTAGCATTTTCACTCAAAAAATGTCCCAGAGTATTTTACGGAATAAACACAGATATCATTTTAACCACTTGTTGTCAGTATGAGGGATAAGCCACACCAACTTTGCTATACTGTAGTTTTGCATAGCAACTGATAGGTGTTTAACAAGTTAGCAACCTGGAAAATTTAATACATATGGAACCTGGCTAAAACTTCTGTCTTTAATATATTATCATATGAATTGTTTATCAAGAATTATAAGAGCCTCCATTTAGTGATCCCATTAAGAACGCTTAAAGGGTTTTGGCATTATTCTGGGACACTTATCAGCATCTCAGTGAAGGACAAGTTGACTTTCCCACTACTTGCTCAATTCCCTTTAGCTCATCTGGCAGCTTGTAGGTTTTCCTTTGTAAAACTGAGCACATGTTCAAGAAAAACTTCCAGACTACACCTTACACAACATATAACATACCATGTATCAAATGACTGAGACTGAAGATCTCTCTTAGTCTGACTTATTTTCTGTGCTCAAAGTAACACAAGAGAGCTACAACCTAAGGTAACCACCACCAGTTCTAATTTGCCACCCTCAGTATACATGTTGCTTTTTATATATTAGAGGAAGGAAAGCAAATACAGTCACAGCATGAAGACTACTGCCCCCAGAAACAGAAACATCAATACAGCCTACGGATTTAGATGTAGTTTGAAGCGTTACACTACAACAGCAATTCTCCACTCACTTTTTCCAGGTCTAGCTCCTTCAGCAGGATAGTTGCATTCTTATTTGCTTCTGCAGCCTGCTGGTCTTTAGCTTTCACGATCGTCTCCACACACTGGTGACACTTTTTCAACAGGTCCTGGAATGCAAACTTTTCTTACTAAAACATCTGTAAAACTGAAATTAAGGACTGAGGCTTGCTCTACAAATATGAGATTGATTTCCCTGTATTCATAAACATACAACTACTCCCAAAGCAGTAAGACTCGAAACTAAACCTAAAACTAAACCTAAAACTAAACCTAAAACTAAACCTAAAACTAAACCTAAAACTAAACCTAAAACTAAACCTAAAACTAAACCTAAAACTAAACCTAAAACTATGTTAAAAGGAGACACGTACAAAACTGAGAAGCTAAACATGAACATTCAGTTTTGAATACTTACTATTTTCACATGTATATTTTTTAATAGAAATAGTGGACTGGGTCTTTTCTCAGTTAACTCACCTTGTCAGTTATAGTTGCTATGTACCGCATGCATTCAATGTCCGAAGGAAACTGGTTTACTTCTTTTACCAGGAACTGAACTACCTTCACATGCCCCTGGAACAGCAAAGAAAATTCTAATCTCTTTTGTATGCAACTGCTGTCACTCATCATTAAAACACAAGTTTGATATCTGTTAGTTCAGTGTAAAAACTAAAAACAAGCAAGAATGTTTCTGCTAAATTGCTTTGCAGGGTGAAAGGTGATTAGTTTGCTCAGTGCTGACAGTGTGTTTACTGCTGAACATATTGGTGGCAAAGACAGGCTCTCCTAAACACAATTCATTATTTTAAAACACAAGGATCAAACCAGGCCTGAGGGCACAGTCAGTTCTTTGCGTTTTTAATGCCAGCAGATGAGGCTCTCTTTAGACCCTGCCTGTCATCCATATTCACCTTATCACCACCCACTTCAATGAGCTAACATAGTTTGTTTACTCACAAGGGGAGTCTGAACAGGGAACTGAGCCAGCTGAATATTATCCCGCGAGTATACTTTCTTCTGCTGCTGGATCCCCTCCTTGATGGGGTGCACTGTGCAACCACACAAACAATAGCCATCCACTGCTTCTGAAGTTATTCGAAAGCAATGGAGGCACAGTAGCGGAATGCTCAGAACTGAGCATTTTGTTTGTCAAAAATCTGTACTCTTATTTGATATTTTGTTAAGTATAAAGCAACTGCTGTTAAACATTCCTCTACTACAGCTATGCTCCTTGCTTCCAGAAACTTAACTGATGAAAACGTTACAAACTAGTGCTCCTATTACCAAGAAGAAAAGGCAATAATAAGAAAAGCCAACAATACAAAGTCTAGTAGAGACAACAAGACATTGGACATGGGGTTTGAACCTAGGAACAGTGGAACAGGAGGACCACAAAGTAATTAGGACAGCTTATTACAGACTGGTACAGTATCCATCTCTAAAGCAGGACTGGAACAAGTTATATAATCTGCAGGAATTTAGAGGGGAATATGATAATCAAGAGCTAGAACAGTGAAAGGTTTTAGACTCCGCATAACCAGAGATAAAGTTAACATGTTTTATGGAACAAAGCTTTTCACCTCTCAAAAAACAGATCTTTGCAAAGTGCATCTTAGCTCTTCTCTAGAGAGGGTCTGAGATTTGAAGATGATTACCTTAAAGCAGGCATTTTATGAAAATAGTAATTTTGGTGTGTTATATTTGATTCTTCCAAGACTAAACATTTAGATTTAAAATGAAATGAGAAATTCCATTTTGAAAATATTTAGCATTGAAACATACAATCAGGTTGTTCTCCTACCTTGCGAAATGCTGACATGAGAGGTGTAATCTTCCGATTATCTGCTGCATCCACATCTGCTCCTGCTTGCACAAGCAACTGAACTACGTCATAGTGACCACCATTAGCTGCCAGCCAAAGAGGTGTATTTCCTTTCTTGTTACGAACATCGATATGTGCTCCTCTAAAGAGGTACAAATGTAATTGAGTGAAATAAGGTATCAGTAAAGATGGAAATTAGGAAGTAAGATCATGAAAGATCAGACTACAATTGAATATGCAACTTCAACCACTGATACCTAGTATCTAGATGTAGAAATTCTGTCCCTGAGATCTTCTGCTTTAAAGTCACAACATAATAAAACAAGACAATTTAAACCTCTCCTACTTTCACTACAGAGCAATGAACACCCACCTAACTTAGCCTTCTGCATCAGTTAGGCAACTAGCTAACAAAGAGTTTTTAACTAATCTTTAGCTTTGTGACTACTCAAAGTGCAAAGAAGCTCCTTGAGATTTTAGCTGCACACAGGGTTACACTTGAATAGCTCCAGAGCTATTTCCAGGCTCTGCTCCATAAGTCATAGCAGGGCAATGCTCATGTAAGAATTGCTGGACTACTACAGAGTCAGCACAGCCAGACACTTTGCTTACCTCTGGTCCCAGCTGTCTGCTTAGATTCATTAACACAGGAGTTGCAGGATACTCCAGGATAATACTGGTGTAGGGAACAGATATGAGGCCCTATTTCCAAAGTTCCCCATTCTCTTTGCTCTCAGATGTACATGACAATGCAAACAAAGGCATCCTTACCACAGAAAAACACAGCTACAGAATAAGCATGCTACTAATGAGAAGAAATAATTTACCGATTAATCAGGAGCTCACAGAACTTGTAGTGACCCTTATCTGCTGCAATTGTTAAAGCTGTATCTCTTGAGGAAGGCACAGGTGGAGCATTAACATCTGCTCCTTTATCAAGGAGAACTCTTCCAACCTCTGCATACCCTCCTGAAGCAGCTTCCATCAGAGGTGTAAGACCAGTCTGTGCAAAAAGAATGAGTTGTACATTGTGAATTCTGTATAAATTACTTTGGATAAACCATTACGGATTTCTATACATGTAAATCAGATTTTTTTATTTAGCTGCTTATATTTACTTTAAAAGTCTAACTTCAAGCATCTTTCTCAAAAAACATCCTCTTGGGCTTTGATTTACACCAGCGTAAACTGATAACTAAGTACCACCAGATACCAGTCTGAGCAACAAAAACAAAGTTTACAAAGAATCTCTAAAAAAGAGGTAAGTGCAGATCCAGATGCAGACACAAGTGTTTCTACAAAAACAGCCCCAAAACTGGCTTTAAAAACTCTCTCTAGCCTCCCTTAGCACTGAGACTGACCTGGGACCAACCTAGGTGTTAGGCCAGACTGTTAAACAAACTTTTACCAGCTGCTAACATGTCCAACTGACCACTTGAGAGCTGGATTTTATCCATATCCCTTTTTCTCCAGCCACAGGAGAGGCAGATGGGGTAGATGGACGTAGAAATTATTTCAGCAGCATTAGGAGTTACCAAAAATTCCTCTGTGCTGGGGAAATCAGTCTGGCTCTCTACATTAGCTTTAGGCTTGTTTTATGGCAAGAGACACAAAGCTGTCCCAGAGTACCAAAAGATGGGACCGGCAGAGCATTTCAGAGGTGCAGAAAGTCACAGTACTGAAGTCATGGGTTCTATGTTAACACCACAGTTTTAAATCTAACAGACCAGGTTTTGAATGCACTACTTGCGTTGATGTGGATGAAACAGTCTGCTGTATCTGACAATCACTGATGTAAAAGTATTGTTCCCTTTCTTTCTGGACTTAAATATATACATATTTACATATGAGTCATCTGATCTGTTAACGAACACGTCAACCTTAAACTTGAAAAGTTTCTTGGCACTACTGAGCAAGAGTCAAAGGTGAGTTTCATTTTTTAACTCAGAAGGCCTAGTCATCCTTCCCCCAACACAAACAATTAACCATTGTCATTTTAAAAAGCTTATTTCGGAACATTTAACAAGTACTCTAATTTTCCTATTCTGTAGTAAATGAAATGAGGCATGCATCATCCCCAGCACTATAAGCGGTTAGGCATAACCTTGAAACTTGCACATCAATAGGGGCAAGGAGGTTTTTACTAAAACACTTTTCTTTTTTCACTAGCAAGGAGAAGTGTTCAAATACCTTAAAAAAAACAATAAGAAAAATGCCCCGCCCCTCAATGAGAAAACAACCCCCACCTGTCAAACATCTGGCTCCATCACTATTGATTTGCTTTTGAACCACTGAAGACAGAGCCAAAGGGGCTCAAAGATAATAAGAAAATTTCAAGAAACTTAACAACTCTTGGGAAAAATGCACTTCTTAAAAATAAGTCATAAGGAAAGGTGATCCACATGCTTACCTTAGCCCTATGTTCAACATTGGCCTTCCTGTCCAAAAGCAGACTGACCACCTCTGCTCGGCCTTGGAAACAGGCCAGGGTGAGGGCTGTATTCCGATTGGTCTCAATTTGGGCGTTAATATCAGAACCCATGTCAAGCAACAGTTTCACTGCAGGTACATGGCCATTCATAGCGGCCAACATCAGAGGAGAAATACCTAGCTTACTCCCAGTCCTAAAGAGAAAGAAACAAACTACAGTTCCCAGAACTGGATGAATGCTCTGTAAAATGCAAATGTATCCGAGAAGAACAAAATGTTTTATTGTAAGCCAGAAAGAAACATACAATATATACAAATATAGACACCTAAAATACTAGCAATTCTGAGCTGATTGTCAGAAACCAACAGAGCAACTACATGCAGCAGAAAATTCCAATTTATACACAAGAAAAATATGTTTCAGCTTTTAGAAGTTCAGGTGGCTGAAGCACACATACACATCAAGCAACTTGTATTAAACCCAAGGCTGCATCTGATTCAGAAAAATGTACTTCTAATATACAGTCACAGTTTAAACTTCTCCTGGGGACAGAACATATGTTAGCTTTCCTACAATGAATAAAGAGGGTGCTTAAGAGACTCAGACATATAATTTTGTTCCTCTTACTGAAAAAGAAATCTTCCAACAAATACACAGAGGGGCTGGTTCCTTTTAGTTTCACTGGAAAAGTGTTGGACTTCTAGATCCCAGAATGGTGGCAAAGACAGAGGGAAAGAATAGGCTTGCAAACCATATTATCACTTAAAACTTAAATACAAGAGAGAGAAAGTTAGTCTGCAGCAGTTTGTCTGTGGCAGTTAAAAAGCAACTTAAAGCACTGATTAAGTTACTATGAAAACAAAGGATAATGGGAACAACGTAGAAAGTCTGCAAGGAGGTCTGAAAGCTCTAAGCTTGTAGAATATATTTCACTATATATCCAACAACAGAATATCTGTCCTATACTGCAGCTAATCTGATGCCCAGAATACGTTACCTTGAATTAATTTCTGCTCCAGCATTGAGGAGAATCTTGATGATATTGACATATCCACCAGATGCAGCAAGGCTTAACGGTGTATAATCAGACACATTCCTATGTTCTTTATTTGCTCCTCGGGCCAACAGCAAATCAACAACCTGAAAAGACAGCACACAACATCTTAAAAGACATGTTGTGGCCTTAGCTATTATCCAGAAAGTGAAAGAATGTTATCACACATTCAAACCTTCCAGCACGCTACTAGTTTCCACAGTCAATAGATAAGCAAAGAGGATATCAGTTTTCCTGTAGAAAATTTACTTTTACATATGCGCTGTGCAGACTAGCAACTAATCTATTCATCAGCTAATCTGTGTGGGTTGTAGTAGCACTTGTCTTCCAAATGGATTATTTTACCTAATTGAAATGCAAGGCTTTAAAGTGAAGCTCCTCCAGTGAATGTAAGTTAGAAAAAGGGGGATATGTCCCACTTCCATATGTCTCACACTGTTTGAGCATTCTTGCAGTAACTCCCACACCTTTAAATCAAATGATGCTTGAGCCAAGTTTGACCATCTGTGTTACACAGTCTTTCCGACAAAACACATAGACCTGAAGAAGCAAGAGGAAGGACTTCTCTCCACTAAGCGGAAGTTGCCTTAAGAGTAATAGAAGGGGGAAAAAAATCAAAACGTTTCTTGTGTGGCACCGCACATTAGTGTGTCTCATTTTACTACTAAGAAGATGGTGCAGTTGGTTTTAAGCTATAAAAAAAGCTCCTCCACAAGTTGCTAAGCCAGAAACATAAGAGGCAGACACTGGCATAAGGAGGAGGGGAAAAAGAAAAAAAAAAAAAAAAAAAAAAGAAACACACACCTCACACACAAGGAAGAAGAGCAAAAGACTTAAATATCACAGGATCACAGAACAATTCAGGTTGGAAGCGACATTTAAGATCATCTAGTCCAAACCCCCTGCTCAAGTGGGGTCACCTAGAGCACGTTGCCCAGGACCCTGTCCAGGCAGCTTTTGAATAACTCCAAGGATGCAGACTCCACTGCCTCTCTGGGCAACCTGTTCCAGTCCTCACTCACCCTCACAGAAAACAGGTTTTCCTTATGTTCAGAAGGAACTTCCTGTGATTCTGTTTGTGCCTGTTGCCTCTCGTCCTATCACCGGACACCACTGAAAAGAGTCTGGCCCTATCTTCTTTACACCCTCCCTTCAGATATTTAAATGCATTCATAAGATCCCCCCTCACTCCTCTTCTCTTCTCTTCTCTTCTCCAGGCTGAACAGTCACTGCTCTTGCAGCCTTTCCTCACATGAGAGATGCTCTAGCCCCTTAAGCATCTTAGCGGCCCTTCGCTGGACTCACTCCAGGAGCTCCATCTCTCTCTTCTACTGGGGAGCCCAGAAGTGGACACAGTACTCCAGACGTGGTCTCACCAGGGCTGAGGAGAGGGGAGGCATCACCTCCCTCAGCCTGCTGCCAATGTGCTTCCTGATGCAGCCCAGGATGCCATTGGCCTTCTTGGCCACAAGGGGCACATTGCTGGCTCATGCTCAACTTGGTGTCCACCAGCACTCCCAGGTCCTGCTCTGCAGAGCTGCTCTCCAGCAGGTCAGCCCCCAGCCTGTACAGGTGCATGGGGTTATTCCTCCCCTGGTGCAGGACTCTGCACTTCCCTTTGTTGAACTTGACGGCACTCCTCTCTGCCCATCTCTCCAGCCTGTTGAGGTCCCTCTGAATGGCAGCACAGCCCTCTGGTGTATCAGCCACTCCTCCCCATTTTGTACCATCAGCAAACTTGCTGAGGGTACACTCTGTCCCTTCATCCCGGTCATTGATGAATAAGTTGAACAGGATTGGACCCAGGATTGACCCCCTGGGGGACACCACTAGCTACAGGCCCTCAACTAGACTTGGTGCCACTAAGCACAACCCTCTGAGCTCTGTCATTCAGCCAGTTCTCAGCCCACTTCCCTGTCTGCTCGCCTAGCCCATACTTCCTCAGCTTGCCTATGAGGACGTTAGGGGAGGCAGTGCCAAAAGCCTTACTGAAGCCAAGACAGACAACAGCCACTGCTCTCCCCTCATCTACCCAGCCAGTCCTTCCACCATAGAAGGCTATCAGGTTTGTTAAGCAGGATTTCCACTTTGTCAACCCATGTTCACTGCTCCCAGTCACCTTCTTGTCCTTCATTTGCCTGGAAATGGTTTCCAGCATTAGCTGCTCAATCGCCTTTCCAGGGATGGAGGTGAGGCTGATTGGCCTGTAGTTCCCTGGGTCCTCCTCCTTGCCCTTTTTGAAGGCTGGAGTGATATTTGCTTTCTTCCAGGCCTCAGGCACCCCTCCCAATCACCATGGCCTTTCAAAGATGACTGAGAGAGGGCTTGCATTGACATCTGCCAGCTCCCTCAGCACTTATTGCCCTTCTTGTTGTCCCTGACATCCCTTGCCAGACTAAAATCTAGATGGGCCTTGGCCTTCCTAGCTTCATCCCTGCATACTCAGACAACATTCCTACATTCCACCTAGGCTACCTGTGCCTGCTTCCACCTTCTCTATACTTTCTTATTAGGTTTGAATTTTGCTAGGAGCTCCTTCTCCATTCACGTAATAATTTAAAAAGTAATTTAATAAGTAAAGTTACCATGGACTGGATAAGTCTCTTTATTTGTGAGCAGCAGTTTTACTGTTAAAGATCTGCAATTCAAAACTGAAAGCAGATATCTTTCAGTTTTATGTAACTATTTGAATCCTTAAAAATTCCAAAACTTATCACTCCCTTATTTGGCACAAAACCCTTTGCCATTCTCATGGTGTCTTCTAAGCTAGTCTGCCCATGACTTAAGTAGGAAGGATTTAACAAATGTCATTTGGATTAAAAAAACAAACAAACAAAAAAACACTACTCTGACAGAAAGCTGAAATATCCTTCAAAGAATAATATGTGCCCTTATAATGCAGAGCATGTTTACAGTGTATCTGCATCTGTCAGCCCTGCATATAACCACTGTACTGCATACACAAAATTCTAGTTTCCAACCTTCTGTGCCTGCACTGGCTGTGTTAGTTTTGACAGTGGGGGAGGATACATAACAGAAGGGTCCAATGAACAAAGTTATTCATTAATTTCTCTTCCTCCCTCACAAAAGTACTTATTTTGCAAGAAAACAGGGACACAAGCTATAACAGTTTGCTAACAAAACTGGGATAACCAAGGGGGGAGGGGGAAGGATATATATATATGTGTGTGTGTGTGTGTGCATAAATATATATTTTATACATCATATATGTGTGTATATAATACACGCACGCACACACATGGACACAGCCTTTTCTCTTGGGAGAAGAAAAAGGCTAAAACTAGCTAAATTTATGCAGTTTAGAAGCCTTCTCGAAAAAAGGATGATGTATTCTACCACCAAAAATTCTGTAACTTACAAAAAACCAATTCAAACGCATTCAAACACAGTAAGATATCTGTTCGTACCTCTTGGCGTCCACCGGAGCAGGCCAACGAGAGTGGAGTATCCTTTGTGCGCTCGGACTGTGCTTCTATATCCCCACCCTTGTCTAGAAGAATTTCCACTACACCAACATGTCCAGCAGTTGCAGCCAGAATCAAAGGCGTAAAACCTAATATAACAGAAGAACACATTAAAAAGAACCTGGAGAAACTCAGAACTACTCACTGGCATTGTAAATGAATTTGTGCATTTCTGAATTATGTTGATTAGACATGTTTTCCTCAGAATATTTGTTTCCCCCCAATAGGCCAGAATCGCAGGAAACCTCAGACCCTCTTCTAGCCCTCATGTGAGCCTGGTACATCTAGGCCTTGACTCTTGCCACATATAATTGAAGAACTTCAAGAAAATCTAAACACTCAGCCACAAAACAGGGTTTTCACTGGACTAGGTTCTGACAACTCATCTCTTTAGACAAATCACAGCTTTCCAATTAATTCCTATTTAATAAAGCTCTAACATTTAACAAAATGAACACATCTGCACTGTGCAATTTCCAGTGGTAAAATGTCAGCTCCAGAGGAAAAAAAGTCAAGACTGTTTTGGTCTCTCACAACTCTAACAGATTTGAGATTTTGCTGAATTTAACTACTGTGAAAGACATGATATGCAACCTGACAACAAACTACTCTGAGTTAGCTTTGTCAGCCAAGATTTGAGATTTACACCAATTAGCCACTCTATTTAGAATGCCAAAATCTTTCGTGTAGGGTGAATCATAAGGACGAAGTGGTCCATATTTCAACAAATCTTATTAAGAGTGCTCAGACAGACACACTTCCTTTTAAAAATGAAGCTAGAAAGCCATGAAGTATCACTTGCTTTTTATGATCAACATTTCTACATGAAGTGGAAAAATGCAATTTTACATTTTTGCATGCTCAGTCATTTTCTGAAGCAAAGAATGCTAAATCCCTATTTGAAATTTGTTGTTCCACATTGTACTTCAAGGTCAGACTGTTTTACTATTTTAGCTTACCCTTCTTGTCTCTGTGTTCAATATTGGCACCACGTGCTATCAGTACAGATACAAGTTCTTCGTGACCGCCTGCACACGCAAGGGTCAGAGCAGTGTCATGATTACTTTCAGTCTTCATGGTTGGGAAGAAAAAGAAGCAGATATTCAGCAATTAAAAATATTATAAACAAATTTGATTTTTAACATAGCACTAGATTAATTTTTTTCCCTTTCAGAATTGATCAGAAAGCAAGTCAATTCAACACTAAAGTGAAATTACTCACATGCGCATCAATGTCAACTGAAGGATACATGGGGAGCACCGACTGCGACGCCACATTGCTTGGGGCCTGGGAACAGGGCTCAGGTGTAGGGGATTCCGTAGTGTGCGAGGAACTGGTGGAGCCGCTGGGCACTCTGCTATTCACAGCTGAAAAGCAACATCGGATTATTAATCCCCTCTTAGCTATTCCAAATTTATTTGAGAAAGATTTAGTCCCATAAAACTGTAACAGTCTAATATAAAAATATATGTGGGGTGGGGTGGGGGGGGGAACAAAATAAGCATTCCTAAAAAACAAACGAGTTAATATCTCACATAAAGAATCTTTCCAGCAGTTAAATAATGAAAGTATCTCCAAACTGTGTGAAGTTAGGAAAATAATTTTATTAATTAGTTTGTAAACATTATGAAGATTATGACTTACAAAGATTATTAGTTATCCTAAAATTGTAACTGTCACTGTTAGATTTCAGTTATATGTTCATTCTAAGCAAGCAAATAATTTATCATTAAAATGCAATCCTAATGTTCAGAAACAAAGTATCACTCAGGAACTCAAAAGTATTTCATGTAAAGGTTAGTGCACATTAAGTTTCCATATAAAGTTTTCAAAGGAAGAAGAGTAACAGCCACTTACTCCTTAATTGTGTCTCAGAGTTAAAATAACCCAAGAAGGGTGGAAGAGAAACAGGAAGGAGGTGGCAATCAACAAAAATAAGCAAGTTGAAGAACTGTTCGTGCTCCCTAGAATTTATTCTGATCAAACATAGCCTTTCAAAAAAGAGCTGCAAAATGTCGTCATGAAGATACACCTCAGCTTAGCTATGCAACTAGCTTGGTAGTGAGTCTTCATTTTATTTATTTATTTTTAAACACAATTCAAGCAGAGCTTGATAACTGAGAACTAGATTTTATTCAACTGGTTTTAAATATAAAGACTGAGAAACCTGAACAGAACGAGCAGAGAAACACCTCCGTGCATATATATTGCAGGTCCAGGACCTCAGCCTGGCTCTGTAACACAGTGAAAGGATTTGAGTGGAAGCCACACAAATCACGGGCCCTCAACTCCAATTCCCTGCCAGGAAGGTTCCCTGTGACCTTTCACTATGGAAACTAGGAACTAACTCCCCTAAGGCACTTTATGGTGAGCCATGCTAACCTAAGAGCCATATTTGACAAGTAACTTTCAGAGCTGAAAGGCCAAATTTCTACATTGTACAGTCTTGTGAGACATAACATGTAATTAGCTCTAATTAACCCAAAAGATGTAGTGTTTTGCAGTATTCCTGAAATAAGCAACTGATGGAAAACATTAACAACTGTAGGTAAGAAATAAGCAGTGAAAATATTTTGCTTTTGTTCAAGTGTTTCAAGCAGTGAGAGAAGATGAAGGATGAACAATATGCAGATTTGAATCTGAAGAGAAATTTTTGAAAACTTTTTAAAAAAAATTTTTAAACAGTTCGACTTCAGTGACAGAACTAACAAATTACATATCAGCAATTACTCAGAGGAAAACAGTGTATATAGAAAAGTCTTAGAAAAATCCTCAACATGAGGTAACACCACTAATTAAGCCTACACATATATGACTGCGTAAGCGTGAAAAAGGGAGAACAGGTTGGAGCAAGTTTTAGATGGGTCAGACAGGACTACAAAATCTTGGGGAGGTGGACACAAACTTTAGAGATGGCACTTTTCAGTTGTATTTTGCAAAAGCCATTTTAATATACAGCATTCTTCTGGGTGCATGGTCAAAAGCATGCATTAAAATCTGGCTACTGCATTAAAGCAAGAATATATTATTATATCTGGATAAAAAGAGAGTTGACTTTTACTTCATGAACGGGTCAGTTTTGTATTAGAAGTTTCAAATGTAAAAGCTCCCACACTTCATCTACTTACTATGTATTACCACTTACACGTCTCAGCAAGAGAGGAGGATTAATTAATATAATGTATTTATTTTCTTGCTCAAAGCACTAAAGTGCAAAGTACTAAGTGGATTTCTAACAATTATTCCTTCGAAAATACAAGACAGCAAATCACCCTGTTAATGACTGATTTTACTTTAAATCAAACTAATCCTTCATCAAGGAAGATACTGGCTTGATGATTTCACATCTTACAACTATATATATATATATATCCACATGCTACATACGTATAAAGCAGGAGAAAGTGAACAAAGATAGACTCAGCTATTTTAGGATTCCTTAATGGAATACATTCAATGTCACCATTATAGATTCAACAAATCCTCTACATTCTCTACATTTTACAGCCATGACTGAATTTCACAGCAGTTTTCTTGCATACTTTAGATATTCATCATGTGCTTGAACCACATGAATATGTGTGTTAAAGCACTTTACTTGTACAGTAACAATCGTGTCAAAGGTGAGAGAGAACACCAAAGGGAGCACAAACACAGTTAAACTCTGTACGTTAATGATACTCCAAACTCTGGTTTAAAATAAAATCTAAGAACTAGTAGTCCTACAAAATAATCTTCTGCTCTTATCTACTCTGTGCCTACAAAATTGCAGAATTTTTAAATCTGTCATTTTTATTTCCTTAGAACGGCGGCCACGCTTGAAAGTTGGCACAGTGGAAATGTCATTATAATTTGTACTCTGTACAGTACATGTCTGATAACAAGGTCATCACAAAGCAAAGTTTCCAAAACATCTTCATAAATATTTGTAAGAAATCAGAGTGAGCTGAAACTGAATGGACCCATTTACCAGGGTCTGGTTCTGGGTTATAAGATGCTGTCACTGAAATGTAGGTCAGTTACAGATCTTACAAAACTCCTTCTGGAAGATTATGTCATTTTGCCGACTGAATACAGTATGCTCTTTCAGAAAATTGAGAGAACCACCTCTCCATTTCTTTTCCCCATTACAAGGGGCACTTAGCTAATACAGAGCCCTTGTTAGAAGTCTCTAGGAACTATTTCTGCAATTTGGCACACACCACAGGAAACCTGGGGTCATCTTTCAAATGACTGATTTTTTAGCAAAGGGTATTTCCAATAGTAAAAGCTGAAGCACAGTCTTCCTGAGTAGCAACGCTAGCATACCCGTGCCAGATCACAGCAATCGCTTTTGCCTCAATAGCTGGCACTGATGGAAGACCAACCGCGACCATGCAGCCTGGTGGCTTCGTCTTAGACGACAGCGCTGTGAAAAATTACCTCGTTTCAAGAAGAAGGATCAATTTGGAGGCTACAAAACAAACACTCAATGGGAAGATTGTATTCATTATCTCTGAACATTACACGGCAGGATTTTAAGGGTCTAGAAAAATTTAATCTCTAGGATGACAAGGAGGGAAACGTTCTTAGCAAATGACCTCTTCTAATGGCAGTCCAGAAGCGGGACCACTCCTCCTTTTCCCAGATTACACCTTTTTTTAAAAAATTTTTTTTTAAACCTCACAAGATCTCACAGTTTGGAGGATTATAAAATTCTTTATCTATGTAGCAACATCATCATCATGCATCTCTCCAAGATGGAACGGAAAAAAAAACAGGGTGAGCATAAGCCACACAAAGGAAAAAAGATTTTCTTTGGGTACACTAACTGATTTCTGCCATCATGTAAAAACAGGTCCTGTTTTGGTTTTTCACAAAAACTAAGATTAAATTTTTTCATAATTATTTTAATGGTATTGGTGCAGTTCTGAGGCCCTCATGACACCGGAAGGGTCGGACAATTGGTTTGAAATGTTGAAATTCAGCAGATGTTCAAGTGACCTTTGAAGAAATTTGCAGGATTCAGTTTGATTGACACAAATTCTATCTAAAACAGGCAAAAATCATATGGCACTAGGCAATCAGATAAACGAGTTCTACAGCGACACAAAAATCAAAATTGCGTATTTGTTTTCAAAATGGAGTTACTTCCTATTGAACACACATTTTGTCTTTTCAACAGGAAGGATTCAACAAACAAACCCATAGCCAGGCACTGGTTAACAATCTATTCAATTTTTGCAATGTGCACCATAAATCTTTATAATATACTTATTTTGTGACACAGCTTTAGGATGCTTCTGCAGACTGAAATATTCAGAAGACTCTTAAACTAAAAAAAACCAATAACAACAAAAAACAACAACCCACACTAAATCTAAACTTTAAATGACATAATAGCAAATCCAGTTTTCCAACTTTATGAAAAGCTCACAATTTTTCAGAGACTTTCTTTAAATCAGGGTAAAGTTTAAGACAAATATCCACAGATGTGGATGACCACTTCCCCAAACTCATGAAAAAATATCACAGGAGACATGAGTAGAAATAAACGGGTGCAAGAACCTAGCAATTTTGTCTAAGTGTAACTCTCAAGGTATTTACAGAAACTTGAACAGCTTCTGGATGATATCGCAGCTGCAGTCTGAAACAAAATTTACATAACAGTTGTTATGCTGCGAACATGTATATTTATTACTATTTATGACTATATTTCAGTTCTGTCTTCCTTAAAGGAACTGGATATTTTTAGGGCAAAGAAAACAATTTAATCCTTTTTTGTGACCAAGCAATCATTCTGCTTTTAATCTTTTCAGTTTTCACTTTTTGATAGAGGAGTTGAGACCACACAACTTTTAACCAACATGTTACTGTACACAGGCCTTTGTACATTAGTAACTATGTCTCATTCTATAAATCACCATTTCTCACTCCAGATTATCCTAGTGACCAGTGTTACTCCAAACAACAACCCTAAAAACAGTAATTCAGAAGTCATCTTTAAAATCATTACCTTAAAACATTACTGTTCTCTACAACCAACCAGAACCAGAACTTCAGAACTAAATAAAATTCAGTAAAGTTTCTTACAACACATCTGGAATTTCAGTCTACAAACTAGAACTCCAAAAAGGAGAGTCAGACAGAGGCACAGAATAAAAACAATCCAAAATGGAGGCAAAACCTAGCAAAAAAAAATTTCCTCATCTTGAGTATCTTAAAAACAGCAAGGAAGCTTCAACTCAGATACTGCAAGTTAAGAAATCTGCACAGGTAAATGCGCAACGTGAACTGAAAAAGTTTCAAGTATGCAATATGAAATACTTCAAGAAACCGAGTTTGTACTGAGTAATGAAAACTAGGTCTAAAAGCTTTGCTCTTATCAAAAGATGTGATAATTTATTATTTTCCCTTATTTTTACACTAATAAACCGTACCAACTCTATACTTCTTTAATAGACCCAATTAAAATTTTGACTGTAATAAGCCACACATTCAAAGAAATGATCAGGAATTGGTTGCAGGGTTTTTGCTTTAACATATCTAAATAAATTCCAGTATAGCCATAGCATTTGGGCATGAAAGGAGTGGCTTCATTTTTAGGGTTTCACCTGACTTTCTGAACATTACTCAGTTATTCTGCGCAGCTCATGGGCAGGCTGGGCAGCTTTATGAAAGAGGGGGCTCAGGCACACATATCTCCCAGGGACTCTGCCAGTCAGTGAGGCTTCCAGCACGCTGCGCCTTCACATGAGCCACCTCGATGCCTAGTCACGATTCTTTTAGCTGACGAATTCTGCCAGCAGACCGGCAAAATAAATACTGTTTTTATATATGCGCTTACAGTGAAATTATTCAGAAAACTAAAAATTTGAGGTTTTGTAGAAACGTAACAATGTTCTCGCCTCCAACTAGTCTAAACTGAAGCTTTGAAAAGCTTGCTGCTTTTACACTTCCACTGGTAAGAGCAATAATAATAATAAAAAAAAAATATTTCAATGCAGAGGGCAAAAGCCGATTTAACATTTCTGTTCTTCTAAAGTAGATCTGATATAAACTGAAAAACACAACAAGAATAAAAATGTTTGTGCCACTTCTACATTAAGGGTCTCAACACTTACCACCAGTGATACTGTAATTAAGGGAGATATTTCAAAGACACAAATTCCCTAGTTAGAGAAGGCTCCTGATCTCTCTCAAAGAGACAGACTTTCCACACAGCAGATACAGAGCCCCCGAACAATTTTATCCAGCGTCTGTAGTACGCATGCAAAAACCAGTTGTCAGAACATATTTCTATTGCTAAAATTTCTTTACAAAATTGAGGACTAATGGGCAAATTTGCATATAAAATGCAAGTGCATTTTAAACACAGATCTAAGAGTTTGGAGTGAATGTAAAGGGAGGTAGCTTTACAGTTCATTTTGAAACCTACATAAATTTGAGATTTAGGATTATGATTTATGAAGGGGTCATTCTTTTACCACAGACTGGATTCTTAAAAAAAAAAAAAAAAAAAAATTGAGCAAAGTATCTAAAAACCTCTCCCAATAATTTTTAGAAAGTGAAACAAATCTACGAATTTCAGAAGAAAATGTATTTCAGTAAAGCAACATCAATTTATTTTTGCAGTAGCCTCTGGAATTAAGGAATTTTCCTTGGGTTGACTTTCTGTAAACATACAGTTTTTAATAATTTTACAAGAGCATGTAATTTCTATGGATTCTGAAATGAGTAAACCTCATTTCTTAGCCAAAACTGTCTTTAGTTAGTTACAAAAACAATAAAGAGTTTCATAAAATTAACCAATAACAAGTAGGGTATTTATAGTCAAAGACCCTATATTTAAAACATTTCTATCCAAAGGTTTTTTATCATAAGATAAAGGGGAGTTCCAGCTTGCTTTCAAATTTTTTTCCCCGCCCTCAAGTGGCACATATTTTAGTTTATTTCATTTCCTGACAGTATCAGGAAATGGAAGGACAAAGTGAATTTTGTCAAAGGGTTACACTACCAAGCACACGATCTTTGACTAGTCAGTTACGAGGTTTTTGGTAAGATGTCTGAAACAACTAGCAGACTTATTTCACTCTGTTGTACTCAGCCAACTGTAGAAATTTTCTTTTTGCAATGGCTATTACAATGCATAACAGTGAAGGGTGCACTGAATATTTTGAATATACTATGCTAACTATTAAAGTCTATGTGCTACATGGTCTTGTGCCAGATACGTTAAATTGTTAACAACAGCTACTCCAAAGACTTAGCCCTTGTTGACTACGTTTTGCATTAACACCTCAAATTTTCCTCCTTGCACGCTCAAGTATCAAATCTTACTTAAAAATATTTAAGAATAATTTAACTGCATTTTTGTTGTAAAGTTAGCTCAATACTCTGAAGAATGTCTTAGAGTGATGAATGGATGATACCACGCCAGGAAAAAAAGGAACTAAGCCTGTATCTCTAACGTGCAAGAGGATTTCTTTGAATTAAATTGTACAGCTGAAGAGAGCTGATATAACACACCACAACTATTCCACCTACTGAGATTTCCAGGGAAGGCTGCAAAGTTGCAGTCAGTCTTGACCTGTACGAACTTCACTATAGTTAGTTACCATTCTGAAAGTTCCTGGGAATTGTTAGCAAAAAGTCTTATTCCACATTTCCAAAAGCATGAGGGGAACTTAAGAGGACAGGGCAGTGACCACAAAGAGGAAAAAAAAGACAAGAAAATAAGGGCTGAGGGACGGACAGAAAGAGCAAAGAAGAGTCAAGAAACACTGGATTAAAAAAAACAAAATAACAAAACAACAACAACAACAACAACAACAACCCCCCCCCCCAAAAAAAAACTACAGGCCAAACAGGCACAGTCCCAAACAATAGTGGTTATATCCTGCATACGTCCAGCAGTAAACAGAATTCCTACTGAAATAAGTGAAAAGAAGCTCAACAAAAATGATACCCCTTTTTCACAACAGGGCTTACCCAACCCAGTGTGGGGGGAAAAAAATCTCTATTTATCTTCATGCAGTTACCAGCAAAAGCAAGAATGTTTTGATTTTTGCTTTCATCCAAACATGACATATTTTTGCCATTTGTTAAATCTGATAAGCAGTTATTCCTGTTTAACATCCATGGTTTAGAAGGCATTCTGAAAACACAAGCCATTACAGAGAAGCACTAAAGAACTAAATGGTTTTGCACAGATTCCAGATGCGTTTAAACTGTAGCAGCATTTCCAGCAGAATGGAGATAGATACATTTGTCAACACAAGTGACAATATTTTGTATTTTTCTAGAGATGGCTACTACACTAAGGAAATTCACTGAGGTATAAGCCTGTATGTAAAATCCTATGGAAGAAAAAAAAATTGTAATGTTTTTGGGTTTCCTAATGGCCACTTCTAATCACTCATGATTAGGCTTTTTAAAGAAGCACAGAAAAAGATGAGGCCACAGGGGCTAAAACATATCTCTGGGACAGGAAGTTTTGCACTTTGGAAAGAGATTTTTTAAAGTCTCATGTTAGAATTGGAAGTGACTGTTAGGATTAATAGCACTAATCAGGAATTTTATTCTTAAGCAAGTATTCCCAAACTGGAAAACCCCAAGATGTTTTTGGAGGGAAGGAGAGAAAGGGAAACTGAGCACACAAATTAATGCAAAAATAGGTATATTTCTTAACCCACCTGCTATTAGGTCATCAAGAGTGTCGGTAAGCGTCTGTGCTGGAGTGGCAACCATTAATCCGTCTGGTTCTTGAACTAACAGCCCCTGCCCAGCAATCTGCTGCTGCTCTCCTACATTCTGCTGATTACCTAATGCTTTCTGAAGTTCAAGAGACTCTGTCCCATTATAACCTAAATTACCAGAAAAATTACATTGCGGTGTTGGCAAAGGCTGGATAGGGACAAACTCTATTTGTTCAGCAGGTGGTGGAGACTGTTGTTGCTCGTCATCTTTAGACAAGATTGTGTCAACCTGAGGTAACCCTGAAAAGTTATCCTCTGGCAGACCCTTATCAGCTTCCACTTCTGGGAAGACCCCTGTAAGTGGGCACTGCTGTTGCAGGGGAAGTGGTGTGTCTGTCTGACCTTTGGTCTCCAAATATTCTTTGGTAAACTGCTGTTGTGTTTTCATCTGCAACTGCCTTTCCACCTTCTGTAGCTCCTTCAATATTTTCTTCTTCTTCTGTACTTGTTCTTCTCTGTTCTTTTTAAGTTCTTCAATCTTATCTTTATTTAAAGGTTCACCTTGAATTAATTCCAATGATTTAAGTTGTGCTTTTTCAATAGCACTAATTCTCTGTCCAAGTTCATTCAGCTTGCCTTCAGTCTCTTCTACTATGCATTCCAAAGGCTGGTATGGGTGAAAAGGTGGCAGTAGGTCCTTATCTGCTACCTGCAGGGAACTTGACTTCTGCTTGGATGCACCTAAGCACATGAAAAATGTTTGAAAAAATGCCATGCTGAAGATACCCCATACCTCCCCTCTCTCCCACCAAAAAAAAAAAAGAAAAGAAAAAAAAAAGAAATCTTTACAACTAACACTGCACATCTGTCAAACCACAGAAAGGTAAACCCTATACTCCATTTTAAGACAGACAGGTCAAAGCAAATAGCTGGAATTTTCAATATTGATCCTAAATACAATATTGATCCCTCAAACACAGCTATTTTAATTTTAAGGAATTAGAAGCTTTATGGTTTCTGATATACCTGACAATGCATCTGGTAAGTCAAATCAGTAAGGAGAGCAAGGTAATTTAAATAATTTACTGGATGCTCAAAGTTGTTTTGTTGTGCAGAGCAAATTAAACTAACAAAAGCATAAACCTTTTTCCAGAGGCTAACTTCCAAAAGCAAAGTTGCAAGCAAAAGCAGTCTATATTTAAGAGAAAATAACTCTACAGGAAGATCAATATTTTGAACTAGTATTTCTCCAAATGCTGTAGCATTCCACAGTTACATTACAAACAGAATCCTGCCCATGCAAACTTAAAGACATACACAAATATATTTTAAGCTTGGGCATCCTTTTAAAAGTTTTGAGAGAAGATTAACCTCTTGCTTGCCTCCCTGTCTCCACTAACAAATTAACAACTCTGCTCACTATTAAGACCTAAAAATCTTCAAAAATCTTCAAATCAAATCTTTAAAACCCATCCAGCAAGAAACACCACGCCAGGGCAGTCCTTCCATGAACTATCACAAAGAACCACCTTCAGGCAACACAAGCTGCTTTTTTGAAAGCCACATATGTGAAAGCTCCAGTCAGATCTTGCTAATATGAATCTATTAAATGCTTAAGTTATTACTTCAGTGTTAAAAAAAAAAAAGTTTAATTAAAAATGAGAAAGGTTTTAGCTTCAAAGAATTTTCTACAGTAGCTCTCCTTCTGTAAATGGTGATATATGTAGTATTTTTTAAAAGAGACAACTTGAACATTAGTAAAATGGACTCATGCAATTCATCGTTAAAAGGGGAATTAAAGTTAGACAGTCTTAGCCATTGCTTATTAAACATACCTAAACATAACACTGTTAAGTGAAAGTCTGGATGGAGGAACTAAGTATCAGATAAATCACTAGTTCTGGAATGATTAAGTTTCCTAAAGCACTGCTTTATTTCTCCCTGGGACTTCCTTCATCAAACTATTAATTCATAAGAGATCCCACTTTACACTGCTGTCAAAAGAGGAGTCTCACACACACACACTGCACTTTCAGACAAATCTGTTTTGAGAAACTAATTGAGGAAAACAGAAATATGTGAGAACTTTCTCTTAAAAAAGAGAAAGAAGAAATACTAAAATAGACCTGAACCAAACTTTGCGCTGAACAACTTCACCAATCAGACTCTCTGGAATGAAAACAAAGACTATCTAAATTTAAAAGAAACAACACAAGTCTTGATAACTTCAGGAAATATCCTAGAATGTCATCCCAGCATGCTACAAACACTATAGGTACATCCAGACTGATACCCTTTAGCAAGCTCCTTCTCTAGCTTAATATTTTATATTGCTGCCTTGCACTGAAAGATCCATAGTCCCAGTTGAATCCCTAGGCCAAATATTTTTCTTATTTTTTTCTCTGAACCGTAAGTCCCAAAAGAATTTTTCCGAAGAGGATGAAGGATTTGATTAAAGATTAGCAATAACGCTCTTTATACTGGCTGGTAGATAACTATCTCAAGTCTGTTCTAAGCTGTTAGCTATTTGGCTTTACAGTGTACTTTTAAGGTTTATATAGTTATCCTTTCATTTTAAATAGTGTGATTTGATTTACAAATTTATAGTATCTTTTAAGTTTTAGAGACTACTCTTGAAAACATATTTACACTCACCAAAAGAAGTTAAATGTTTTTCTATATCTTTGTTAGAAATTAATGAAAGAAAAGTCAACTGGTCCTTTGAAACCAAGCTGCTCCACTGCAAATACCACTGAAGTAGCAGAAACATATCAGTAAATCTAACTCCAAACTAACCTTTAAGATGTGGCTTAGAAAGGAACACTTCATACTGCTGTGTTTTCCTGTCATTCTTAAGGTTATCATATTTATCCTTTTCATAATAACATAAACCATTTCCTGACTTTCGATAGGTCTGGACAGCTTACATCACCCCATAGAAAAGAGAAGTTGTAGTTCAAAGAGCCCCCAAATAATAAAGTATCAATATTGTCCCTCTCGATTAACTCCCACCTGGGGAGAAAACAAGCCTGATTGTCACAAGAAACCTTTGCTAAAACCACAGGAGAAAGCACAGAGCAGAAGTACAGTCTTGCATAAAGACCTGATGCTTCTAGTCTATATGTACTGACTAAAGGACACAAGGTTGGTCACACTATGAGCAACAGACTCCCCAAAGGGCATCTCAAGATTTGGAATGAACATCAAAAGCTCAGGCAGTTTCTGAAAACAGAATTTAGTAAAATTAATACAGCCCATGTCATGCTATTGGACAAAGAGTATACAAATATGGCCACTCTGCAAACGAAGAACTAGGCTCCCGGAAACTCTGAAGGTGTGGAGATGCACTGTAATCAGCCTCTTATTTGGCCACTGTTCAGGTTGTAAACCACCCTTTCCACGTCAGAAAATATTTGCAACCTGTAGTATTGGGGAAGATGGAAGAGTATGAGGGGTGGGAAGAAAGATTAAGGATTTGCTGAACTTGAGGTTCACATCCTAACAACCATTTCAACATATCAGAGGTGGAGAAGCTGCTGCTGGTAGCTTCAGAAAATGCAAGTATTGTAATATAAGAATATTAAAAGTATTTAAAAGTAGCAATTAAAAGTTTCCTAGTAGAGTCAGATTCCTTTAACCACTGTTAAACTTACAGGTTAATAACTTTTTGAAAAAGTACCTACTGAACACAACCATAAATGTCTTCTCCCTAAAAGAGTTTAATAGGTTCCACAATGACAGGCAGAATGCCAACAGTCTGTTAAGATGCTGTTATTCAAGACTACAATATCAAATGTAACATGATTTTACTGCTGAAAAGACTGAGTTGGAGAGGCAATCTTCATTTTAAATTTCCTGTTTTTATCCAAATCTCCCCTATAATACAATATCCTGAAAAATACTGCGCCTACTTTAGTAAAGAATCAGGAATAAGACATTATTTTGTATTTTCACTTTTGACATACTTAAGTACAGTAAGATCTAAAAAATAAATTATAGGCCTCACCATAATTAAGTCAGCTTGGCATTTTTCATTTTGTTCATTTATCTTTTTGGCGAACTGTAAATATTCTACACAACTTAATACAAAATTAGACCTAGTAATGTTAAGTAGTCAATCTATTCTCTAAAGCAACTGTTTAGAAGATCTGTTCAGAAGACCTGAAGACAGAGGGTCAATGAAAACCCAGATGCTGCTACACAAATATCACCTGCTATCAGGTAATCAAGATTACAGGAAAGAGAATCATTCAGTTGGCAGGAAACCCAGAGTGGGTACAGCACACTTGGAAAGCAAAGGGGAACACCATCTCATAATTTATTTTGTGTACAGTAACACCAAGTGCTCTTTTATTTACATTTCCAGATTTCCACAGTTTCTGGTTCCTAGCCTTTCCAATTCACTCTTAACCATCAATCCCATGCAAAGCAGAGAGTCTCCATTTCGCTCCTTCCCTCACACCCTCCACTGCCTCTCGCAGGCAAGTCATTTTTTTGACCAGCATATGCTACTCTGGACAAGATGTACTCTGGAAAAATGCAACTTCCCATCATTTCCCCTGAATTCTTACTCACTCACAGGAAATGTGAGATAAAAGCGTCCTATGTGTATCTGTTGTACTTCTCCAGGGCACTGCAGAGAGTCTCACCAGCACCTAAATTGGTCTGCAGTATTCCATTCATCCAGATCAGCATCCCCCCAAACATTATTAGTAATCCCTGAGCATTGAGTACAATGCAGTGGAAAACACCATTATGTCTTCTGGCTGCAAGTAACATTTAGAGTTCTTAGACCCTGCACTGCCTGCAAACAAGAATCTGGAAAAAAAACCCTTGATGTTTCTAGTCTGCAAATAACTCTAAGCTATTCAACTCTTCTAACTTAAATTTGCATAAAATATGTTCACTTTCACAGGCTCTCTGATACCATCTTTCATCCCTAGGATTACAATCTGATATCATCTTTCTTTCCTAGTGCTTAAGATTCTCTAGGAACTTGCTCTTCTTGTTCCAACTTCTAATCTAAAGGACATCTTGTTTTCCCAGGAAGCACATAATTTATATGACTTTTTACAATGAATAGAGTAGCACAGGTGAGATGCAAGCCATCCAAAATAAATCTAGTTCAAACCAACTGATCAACTTTTAATGACAATGAGATTAGATGTACCGCTTGTGTTTGTTAACATCCAAACGATGGCCCATACGTTACACTAATAGTGCAAGGAGGCACTTCTGCTGCCCTCCACAGGTCTGAGGACAGAGGTATTTACTCCAAGAAAGTTTTGACAAGCAGGAAGTAGATACATAGGTTTTTTAATTTTTTTTAATGTAAATAAAGCCTAATTCATGTCTTACCCTAAAAGCACTGACTGATGAATTAGCAAGAAGAGACATTCTTGCTGACCAAGTGTTTCTGAGAAGTAATCACAGTTAAAAACGATCACTAATTTATTTTTAAGGTCATTTCAGAAGAAGATTGAAGATTTGTTTTTCCAGCCCATTATAATTGCCAGGAGATTTCTATCAATGCAACTGCACTTCAGCTTTGTAGTTTTCATCTTGGCCACCACCAGCAGTTTTATTTGGCATTAGATGAAATTCTGACACTTGTTGACAGTTAGCTCCTTAATTTCAAGAGTTGTTAACTGGAAAAAAAAAAAGGATCCAAATCCAGACAATTAAATTCCAAAAGCTTTTTGGCATACAAATTGACAACAAGAAAATCTCCACTGGGGGATACATGTCTGTACATACAAACACATCTCCAAATAGTATCCAAGTCTGTATGAATCACCATGTCATCCTGATAGTTAATATCACACCTAGAACTTCAAAAACACATCAGATTTAATCTGTTCCTCCCTTCGCACTAGGCAGATGTCAGGAAGCATAAATCCATAATAAAGTATTTCAAAGATCTTCATGGTTTGTCACAGAAAAGCCTGTCTGCTATTATTCTTACACTTCAGAGTGAAATCAGATTTTTTCAAGAAATAGGATGACCAAAGTTTAGGATTTGATTTGCAGTTGGCAGTTAAAACTCACCAGCTACAACAGGAGAAGGGCAAGCTCAATACTGAATTTTTGTGAAAATTCCATATTTAATTCTATAATTCATATCAGTAAAAAAAAAAAAAAAATCAGATCTGAAGCTGGGGAAACAGTCACTCCATGTACATACATGCAAAATATAATATTAAATAATTTGGCTAGCTGGACAACGAGATAATAACCTACAAAATTTTCTAGAAAATTTCATCTGCAACATTGTTTTCAACAATGTTCTAACTCTTCTTTATGAAGAACAAGATGATTCATGGAGGACTGAATGTTTAGATGAGTTTATATTCAACTACGGTTCTCTTGTGAACCATGTAATATTTTGCCTATCTTTATCACTTCCACAGCTGCTTTTACAGGCTACTTGCCAGCAATAGGTGCAATGATATCCAAGAGCCAAAGGCTACATGGTTGAAGAGAAAAACCCCACAGTGTAATCAACTAACTCAGTTTTCTGAAACAAAAAACTTTAGTTACTTTCCAACTTTAATCTTCTACCCAAGTTTCTTTCGGTAGCTTGATAGAATCTAACTGGGAACTTGCTCAGATGCAATTAGTTAGCAGGTGCCAGTCAGACGACTGGATCTTCAGAGGAATAAAATTTCACAAACCACTTTGAAAATGTTTTTGTACACTTATGCTCTTGGGGGCATATGCATGCATCTTGTTTAAATAATCTGCTTGTGCTGCTGAAGATTCACATAAAAGAAAAACAAGAATGCAAGTCTGCTAAGAAAGTATGAGTGAAGTTAGAAAGTCAAGAGGTACGGACTGTTTTTCCCTTGAGGTACAAAATACTATCTGGAGTTATCCGTCTTTATAGATATACTAGGCTTGGGATCTATTGGTAGAAAATCAGAAAGGGCGGAGTGCAAAATCTCTGAAGTAGAATTTATAACCTTACATTAAAGCCAGGGAAGAAGAAAAAATCTAATTTAGGATCCTGCATGGGAGAGAACAAAGAAAGTTGCATTTTACTTGGTAACTCATCTACGATAACTGGGTCAAGTGCTGACCCAGGCAGAAAACACAGAAATGGCAAGAGTATATTGGAAGATGTTGAACCATAAGAAACAGTGAACAGACAGTTGGACTGTGCACTAGAGAAGCCTGAAAAGGGTCAAAACAAAAAGTCTGGTAAAGTCATCTTTCTAATCCTATTGTTAATCCGACCCCTATTTCAAATAAATCACACAATGTGTGAGATAGCTCTGTCAGAATATATCCCAATATAACTATTAGGCAAAAAAAGTCAGATTTAGAGTAGAAAACGTTTATGGAGTTTGTAGCTATTGAAGCTATGTGGTGTTTTCTTCAAGTCATTAGCTTGTGAGTAAAATTTAGCATGGGGGTATGGGGGTACTTACAGCAGTGCCAGTATATGAAAGCTTAAAACATTCCTAAAAACTACTTAACTCTAAGCAGATTCTTTCTCCCCACTCAGGGCCCAAGGGCAGATGTGGACAGTTTTTTTTGTGAAAATCTGTTAAATCCATTCAGTCTTGTCAAATTCTAAGAACCAGTTCCCCAAATAAGAAAGACTGTAAGTTACTGCCCACTAAAACACAACAGTGGAGAAGTCTAATGACAGCATACTGGTAAGTTTGAAGCACTCAGTTAAGTTTGCCAATTAGTTAGTTTGTAAGCACAATTTCAAATTAGTGGTGAAGTGAAATGTATTTGGAAAAAGCTTACAAAGTAACTCATACTTCATATGAATTCAAACAAAAAACCCTACTGCTACATTCCAGACTTCCTAAGCACCCCCTTTTTGCACAAGTGTATTGTTTTTCAATCATGTTCTACAAACTGCTGTGGGTACACGCCACAGCACTCGCCAAACATGTTCTGTGAAAGACTAAGCACACTGACAAGTCATGAATAACCACCGAGAGCTTCGAATCCCATTCTTAAACATTAACTTGCATTTACAAGCCATACAAGTTTATCAATGGCAACAATATTTCAGATGACATTCTCTGCACAGAGCGATTCCTTGAAGAAACCTAACAGCATTCCTTACAAGCATTTCATATGCTGGAAATGTCCCCCAATTTGCAAGAAAACTGCCTTTAAAGGTATACTTAAAATTACAAAAAGAGTCTGATGATATTCACAGCTTATACTCACTAGGACTGACAGCTCATGGAGCCTGTGTAAAATTAGTATGGGGAATTCCTTAACATCCCAGCACGTTTGCGAGGGAGTGAGTGGGAAGAGCAATCTGTCTTAATAAGGAAAGAATTACACCGGCTAGACTCAGACTGTGTCAGGAGAAACAGTTTATAAGCAGCTCTTCAGTCATCCCCTCCACCTCATTTTGCCTTGCAAAAAGTCTAACTGCTCAGTGCCAAAGCTTAAAGGGGAGGAGAAAACAGAGAGAGAGAGAAAACAGAGAGAGAGAGAAAACAGAGAGAGAGAGAAAACAGAGAGAGAGAGAAAACAGAGAGAGAGAGAAAACAGAGAGAGAGAGAAAACAGAGAGAGAGAGAAAACAGAGAGAGAGAGAAAACAGAGAGAGAGAGAAAACAGAGAGAGAGAGAAAACAGAGAGAGAGAGAAAACAGAGAGAGAGAGAAAACAGAGAGAGAGAGAAAACAGAAAGAGAGAGAGAAAACAGAGAGAGAGAGAAAACAGAGAGAGAGAGAAAACAGAGAGAGAGAGAAAACAGAGAGAGAGAGAAAACAGAGAAAGGGAGTTGTGGGGAGAGGGAGAGGAAATGTGTTCACACATTTGGGTGCAGGCTGGGGACCTGACTATACCTGGAGGTAACACTCATGGCAAGGGTGTTGGGCTCGCACGAGAGGGCGGCATGGAGAGCCACCTGCCCCAGGGCTCAACTGCTCAAGCACGCTTCATGTAATCAGCTCTAGGGTCAATTCTCCTTTTCCCCTGTATTTGATTATTCTTTATCTAGTCATGAGGTTACCAGCTCTGCACAGCACATTCATCTGAATGTCTCTAGATCCACTGTCAGCTCTGAAGTGTTTTTCTTTTCACGTGCTGCTAAATATTGATATTAAATCATTTGCCAAAACAATTGTTCAAGGAGCAGCTATTCCATATGCCTTCTTAGTCTACTGAAGGATAATGATGCCATTCAAAATTAATCAACTGCTGCCATTGCACTTCTTGCAAAATTGATGCAGATACTATAAAACAGACTAAGCTGAAGTTAAAAAGGCTGGGTGTCCCCCTGCATTCCCTAAGTAGCCAACAGTTTATCCAAGAACTTAGAGGCCCAAGTCAAATTCTGAAGGCAAGAAATTTGTCTCTCCCAGAATAAGCAATTTTGTAATATAATAACTTAAGACTACATTTTTTCCCAAGGAAATAAAAAATATATATATCTATCTGCACCTTCTTTTACCCCTCGTCTCCCAAGAAGTCTAACAATGAAATCTGGTATATTAAGAAGTTAAGAACCAAAGCTTAGCAAAGAGCTCTTACAGTTAAAGTATCAGAGTGGTTTAATTACAATGATCACACAGTGTTTAACGCAAAATATCTTTTTTGCCCTAAAGACTTCAGATGAATGAAAGCTTTATGCAATGCTTCATTAGTCCAATGGCACACTCCAGACTGCTACGTCTCTTCCAACACATCACAGATTAGGTTTTGCCAACACACATGAAGCATGTCCTGAAACACTGAGAACTAAATCTCCCAATGCAATTTCAATAACATACTACTGCTAAACAGATGCCTAAAATACATACTGACATTTATTATAAGTTTTTGATGGAATCTATTTCTTAAACTACATCAATTATCTGCATTTTATGATTTGATTAAATATTGCCAGACTTCTAGCTTATACTTTAATCTTCTGACTCAGTATCAACTAATCTTTCATTGATTCCCATGCACCATAAAATATATTCCCAGAACACTATCCTGCTTAGCGTTGCCAATACTTATTTAATTGTAAGGGCACACATGCTGGTATATATTTTTTCCTGTTTTATTTGAATCAGAAGTTGCATATGCTTTTCATTTTTTATATATTCATTTTTATAGACTCCAAAATAGCAAAACATTCTATGTATATTAAGTTCTAGGAAAACTGTACAATAACTATATTTGAGAAAAGAACAACTGCACATCAATTATCAATACATAGCATATATGCATAGAAAGAGTCAAGGATGCATATTTAAACACCATCAGGTACACAATTTTTTCTATTCATTTGTGCTCCAGGGGGTTTTTTGTTTCTTTGTTTTAGGAAGCATTGAGCACATCCAGAATTAAGGAATTAAGTAAAGCTAATAGAACTTTGGATACTATAATATTTCATTTCTCCAATAAAAAAAAAAAGAAAAAAGAAAAGAAAAAGCAAACAAAAATCCAAAGCAGTGAGTCATTAACAGTTGCAGTTTTTAAACTTTCCACTAGAAAATCTGCTTCTCTGAGTTTAGTTATCAGAAGTGAAGAATTCAGTACAGAATCCATGGCTGGTAATGAACTGCTAAATTTGCCATTTAATGACTGAAAATATTTTTAACCAGTCAGTTTAGCTGTATTCAAAGCAAAAATCCTGATGTGACTATTACTTATAAAAGTACTATTGCTAATACAAAAGAAATTTTCCTCTAAGTAGATCTGCTTCGGGATTCTATAATGCCAACATGCTTGTGTTGCTATTTTAGAAACAAGAAAAGACGTTGATATATCAAGTTCATGGATAAGAGTTGCAACTACTCTAGATGATCAGTGTACAATATTTAAAAATCAACACCACACCTAGCATTTACTAATGTTTTGACTATTTGGACTGTTTGGACTATTGCAGTTACCAGAGTCATTTTCTTCCAAAAAGTTAGAATAAGCATCATCAGGAACCAGTGCTACTATATTGTAGTATACAAGAAAATAAGCAAAAACTACACACTGCATAAAATACTTAAATATAAAAGTTATACCTTCATTACAGGTGTTTAAGAATTGGAGGGGACTATACTATGCATAAGCGCTCATAAAATTTTCCCCAGCCTATAAGTTTCCAAATTGCATGTATTCTCCAAGTGGCTGCATACTAACCTTTCACCACTCCCAAGAGAGGTGGCGAGTTCTCTTGAGGGGTTCTGTCAGGTTCCTGCGGAGGTACAACCATAGCAAGCGTATGCACCGGTACACGTGGAACCTTAAAATAAAGCCACAGACACACACTCAGATAAAAACCTCTTGAAGGGACCCAGTCTTGAGGTGTTAATACAACATACTTTTCTACAGCAGACCTCCACTCCACTCTTCCCTAAACTGTGTATGCCATGCTGTCTCTTGGTATAACACGTTCCATGCCATTTTATTGTGGGTAACATGTCAAAGTTAGCTATTGTTATTCCTTGCCTACCACCAAACTTACTTTGCAGGCAGTACCAGACAGAACCCCATGGCACATCAGTTTTCAAATCTGTAACCTGTTTAAAAATGCTGGACTGCGTAGGCTGTAACAATGTTAACATCTTTAGGGTTTCAATCAACTAACTCCATTAGAAATCTACTTCTCAGACTACTTGGAGAATTGCAAATTTATGCAATATTTTTTTTTTTCATATAACAACCAGAATCAATAATGACATTTGAGAGGTGCTGTCACAAGGCTTTAGAATAGTTGAAATAAAATACTGAGCAAATGCAATCAAGAAAATAAATTCTTTTGACATACTAGGTTTGAGACTATCTTGTTTAAGGAGCAGAAAATGTAACAAAAAGTTTACGCACTTTTCAGGACACGGCAGACAAACAATACCAACTAACTTTCTCACTCTCTACCATTTCTAAATACACAGCTTTGATCTTTTCTTTCCACTGTATTTGTTTGCATCGAAGAAGCTTGAGAAGTTAACTACGAGGGAAGTGTTTCATTATGATATTTAAAAAAAATTCCTTATGCCTTACCTGAGACTGATCCTGAGATGGTGGCGTGAGCTGAGACAAGTCTGCTGCAGGAACTGACAAAACATTATTTGGGTAATCCAGCAAGTAAGAAACAACATTGGTATGTCCTCCTTTTGCGGCTTCAATGAGCATTGTTGAGCCATCCTGAAGTGAGATTTTGGAAATAAAAGTCATAAGATGAAATCTGCTGCCTGCTGCACCATGTAACATATGAATTAGTCCATTTAAAATTGCACATTTACCAACTAATGGATACAATCAACTATGCGGTTCTTTAGGTACGGGTAATAAGTACGATAAATAAATAGTTAAGTGAATACCTTCAGCCGATGAGTAGGATCTGCACCATGAGCCAGAAGGAGCTCAACAACTGCCAGGTGGCCTCCTGCACATGCCAGTGACACCACCGTGTGGTCATTATTAGCTGTAGCCCTGTTAACATTGGCACCTATAAAAGGAATATCTCATTACAGAATTAAATATGAGGAATTCTTAAATTATCAACAAAGACGGTATTTTCTGGAACAAAGATAAAATTTTCTTTTCTGGTTATCCTAATTTGTAACATGTTTCTGGGGTGAAAGCAAAACTAATGGTTTGTACACAGATTCCTGGTCATCTTGTAAAGATAATGTAGTAATGATACAGTAACAGTGGGCCGCATAAGTGGTAAGACAGAGGATGTCCAAAGGACAACTTTTACATTATTGGCCTAAGCAGTAATCAGTGTAGTATAAGGCATTACTTTTATTGTTTCAGATAGTATTTGAGAGTGGGTTTTTTTGTCTGCTTGTTTTTTAATAAAGAAACTGAATATGTGCGCCATGCTGCAAAGGTATTTATTAATCTATACAGTGGAGCAGAAAAAATAACATGCAAAACCTTTTGTCATCCATTGTCCATATATCATAAACTAATTGAAATTCCAAAAAAACCCGCAACAGTTTGACAAAGGCCCATATACACGCACACAAGATTAATTTGGAAAAAAAGATCACAAATATTCAGAACTGTTCAGTGGTATTTTAAGTTGAAACTAGTATTTTACCTTTGCTAATAAGGAATTGCACAGTGCATAAATGACCAGCTCTCGCAGCCTTCATTAGTGGGGTCCTCCCACCTTCAGATTCATGCTCCTATCATAAAGGGAGAGAAAACAGATGTTGCATAAATGAGCAAAAATTATACCATAGTTTCAGCTGTTGAAACATCTGCTGATGGGGCCAAAATTTCAGTCTCAATAGAAGGTCTATCTCTTAAACTCACCAAGATTCATTATCATGGTAGTTTAAATACGGAAGCACACTGTCAGAAACCGCTAAGATCGCATCTGTACTGTTAGTCATACAAGGAACTTTCCTGATTGAGGTGTCCCATTTTATTCTAGTGTCCAAACGCATAAGAAACACTAGAGATTGGTAACATCTCATTTCCTCCTGAAAAAAGGGACTAGGTACTTAACGCAAGTATCATCCAGTGTCATGAAGTATACAAATAACTGATGTTTCAGGGTAACAGTTCTCAGAACTGTCATATGCTGTATGCCAGACTTTTAAAATTGAAATAATGTCCAAAGCGTATAAAATAAAAGTATTTTTAAAAGATGAGGATCACCAGTAAACATGAGAGAATCATTTCTGGTGCTTTTTTGGTTGTCTGCATATCCTTCACTGCAGGTCAAAAAATCTCTGAAGAAAAGAACTGGAGAAAAAAGCATTAAGAGGACAGAAGGATGACTTGAGTTTTGCTGATGATAGGAGCAGACAAAGAAAGGAATGAATGACAGGAAAGATTTCGTAATTAAAAAGAATTCTGAAAACTGGAGAGACATGGTTGGATACCACTGTATTAAAGAAGTTACAGAGGAAGAAAATCTGCATGTTATGCAGACATGATTGATATCCCAAAGAATGCTGACTAATATATATCAACCCTCCCACTGCAACAAGGGGAGAGAATATCATCTTCTTGAGAGTGTTCATATTTGCACGCCTCAAATTCAGTCTGATCAATAATGCATTAGGACTGTTTTTGTTTTGTTTTTTTTAATTAAATACCTGGAAAGCCAAGCTCTAAATTCACAATTTAATTATGGAATCACATGTATATTTGACAGTGAAAATTAACAGTACTGACAGGGGATGATATCGCTGTTTACAAATATAGAGGACAAGAACAGACTTGACCAAATAAATTAACTCCTTCTCATACATTTCAGTATTCCTGAAAACTTTGCATTCGTCCTTTGAAGTGTTGCACCCTAATTCAGCCTTCTGTTCACACAGTTGAGGGGGGGGATCTCTGGCTATACTGGAGACTGACCCTGTAAAGTCAGCACTACAAATCACTCCTTTGCCATGAGGGAGGTAACACTAACACTCTCCTATGTACTTGGGAAAGGCCAGAAGCACTCTGCCGCTGTCCCTTAGTAAGAATATTGTATTACTGTACACTGCTTTAACACACAGGTTTAAACTCCATGTTGGTGCTCTGATTCCTTAACTTACTTGACAGAGGAAAAGAAAAAGCCAATATTGTATGCACAATTGCATGCAGTCAGATAGGAAACATTACAGACTTACTGCTGAAGTCAGCTGATTGTTTTGGAACAATTACATTCCACTCCCAGGGTGAATAACTGCTTAGCTGTCGATAAATACATGCATGCTTTTGGATTGTCTGTATGTCACAAATATTTGCAGAACATGTCAAAATAATTATTCTAGTATACGGCCTTATGAAGTTCAAGAATTAGTAGCATACCCCTGATCTCTGATGCCTACTCTGGTATTTGGCATAACTTTTCCTTTCTCAGCTACTGACAATAGATCATAAAAAGCTAGGTGCTGCTGCTAGTCTTATACACAGTAAATCCCAGTACTGCAGACAAACAAAGCACCTACAGATGCAAAGAACTATTAAACAATATTTCACTGACTGAGCAGGACCAGAACACTACTGCCCAAAAAATTTCTAACATGTTTCATCAAAATCCCTATTGAAACAACAGCAAAGATAGCAAATAGCGAAATTTATTTTAGCCAATCTTAGTTGTGTTCAAGATAATGAAAGACCATTCTATATTACATAGAAATGTAGTATTTCAGATGACTAGCAGAGTCAGATACCACTATCTGCAACAGAATTCTCCATTCTAAAGAGATCTTACTGTCAAAAACTTAAATATGGATGTCAGGAAGTTTCTTTATTTAAACACAATGTAATTACCCTATCCAGCTTGATAAACCATCACTTCATCAAGCAGGCACAACTTGATCCTCAATGTTTATACACTTCAAATACTTGCAGTACCATTCACATCCATCTGTCCAATCAAGCTAAGCCATTTGCATGCTACCTGCTGTAAATCTTCAAAAGTTATCCTACTCTGACAGCATTTTTCATATCAGAAGATGGAGAAATGTTATGCTTTACTTTAAAATGAAATTAATTGTGTGACTTCAGCTCTTTATGAGGCCCTCTTAGACGCTAACAGATAGCATCAACTCAAGTTCTACTGACTAATACCTAGACCAAACCGAAATAAGTTAAGACAGTCCAATGTCTTTGCCTGCTCGCACCCTTTTCTTAACCCGAAATCGCCAGAAGTTTCAAAAGATTTTTTTTTGAAACTGCAGTAGATACTTAACCAAAATGAGGACAGAGAACATGACTGTCGTCCAACAGCATCCCCAATCAGTTTTGCAATGCACTTCTTTCTTATATTAACAGAAAGTAAATGCAAGTACTCATTTTATAATCACAACAAGAACTAGCAAAGAGTACTCATCTCCAAAAACATGATCTCCCCTGCTCCATTATCTGCACTTTGGGAGTCATCACAATGTCTTACATTATCTCTTCACTATCCCAATCCTGATAAATACTGTAGTCAACATGATCAGGAAGAGGTATAAAGGAGAAAAATCTCTACCAGCTTTAACTAGAAAAGCCATTCTCTAAGCACTTGAGTAATCTGCTCTCCTGCTAATTCTATTTGGATAGAAAGAATGCTTGAGAAGAATTAGGTGTAAGTTTGAGTAGCAGATGGAAAGGAAGGGGCAAATGGGAAAATTCCCCAACTCAAGTAAGCGCTTACATTATCTGCACCTTTTCCACTGGGACTCAAAAGGGAGATGAGAGTCCAGTGAGCAATAATTATTTCCCTCCCAGGCAAATCTATACTTCAGAGAGCAGAGCAAAAGCAATGTCATCAGAAGTATCTTGAATGATCATTGTTAACATTCTTTTATTCTTGATTCCAAGTCTTTCCAATATTAGCGACGCTATAAGGTTTTGTTTGTTTTTTTAACTATTCTCTTTTAGAGGTCAAAAAAGTGTGTTAACGTTTCACAAGTATTACTCACTGGGATATTTTTCTTGGGTTTGTTTGTTTCCAGTGCCATGTGTGTTGTTCAGAATTTTAGAACAAAACTTGCAGTTTCAAAGTAAAGGTCCAACACTTCTCTTGAATTATTTAACAGGCCTCTCTGGTCCATGATAAGGTTCAGTTCCTCAGATTCACTTAACTGAAATCTCAAATTTTCTATTCTAAGTAAAATGATTTTCAGGAAATTTTTGATGCAAGACAACAGCCGAACAAATAAAACAGTTCTTAATACTGTGCTACTTTCCTAGTTTTCAAGATTAAACTCCTATCAAAAGATGCAGCATTCTAGCAGTCACCAACCTAATTGTCCCAGACACCTCTCCTGAGGTACGCACCAAACCAGTATTTCACAGGCATCTAAAACTCGGCTAGATCTCTGGTTTAAAGCAAATATCTGAAAAAGGGAGACATTATAGGAAGGCAGAGATGTACTAACAAGTTTAACAAAGCTACAAGCTACTTGTGAAGTAGCTCAATGAGATATCCTGTTGAATTTGTGAAGGATGAATGTTGTTTTTTTTTAAATAGGGTTTTAAAAAACCCAGCATAAGAAAAAAAGCAGCACAAGGAAGACATTTCAAGTCTACACAGCAAGTCTTTGTATTTTTGAAGAATTTAGATGCCTTAAAGCCACTCTTGTCATTAGCATGTATTCTGAGGTTGCAGCTTACAAGCATCAAAGGTCAACCTCACCTGATGCTTGCCCGTCTCTATGCCCTCCAAAATAGTCTTCTTTAAGTCCTCCTGCTTGTCCTGCGGAAGGAAAAAGAAGAACTCACGGCTCTTATTCTACAAATAAATGTCATTCTTGGTCATGAAGACCTGGGTTGGGAACTTAAACTGATCAGCTTCACAGCTGAAAGTTTAAGAACTCTGCTTTGCTGGAATTAGATCAGAAAGCACAAAGGCAAGACCAAGCAAGGCAGATCTCACTCCTACCATAAGCCATTCAGATTCATGAAGAGAGCACAAAGGTTATACACAGCAACTAGTTAAATACAAGATGACTTTTTGTTCACTATTGCCAAAAGAGGGGGTTTCATTGTACTTCGCACCATCTAGAGATTGACAGACACAACAGTCAAAAGGTGTCAAGTACAAGAATTTAGTTTCAGGTGTCCTTATACATTAAAGCGGAAAGGTAGTAAGACTGATGGCCAAATCTAAAAGACCTGGAATCCCCGTCCTTCCCCCAGTAGTTCAAGAAACAGTACGGAAAAACATGACAACTTCTCAAATTCCTCACTGTAAAGACAACATAGCTATCTCCATCATGGTTTCATTCAAAACCATAATTAAAGTACTGTCTACTTTTGTAGATGCTTAAATGCTGCCTTATTCACACTGCATCAAGCATGCAGTGTGTCATGCACAAAGAAAACAGTTTCTAATTAAGGAGACTTGTTATTGTAAGGGATGTTAATTTGCCATCAGCTGAAGGCAAAGCAATGATCCCTTCAATGACAAAGAATCTGCGTGTAAAAATATGTTGCCTAAGCACAAGGGGAAGAGTCAGGAGGTAGTTGGGCATGCCTTTGTTTTTTGCAGTTGGAGCTATGTGGATGTCAGTTAGCCAGTTTTAGTCATTTAAGCAAAGCTGCACATGGAATTTCTACCAAAAGCTGCAGGAAGAGCAAGACAGTTTAAAGTGAGAATAGAATGATGAAGTTGCCTTTAGGGCTTCTCTTCCACCTCTAAATTTCAGCATAAAAGCACCCGTATTCTGCAGTGAAAAGGTAAACTCCAGTGCTAGATCAACTCTCCTGCGTAGCAGTCTCAAGTAAAGCTGCAGGGGAGCCCAGATTGGAAAGCCCCAACTTACAGCTCGTTTCTGAGTACTTCCCCAGCTGAAAAAAAGCTGGGATCTTCTCACTGTCCAATGAAGAACAATAGCTCTTTGGTTTTCAGCTACACTGAGACAGACTAAGATGCAAGCACCTTGTCAAGAACAGTCTCTGTTTCAAAAAGACGACAGGTATCTGCAGTATACTGCATTTTATCCAAGCCCAATTCTAGTTTAAAAGAGCAACAGGCATTAAAATGCACTTTTAGCTTATAGGAAGGCACGTAGTTTAAAAGTTGGATATTACCTCTGATTAAATATCACCAATTGTCTTTGGGAGCTTTATATTCCTTATCCTAATTCTTAAGGGAACATACACGCATGTCTTGTCTTCGGCTCAGAACTTGTGTAAGGTAACTGCTAGTAAGTCAGAAGGAGAACTGAGACCTCTCATATGAAAAATACAAGCCTCACCTTTGAGATTAGGCAAAGCTTTGCCACACTGGCAAATACCTGTATTACTGAAATGCTGGTTATTTTTCTCTGGGGCTACTAAATAACATCCATTGCTTAGAGAAACTGCTTTAATCACTTAATCACATTTCAAAGTTCCAATTTCCAGTATTTAACTACTACTAATCACAACATCTAAAGCTAAGTATGTATTTTGCCCCTATCTAAAAGTCTGTACACAAGTATAGTTTACCTTTGCTCCACTGATATAAGCTCAGACTGTGGCACTGAAATCTGTAGTCCTGCCGGTGACAAAGGAGCTGGAATGCAACTAATGCATAGGTAGGACCACAGACTGAAGTCTTCAGATGCATCTTGTATTAAGTCATTCATACACTTGGCAAAAGCAAGTACATTTCAAAATGCATGCATTAACAAGGAGAGGTGTAGGTCTGACAAGCTAATTTTGCTACAGATTTTGACAGGCCAACTCTTTTCCTTTAAGGGATGTGTATTTTCCAGGTCCATAAAGAGCTCCACCAGAAGAACACCAAGATAATTTCTAAAGGTAATGAGCAAGACTCCACGAACAATTAGTCATAAGCAGATACAAATTCATCAGAAAAACCATACACAAGTGAACAGCTCTCCAGCAGATAGGAAAAGATGAAGAAGTACTCTGACAATGTTCACTTCTAGTAAAACTTGGCCACTACACAGTTTGAAGGGAAAATTAGCCACAAATCAGAAAAACTATCTCAGCCATCATTTTCTTTCAGTTCTCCTGGTTCCTGTAAAGTCACTTAAAAAGTGACTCTTCAGAAATCAAAAGATGGAAAGATTACTCCAACTGACTATTGCCACCTAAATGGTAAAATACTTTACTGAAGTCTTTGGGGGGGGGGGGGGGGAGTAAAAAGTACACCGGAATACAAAGGTTAGTTCATTCTACAAGCAAAGCAAGGCACTTTCAGCAAGGCAATTTCCCTAATGACCAACTTAGAACTCTCAAGATTTTCACTGATTTTTGGACTGAATCACATGTTTGATACCTATGGCAGACAACCACTCCTTGAAAAACAAGAGTTCTCATTTTCCACTTTGAAGAACAGAGGTTTTTTTGTTTTTGTTTTGTTTTGTTTTTTACTGAGACATGTTGATAATAATTCCTCTCAGTTCAAGCAAAACTGTACTGGGAACTACAGTCCCTTGCTAGAACTTTGGTTCAAGATCCTATTCTGAGACTGATAAAGCCTCAAATGGACACAAGCAACATATAGAAATCAGTTCAGTAGGGGAGTTGGGTAACTTTAGAGAAGTTGGAAGACCAGTTTTCAACAAGCACAAGACTGGAAATTGCCTGACGTCTTCTGCTCTCTGCTGGTTTCACTAAACCCAGCATGAAAGATGCTTCTCCTCTGAACACAGAGGACTGCAACCTTAAAGCCCACAATTCAAATCATGCTCAATCCTGACCTCCTAGCAACTGAAGAGAGACTTCAAAAGGCAAAGAAGTTTTGAGACCTTAAAGCAAATGCTTTTCAACTCATGAAACAAAGGCTCTATGAATCAGGAAGGAAATGAGAGAACTGATCATAACAGATCTAGACAGCTGGTACTTGTTCTTCCTTCAATTCAGGAACACTTAGGGGATAAAGTTGACAAGCTTTCTTTCTTCACTCTAGAACTAAGCAGAAGAAAAATCCTCAAGAACGGTGCTCCTTGCCATTGTGGTCTAAAAGAAAAGAGAATATGCAGATGTCTCATAGAGCAATAAAGTTATAACAACAAAATTCAGCACTGGCTACACCTCTGCTGGTAAATAAAACAAAGCCAGGAAACAATCTCAGGCATGGGACCACAGATCACTCACACTGCTTATTTCTTAGCAGCCTCCCTGGCACAACTCTGGCCCATGACTACTGGCAGTCCAGAACAACAGGGCATGATTCTGGGAACAGCATGCAGCAAAGTCCTTTCCCAATGGTCAGCATGGATAATACTGCATCAAGTTACTCTCTATCTCAAAGCCTTGCACCTGCAAGGACCTCTTCAGGACCTCATGCCACAACCCAAGGGTGTGCAACATATACCCCCAGTTGATATTATGAAAACACCACTCTGGTAAGCTGTAACACAGCTCCCATGAGACACTGAACAACAACAACAACAACAAAAATAAATACAACCACACCCTTACAAAAACAACTGACATGGGGTACAGCCCCATGGGCACCATGACAAGCTCAAAGAGACCCCAAGCCCAGTGCTGCACAGCATGGATGTGGTCAGCCTGAGCCATTTCACCTGGTATTCAGGGAACAGCCCTTGGTGCTATTTTATTATATAAGCATAGCCAATGTTTTTCTCAAGAAAGACAGCTCCATAACAAGGTAAAGTGTTTTATTTCCAGCTTCTCATTGACTGTATTGTCCAGACAAAGCTGGATTCTAGGACACAGTGAAACAATCTCAGGGGAGACTGAAGCTGTAGGATAAAAAAAAAGGGAAGAAAGAATAGCACGGAGAACTGAAGATGTACTTTCATTTGCTGTGGCTGAACAATGGAAGGACAGCAAAATTAACTAGACAAATGAAGACAGACAGGCCAGCAGTTTAAGAGATTGGACTGGATCTGTATTCAATACCTTGCTCCACCGCAGACTTCCTGTGACAGCTTGGTCAAATCATCTAATCTCATTTAAATCGCTAATGATGATTGATATCTAGGAGAATAATCTTACATGGTACTGCCAAAGAAGGTATTTCATACTCCAGTAGTAAAGTACATGCACTCAAGGAACTTTCTTCAGAACAATTACAAATATAGCAAATTCATTCAAAACAACTTAAAACTTTCAATAAAGCAAAGCAACACTGAGGTTTGAAAGGAACTATTCAAAACTTGAGGCACCTGCTGAAACATCACTGCAGTTTTCCAGGTATTTTCCTGTCTTCAGTAGATTTCATCTATAAGTTATGACACTCCTGTTCCTGTTTCTTAGTTTAAGTGCCCTGCCTAGGTAGGGCAAGAGACAATATGACACCTTACTATTTAAACATGATTATACCTGTATCATTTGGCATTTAACACACATCCTCCCTCCCTCTGAAGAAAGAATTACTGAAGTTTAACTTACATGTTACAGACTACACATTTGCTTTTTCTTTTAAAATTGCTACTTACAACCAGAATTCAAAAAGGGGAGAAAAACCCCTTACTTTAAAGTGATCATTAAGCAGTGGCAGGCCCTTGCCAATTATGCATTCCAATTTATATTTCTTTGTCAACATTTCAGGCTTTGCTCCTCACTGTGGGATACTTCATGGATTATTACCTTTTATCACTATGTACTTTAGTTTGTTTTTTTTGTTTGTTTGTTTGTTTTTTAATCCCTTCCCCTGCTTGATAAAAGACAAAAAAAAAAAAAAAAAAATCTATCACAGCTATAGTAGAGTGGTTCCTGGCTGGTACCTAACACTGAAGTGAACAAAGTGCAGATGTGCCAAGAAATAAAAGCAATTAACACAACCTTCCTTCCTGATAGGAGCCTACCATTAAGAACAAAAACTTTAAGAAATTTCTTTTTCTGATGTTGAGAAAAAAAAAAAGCTTGGGTCCCTGCATAAGAACTAATGTGGCCTGAAAAAGGTATAGTCACGAAGAAGAGCAGTAATTCACTATTATAACATGAATTTCTTTATACTTACAAATATAAACCTCAAGAATAAGGCTTAAGTGAAGTCCAGATCTGAATTTAAGTAACTTAAACAGGATGCTGAAAACTTTCAGGTTCAACGATAAACTTTCCTGGCATTTTTACCATTTTTCTAAAAACAAATGAATGTTACAGTACTAGCAGTACAAGCTGCTAGTAAGACTGTTGGGGTTATTTATTTATTTATTTTTTTAATAAAAGAAACAGCTCACATTAATGAACTGCAAGGACAGTAACTACTTCCTAAACTAGGCATAAGGCTTAAGTGCAGAGTATCCAAAGTATGCTCCTGAGCAACATGGAAGATTAAGGTAGCATTTGCTTTTAACTGTTCAAAAACCATACAATTCTATTCCTGTGGCTGATGAAGAAGTTTTATATCTCTTGCAGCATAGTATCAGAAAAGTAAAAATAATTGCATTTAAAAAAAAGTTACGGTTAAATGTATTGTGAAAAACAGACAAACATTGTGAAAGCGATATGCAAAAAACAAGAGTTGCAAGAAAGAAATGACTTCTAGGACAAAGAAAAGAGATCATATTATTTTGGTCATTTAAAAGGCATTTGCTTAGTTTAACTTTTGAAAATGACAACACAAAAAGAATACCAAGGAGACTCATGGTGTTCAGAAATGAACAATGAAATAGAGAGGTAGTAGCTGCTAGTACTAATACATTTTAAATGCAGAGCAGTGGAGCAGATAAATTTTCATCCACAAGAGTCTGGGAATAATAAACTGGCATAATAAAGGAATGAAGAATATATCCTTCTAAGCACTAAAAATTATAGAATATACCAAAATTAAAGATAATCAATTGTGAGAAGTGTAAGTTGCAGCTAAAATTTTCACTTAATGGATCAAGAATTAGCCAATAAGAACATTTATACTTTAAGACCAAACAGAATATTCAGGGTTTTTTTTAATGCTTCTTTCACATGTCTTTTCACACCCATATACAAATCTTAATTCCTAAAAATCTTGTTCTTGCTCTCTAAGCATATATGCCTTAGCACTTTTTGATACATGGAGTTTGAAACTAAAGTATTTTCCCCACATGATATAGCAGAAGTCTTACCAAATCCGCACCAGCTTGAAGCAACACATCTGCAACATCAGTATGTCCATTTTCACAGGCATAGGTCAAAGCTGTATCTCCTGTTGCTGTGGTGGCATGAACATTAGCTCCTAGAAACACAGCATCAGTTATTTCTTATTGGACTTCTCCTTACAAAGTATTTCATATCAGATGAACACAAAAATCAAGGCACTTTCCAGCCATAACAACAGCTATGCCCTAAGGACCGACAGCTTCCACAGCCCAAGGGCATTCATTGCTCTCATGGTAAAAATGCTCCAAAGAGAAGGGATAAGCCAAGGCCTGGAAAAGTCATGACTGACAACCTAAGCATGTAAACCTACACGCTCACTTATTCCTACTTTCCCCCTACAGCAATGAAAATTTCAGTTGTTATGACAAACAAAAATGAATCCAGACACTTGTCTAGACTATTCATTTGACAGGGAGCTGCATGCCAAGGAAAACCAGCTGAAATGTATTTTATTAGATAAGTATTAATACTACATGATCATACATTTCTACAAGTTTCATCTCTTCCCTACTCTCTAAAACCATTTTATGTTAAAATAATGACTAGCTTCATATATGTCAGCTACATGAAAACTATGCATGTCTCTTACTATCTAACATATTCTTCTTCTACAAAAATGCCAATGTGATTAGCCATTTTCTTATTTTCAAAGCCCGAGATATATTTAGAGACTCACTGATGCCAAAACAAGGCTCCTCAATTAACTTTTTACACTATCAGTAGAACTGAAGTGCGAGCAGAGTTCCAAGTGAGCTGGCGACTGGTGTCACATGCTGGTATCATTGCACAAAGAGACACAGTTGTTACTGTCCCTCGATGAGCAATGAACATTACTTTCTAGAATTACAAATCAAGCCACTTTTATGTTTATTCTTAGGAAAAAAGAGCATATCAAAATAAATCACTTTGTATTACAAGGAAAACTTCCAAAATGCAGCCCTTCCCCCCCACCTTTTTTTTCCCAGCAGTTTCACTATAATTTGTCTCTACTAACTTCAAAACTGGCAGATGAACACTTAAGTGTCATTTTGCCCCCAACTCCAGCAGAATTATTCCACTTTATCCTACTTTAAAGAGATTCAGCACATTCCAGAATCTGTCTTGCACACTGTTTCCCAGGGCCCAATTCCTAAAGTACTGGTTATTCAGGGAGAATATCTGTCTGCAGATAATAAGACTCAGTCAAAACAGGAGTAGCATATAAAAACAAGCATTGTCTGTATTAACATTTTGTCCTAAATGCAGTTAGCTGGAAACAATGTTCCTAACGAACGGTGATATTTTGTGGAGATGAAACAGAATCCAATGCTCTCTAAGGCTCTTTCCCCTGTTAACAGTATCAACAATGCTAACATGCAACATACACATTTTTTCTTTTTGTTAAATCCACGAGGATACAGTTTCTTGTTACAACACTACCATCATCAAATATCTGCTAAATCATATAGAACACTGAAGCTACACTGTCAGTGGGTCAGATCATTCGTATTGCACACATACCTGCTGCCAGCAAGTATTTCACCAATTCAAGATGACCCTCTTGAGCAGCTTCCATCAAAGGTGTTGAGCAACCGAGTTCTATATCAGCTCCTGCCTTAATAAGGAAGTCAGCTACTTCAGAAAACCCTCCACAACATGCCAGAGTAAGAGCAGTTTCCTGTGTTTCTTCTGTCTGTGCATTTATATTTGCTCCTAGGAAACAAAACAGCTGTTAATTTAACCGACCAGACACAGGGTGGGAAGGTGAATGCTTATCACCTCTGTAATTTAGGTGCTCTAGCTTATAGCAGTAAGCAGTGACAACCACATGCTAAATCATAAAGAGTTTGCTCTCTACAGAATACTTAATGAAGAACAGTCAACACTGCATCCTTCTTAATGAAACTTATTACTCCATTATCTCACCTTGTGCCAGTAACAAGGCCACCATCTCCTCATGGCCTTCTCGAGCAGCTTCCATTAGAGGAGTGTAACCTTCATCATTAACTTCCTCCAGGTTTGCTCCCCTTTCTATCAGGAGAGCTGCCAGCTCTACATGTCCACCACAAGCAGCCAGAGTGAGTGGGGATTCAAAGGAATCTGCAGGCATATTCACTTGAGCACCACTGTCTAAAAGCAAGCGAGCTACTTCTACATGTCCATCCTACAAGGCAGAAGGGAAAACATAAAAATCAGACACAGCAAGTCATTAAATGCAGTAGTTTCAGTTGCTGTTGTATTAGATCTGAAAATGATTTAGAGGGGGTTTTTTTTGTTTTGCTATGGTGGTTCCATTTATGACAATTATGGCAATGCTTGGATTAAACTGACATTTAGATTTCCATCTACATTTTGCTAGATTTCAATGCATCAGAAACAAAAGCTTTTTTTCTTTCTTTCTTGGGGGAGTGGACTTTTTTAAATATCCAGCAAAACACCTGGCACACAAGAGTAATATAGATAGCAAACAAGTACCATAAATAGACCCACTGCATGACTAACTCCCAAAACAAGTATTGGAAGAAAAATTTTCTTCATAATTGATTCATGGCTTCTACAGACAAACAGCTACAACAGACAGATTCCAGATCTGGGAAAGGCAGAGTAATTACAGAGAAACTGAAATAGGTTACAGTGAGGTAGGAAAAAGGAGGGGAGACTGAAATAAATCAGAAGTGCCTTGGGGTGAATGAATCTTTGCCATATAGGGAAGAGAACTAGGATTGCCATAGAAGTCCATTTGAGCCCTTTCTAAAAACATAAAAACGTAGCTGTTCACTTCTCAATAAACTATTACTATACTGCTGGAAGTTGCTTGGAAGAGAATATGTACCAAAAATTCATGTTTCATCTAAGGTGTGATTTGTAGAGAGCCACAACACCTTTGAGAAAGGGAAACATACAAAGAGGTTTTGACATTAGGAAAGAAGAAACACCCACATATGGCATCTCCCTCTCACGCAACTTATGGTAACTGAACCCAAACCTGTTGAAATGGAAACATACTAGCAAACAAAATACACCTTTAAAGGGGAAGGTCAAGTCATGAGAAGAATGCAATTGTTCAGTGAGATACGGGCATTCTGAGGGACTAATCAGAATGTTTAATACAAGACCTTTCTTCAGCATACACAATAGGATAACCTAAGGATGAAAAGGGAACTCTTTATGCTTTCCAGATGTGTAGGTATTAGGTACATCTCCTGGGACATTGCATTTATCATCCAGAGAAATACTGAATTTTTCTGGAAGGAAAAACTGTGAGCCAACTTCGATGATTTGGCAATGCCAACACAGCTTTGTTTCCTGATACAGTGGTTCTCCAGCAATTTGACAGTTAACCTGGATTAATTCCTTAAACTAGCCCCAACATGTGCTGACCAGATATTCCTAGTGAAGTAAAAGAGTATTTCTCCCACGGGAAGACATAAAAAAGCCCAACTACAGGGGCAAAAAGCAGATGTATTTATGTTAATTTCTTGAAGAAAATCTAAATAAAGTTGGGTAACCTTAAAGGGCAGAAAATACATTAGAAGACCTCTCCTTTCCAGGTTAGGGCCAGACTTGTCTGGGCTAGGGCACAGATACCTAGCAGTGATCCAAAAGTGGAATTCTCAGTTCATATTACAGATTAATTGCTAAAATGTGAGAACTTCTCATCTATTAAGAACAGCATCTTCAAGCAAACTTCTCCCTTCTGACCTCATCAGGATTGTCAGACAGTAACTCAAACAGTTAACAGCTGTAGGAAAGGGGGAAGTGAAATACCAAAGCTTTGGCAGGACTTGCCTGTTATCTCAGTTAAGTTGACTTTGAAGCAGGTAGTAGATAACCTGAGACTTGACAACACCCATGTCTGTAAATTAGAGATGCAAGCTGTTGTTCCTGGAGAAGCTAGCTAAAAGCCAACAACAAGGTCATCCAACTAGTTAGTATCTCAGCCATAGCACTCCGACCTGACCAGAACACAGTACTGAAACTCTCAGAGGCACTTACAACCTAATCAATGAACAGGGACCAGGTATCTCATCTTCCTGTTATGACCTTGCAGCATTCACCGGTCGGAAAACAATGAAGACTGGCAAAAGTCAAAATAACATGCTCAAATGGTTCCCTTCTGGAAGGGTTCAGTCAAAAGATAATGGCAAGGAACAAACTCCATCACTGGACTTGGAGTTGGGACTTCAAGGGATGAATTTTCTCTCTAGTGCTTTTGAAACACACTGAGAATACGCATTCAGTAATGCAAACTGGTCTGAAATACCCCAGAGCTAACAATGTGCAGCAGACCTACACAACTTTATCCTTCCCCAAGGAAGATGCTTCATAGCCAGCATGTCACAACCCTGCTCACAGTGTATCATGCTGAAAGTGGAAAAGTGACTAAATCTTAAACAGAACAGAGTGGGCAGATGAAATCATTCAGTTTGCAGTCATGATGCAACCTACTTTAGTTGACAGCACGTACCCACCACTCTTAGGTCCTTCTGAATTACATATTGACACTAGGCTCTCATACAGAGAAGAGTACTCAAGGATACTATCACCATCACACTATCAGAAGACTTCAACCCAGCCTGAGAAGTTATGATCTGACCTTGGTCACTCACATCATCATCTCACAACTGCACTAAAAGAATACGTGAGCCTTCAGCTCTCAGAAGACTAGCGAAACACTGCAGCCCATCTTCTAAACACTATAAGAGGCTACTAGGAGCAGATTAAGTTTTCCTCCATTCTCTGTGCTTCCTATGAAAACAAAATCCCTGTTATTTTCTCCAAGAAGTTCCAGGGCTTGAAGAACAGATAAAAGATCACCTATGGCTCTGGACAAAAACAAACAGATATGCTCTGACACAGCAGCGCACTCAATATTAAGATGAAGCTCTTGGAAAGAGAGGGCTTTTTTAATGGCTGCTTTGAAATTATATGAATTGCCCAGGAATTCACTAAGCTACTTTTGGTCTACCTTTTATTTTTTAAAGAAACTCACAGCACCATTTACACCTAAAACATATTTCCTGCATGGTGAAGGGATCCATGTAATGCATTAGTCATCCAGTTCAATGCACTTCTGGAAGGTTCATACCTTCCAGATTATGATCTGTAAGACCTTTTTTAAAAGAGCTAGTTTCCCACCTTTGTCTTTATAAACTGCAAAAGAAAAGGTGACTTGCATTCAACCTATTATCCTATGGCACTGCAAATTAGATAGCCCTACACTTCACCCAGAGAACATTTAAAACAACACGTCACACACCCAAAAGTTAGAATAATTCTTCCCTATGGCCAGTTAGAGGCTTAGAAGCTGGCTACTTGTGGTAGTTAACTATAGCAATGGCTTTCTTAAAATAACCAAAATACTCTGCATCTGCAGACAGAAGACAGCTTGTTAACAAAGACTCACTTTATCATCCCCTTTACTCCTCTCACTGGAAAGGAAGCAGTACAAATAAAGGCTATTTACCATGCAGGCCTCCATTAGTGCTGTGTGCATCTCATCTGTTTTATGTTCTTGATCAGCTCCAGCTTCAAGCAAAAAACGAACCATATCTAAATGGCCTTCAAATGAAACAGATCAAAACAAATAAGCATTTAATATTACAAGGTTTTAGTAGTACAGACAAAACACCTAATGTTGATCATTTAGATTTTCATAGTTTGCCATTACAATTTTAACAAATTTTAATTTGCAACCTCAACTGTTTTTAAAATACTAAAACAAATACCAATGCAAAACGGGCAGTCAGCCTTAAGACAGCAACCTTCCCCAAAGATACTGCCCTGCTGTGAAATGACAACACACCTTTTACTAATTCAAATTCACACAACAGGACCCTTTCCTTGAGACTTAAAGCTATTAAAAAAGACCATGCTCATTCCTTATTCATCTGTACGGTGACATGATTTAAGTGTCCCAAACAGCATACATTTTGAAGGGAAAAAAGAAAAGGAGAAAGAAAATTACCTTCTAAAGATAGGTTCATGCAGCTATGAACTTAACTAAGCTTTTTAATCACAGTATTCACTTTTGAGAACTCTAAGATGCAGACACCATGTTGCATTATGTTATTTGACACTATTTTAAAAAGCTTCTATTGAACTTTACCAAAATTTGTTTTCACTTCAACTGATCAAACATTTCTCAAAATAAACCCCAAAGCCCAAACATATTTAAGGACTGTATTATGGCTTCCATCACTTTAGACTCTGTGCCCCTTACAAGTAAGGGATTTTATCCTCCCAATGGACATCCTCCTACAAATAAAACTTTTTGTTTTATGTAACAAACTGATACGAAAACAAGGTAGCTCAACAATCTTGCCAAAGATAATATAGAAAATCTCTAGTCTATAAAAATCTCATATTATATTACTCTTCCTAATAAGTTTTACGTTATAAGAACTAAGAATACCCATCCAATACATCCAGGAGTACTATTACTGAAAATTCTCTGTCTTGTACTACTATATACTGCAGGAAATCCATGACAGATTCAGATCCAAGTTTTCAGACAGGTTATACACAGCATGTATCCTCAGATTTTCACCAGAGGCAAAACCTGCAACTACTGTGACAATGATCTGCATCCTTACAGCTTCTATTAGAAGGAGAAAAACAGTTGTTGGAAAATTTAGAGAGGTTTTTTGGAAGAAAAAGTTTTGGAAGCACAGATAACCATTGCACTAAGTTATTTTATAAAGAAACTTCAAACACCTGTCAAATTTGAAAAAAGCAGCTAAAACCAAAAGAAAAAAAAAATTAAGTCAAAAGTCCTTAACAGCTTCCATAACAATTCATAAGTGTCCCCCAAAATTATACTGGAGGAAAAGTATTCAGTAATAAATACTGGCATTTTTTCCATCAGGAATTCTAGGAACATCTGTTGTAACTTCACACTGTCCTAACAATTAATAGAGAAGTTTTCAGAACATTAAGATAGTTGTTGAGGGCAACATGAATGACAAGGGGGACCATTGGGTGGGCATCAGCAGGTGGTGGGAAAGGAAGACGACAACTGAGGTGGTGTCAAAGCACAAGTTTGGATGCAGCCAGCCACAAACTTCATATTCAATGTGTTGAACATATGTCCAAATGTGGTGGACAAACAGCATCCATGTGGCCAAAAAGTCAATTAACAGGATTGAGATCTTAAAAGCACACTTTTGTTGTTAGAATAATAATGATAATAATCCACCCTAGTGCATAGGCTTAATACCATTCCACCAAGAATAAATATTTCCTGACATGGAGTCGAAAACAAAATCTAGCATTCCAAAACAGTTAAGAAAAAGTTCAGTCAAGGTTTGTCTGGAAACTTCAATTACACAAACGCTAGCAATGCTGCAAGTAAATTTCAACAAAGACACAAACCAAGGCAAGAGACAAAAGTTTCTTCAAACAATCATTTCAATATCATACCTTTGTAGCATGCAAGTGTAAGTGCACTTTCTTTGAACTCATTGGAGTGAGTGTTGATTCCTGCACCGTATTCCAGCAATACTCTTGCAACCTCAACATGGCCTGCACTGGCTGCTTCCATTAAGGGGGTATGCCCATTCTCATTGTGGTCTTCTATATTAGCACCTGCTTTCAATAGCACCTTCACTATGTCAACAAATCCCCCAGCACAGGCATAAGTGAGTGCTGTGTTCCCTGTGGAAGAGAAGTTTATATGAAATTCCTCTCCGTCATCCACCCCAAATACAGAAAAGGAAGTCAGATTTTTAAAACTCTGAACAAAACCAAGTGTTTATCGTTAACAGCAGCCTTTTACCTGACAGTAATGTTACTCTAACCAGTAGTTTCAGGTTGGGTATAAAATTCCATCAAAGCCATCATGTGAAAGAGTTCTAATACTAAGCCAATATTAAAAAATAAAAAATAAAAAAATTCTTGGCTTATAATTGTGTTTCCTACTTCAGCACAGAAAAAGGACAAAGACATCAATGAATAATTTTCATGCTCAGTGTAAAAGGATTTTTTTTTGTCCAAGTACTCCGTGATCCCTTGAAAGGTTTTTATTGGCTGGATGAAAATAAAGTATTACATTTTAAAACATGGGTTCTGAAAATGATAGAGAATCACATATGGCTCATTTTAATTTTTACAGTCAGTTTTAAGCTATTTTACAGTCAACAGCTTTAATTAATATGGCTAACCATCAGGACAAAAAGCACATTGCAAAATTCAAACATCTGACACTTTTAAAAGATTGAACAATGATTGAACTGTATCTTAAGATTAGTAAAATTAAACTGCAGGTTAATATTTCCAGGAAGGTTAGTTACCGTTACTGATCAAAGAATCGTCCCTCCTTTTCAGTAAAAAGCCATATACCAAAAGAATTGATCTTGACCAAACGTGTTCCAAGGGCTTCTTACTAGACAGTTTTGGATTATATGAATGAGAAAAGCTAAACTTCATGCATTTTTCTGGTCATCTTACAATGAAGTGGTTTTCAGAGGAATAATACTTTTCATTACAGTTAATATTAAGAGCTATCATAAGAACCTTATTTGGCCATTATTAAACACAACCATCTGACCTGCTCTTAATCGTTCCTGTCATATCTTTTTATAAATAAACCTATCAAACACTTAAAAATATAGATGCTCAGAACAGTAGCATGTGGCTTATATGGCAGTATCATTAATTTTTCCAGTTCCTGCTCCCCAGTTACCTGTTGAAGACTGGGCGTTGACATCTGCACAATGAACAAGGAGAAGTTTAACAATATCTACATAGCCTCCGCTGGCAGCTGCCATTAAGGGAGTTATGTCTCCTTTATTCCCTCGATCTTCAACATTTGCATGCATTGCTAGTAGCACCTGAAAAAAAAAAAAAAAAAAGAGTTCACTTTAATGAATAAATTGTAACACCTACATTTTGCTTTTAGTTCAAAGGGGTTTAAGAATGATTCCCCAGTAAGCCATTGCACCCCCTTGCAGTAAAACCCCTAGTAGTTAAGAACAATGGTCCTCTCTAGGATCATTTATAATTACTACCTATACTGTGCTCTGCTCTAGGAAATGCTGTTTTTCTAGATCACTTGCTCATAGCTGTTAAAGCCAACATTAAGTTATAGTGCAATATTGACATTTTCAAATGTCACAGGGCAATTCACTAACTAGAATGATAACAGAGACATGACAAACTTGCATTAATGACCACAGCACAGACTAGTTTAAATTAAAAAGTAAGCAGTTTTCTCCCCGTACGCTCCCCTGGCATCAGAACTTCCAGCTGGGCACTTTCTGAGAATCATCACAAGCATCTTCAAAGAAGATATGCAAGCATAAAGGCAGTCGCAAAATTAATACACTGTTGATATAGATGTGATTCAGATAATCACTTTTATTTCAACACTAATTTAGATCCTTTTGCAATCTCTGCCTGGCAGAACAGCTTGACTGCATCTAGAACAATGCCAGAAAAGCAGAGATATATTATAAAAAACAAGACACATTCTTCAGACAAGTCCCTTAAACATAAAGGCATAAGATGGCATAGTGCATTTAAAAAAAGATGACCGATAATAGTAACCCACAACAAAATAAGCCATATTAACTAAGGTTCCAGTTTAGATAATAAAACTTATTTTAATCAGAACAGCTAAAAATCATCAGCTATCAAAGAATCCCCTTACACAATATTTCATAAAGGTTTAGTTGTGACTATATTTGTTACTTACTTGTGCCAATTCATAATACCCAGCTGAACAGGCCAAGCAAAGGAGACTCTCCCCTTCTTCAGTATGTTCATTTACACTTCTTCCTTCATCCAGCAGCTTCCGGACAGCATTTACATCCCCATCTGAGCATGCTTCTGCCAAACTGCGACTGGAAAAATCAGTAACCACAAAATAAGCTCAAAATAAATCTGCAGTAGATGGGTAGCTTCCTTATGCAAGAAGCAAGTTTCTACTTTAATGCTCATGACTTTAGTACAAAGCCTTAATAGAAAACACACCTTGCAGATTTTTTTTTAAATACAGACATAAAAAGATACACAAGATGCACCATCCATATGAGAGAGGTGCCCATTTCACAGGAGAAATGGAAATAATAACCTTGCTTATGTCTAAATCAGCTCCTGTTCTCATCACCTATTAACTTCGATAATAAGCTCTCATACAGACTTCTAGTGCAGTAAAGAGCATTCGAACTGAGGCAATTTGTGGTGTTTGCAAAATACAGAGGTAAACCTCACTGATGCTATACATAGCCTGTGTGCATGTGGCACTCCGCCAACAAGCTATGACCATGACAAGCTATTGACTACAGGCACCAAGGCAAATTCCTAGTACAGAAAAAGCCAAAGTGAACAGCCCAGTACCACAGAGAGCACTAACACTGAATTCTGCAACAAGTCAAACTTCCTGGCCATCGTCTCTCTTGCAGAGAGACGATTTCCTTCTCTGCACTGCCCAAAAGCTTGCTTCTTTTAATTGGAAACAGTGATTTCTTAATTTAAGCAGACATTTTAAACCAAGAAAAATCCTTACCACACCTAATGACCTAATCTTCAAGAAAGAAGGGAGAAGAGCATTACAAGGGTTTCATCTGTGTTTTTCATACGTTATTAAACTTTTTAACAACTTTTAACAGCAATAACAACATAAATCCTACGTGGAAAACTAATAAGCTATCCTTAAAAAAAAAAAGCTAGATAAGTAACTACAAACTAAGCATTTGGAAGGAAAATACAAGCCATATCCCCAGTTCTTGGCATCTAAAAGCTCAGGAAATCGTAATCACTACTTTAACTATCATTAACCTTTGCAGTAAAGAGATGGTACCCTATGACGTAAGAAAGCACACTAAACAAATCTAGAAAAAGAGGGTGAGTTGAGTTTCAATTGATTTCAAACCAAGTCACCTGCCCTTTCAATCTTTTTCTAGACTGCAGGAAAAAAAAGAGGAATTCTGACAGCAAAGACAGCTGTTAAAGCATTGCTAAACATAAATAAGAGTACACAGAAGCAAGCCATGCTCAGCACCAACTCAGTTACACTTATCTAAATGATGATTACTCTTATATAGAAAATACATACAGGGAATCACAGCCCCTGAGCACTAGGATCCAAACTACAATTAATGCTTTGGTGGGAGAGGCAAAGGGAGGAAGGATCTTCTATTATAAACAGCATGCAACTGTAGGTGATCCATTGTAGGTTCACTAGTAGGTTCAGATGCATTAAGAACCTCAAACTTGTACTTTTCTTTTATGAAAATATGAGTTAACTCCATAATTTCTCATCTCTGAAGATGAAACTGACTTGAGCACAAAGTTTCCTTAGGAAAGCATACAAATTTCAATTTTCAACTCACTTCCAAAGACTGCAATCGTTGAACTATGTCTGAACTATGTTAAGTCCCTATTTTGAAAGAAAAACCCATTTGCCATATACTCCAAAATGAAATAAACATTCTAGCACCTGCTAGATAACAAGATGAGAACTGACCTGAAGAGAACATTCAGTATCTGAACTCTTAACATTTGCATTATAACCTCTTTAAGTATCTTAAAAATAATTAATATTTTGTGTATGTTTATTATTTGGCTACTTAGTCAAGCTTGTACAATGAAGCAATGGCTGCAGGACACTATCAAACCTGCCACCTTCTCCTCAAAGGTAACAAGGGACAACTGTGCACTCATGACACAAGCAGTCAAAAAGCCTTGCTGTAAGCTACATGTAATCAGGCTTTTACAGCATGAGTTCCTATGTTCAGCTGGGAGGAAAGGGTGGGAATTCAGGCACTTCTGCCTACACAGACTAGCCTTTAGAAGTAGGAGCCACCCAGCGCCATAATCTGCAAGACAGGTCCCGAAAGAGAGATCCATCATTCTCAACAGGAGACCTTAGGCCACTCTATATAATAAACTGCTGTGAAACCAATTCTGTTCTGGGAAAGAGCTATTAAAAATGGGACTCAGACTCGATACTAGTTGACCCACGCATCTCAACAGTTCTCCCAGTCTGCTCTCTGCTTAGGTCCTCTTTAAAGTATTTTCCAGACATTTTGTGAAAAGTGACAAGAATGACCTTCACAGAATTACCGAGGTTCGAGTAAGCCTCTGGAGACTGTAAAGTCCAACCCTCTGCTCAAAGTAGGGTCAACTAGGTCAGATTGCTCAGGGCTGTGTCAAGTCAGCATTCGAGTACCTCCAAGGATGAAGGCTCTACGACCTCCCTAAGTGACTCATTCCAGCATTTGACCACCCCCACAGTCAAAAGCTTTTTCTTATGTTTGAGTGGATCTTCCTGTAATTCAAATTGCGCCCACCACCTCTTGCCCTGTCACTGGGCACTACTGAGAAGAGTCTGGCCCCATCTTCTTTACTCCCTCCCATAGGGTATTTATACATCTTGATAAGATCTCCCTCGAGCCTTCCCTTCTCCAGGCTAAACAGTCCCAGCTTTCTCAGTCTCTCTTCATATGTCTGATGCTCCAATCCCTTAATCATCTTTATGGTCTTTGCTGGATTGCTCAAGTATATCCATGTCCTCCCAGAGCTGGACATAATACTCTAGATGTTGTATCACCAGGGCTGAAAAGAGAGGAAGAATCACATCCCTCAACCTGCTGGTAATGCTCTTCCTAATGCAGTCCAGGATGCTGTTGGCCTTCTTTGCCAGAAGAGCACATTGTTGGCTCATGTTCAGTGTTCATGAGGAAACTCGGATCCTGCTCTGCAAAGTTTCTTTCCAGAGAGTCAGTCCCCAGTCTGTAATGATGCACAGGATTATTTCTCCCCAGAAGCAGGACCATTTCCCTTTGATTTCATGGGGCTCCTCTCTGCCCATCTCTCCAGCCTGTCAAGATCCCTCTGAATGTCAACGTAGCTCACTGGTGTATCAGCCGCTCCTCCCGCTTCTGTATCATCAGCAAACTTGCTGAGGGTGTACTCTGTCCCTATATCCAGGTCATTGATGAAGAAGTTGAACAGAACTGGACTCAGTACTAACCTCGGGGTACAGGCCTCCAACTAGACTTTGTGCCACTGATCTCAACCTGCTGAGCTTTGCCATTCAGCCAGTTTTCAATTCACCTCACTGACTGCTTACCTAGCCCAGACTTCAGCAGCCTGTCTATGAGGATATTGTGTGAGACAGTGTCAAAAGACTTGCTAAAGTCAAGACAAACAACACCCACCACTCTCCTCTCATCTACCGATCTAGTCATCTTATTGTAGAACGTTATCAGGTCAGGCATGATCTCCCCATGCTGACTGCTCCTAATCTCCTTTTGCTCTTAGTATATTTGGAAATGGCTTCCAGAAGATTTGCTCCCTCATCTTCCCAGGGATCAATGTGAAGCTGACCTATAGTCCCCCAGCGCCTCCTTCTTGAAGATGACATTTGCTTTCTTCCAGTCCTCAGAAATCTCTCCCAGTTGCTACGACCTTTCAAAGATAATCAAGAGTGGCCTCGCAGTGACATTGGCCAGCTCAGTCAGCACTTGCAGGTGCATCCCATCAGGTCCCACAAACTTCTGCATAGCCAATCTATTTATATGTTCCCTGACCTGATCCCTTTTCCATCAAGGGTTAGTCTTCTTTGCTCCAGACTTTCCCACCAGTCTCAGGGGCCTGGGATTCCTGAAGGCAAATCTTACCAGTAAAGATCAACACCAAGAAGCTCTGCCTTTTCTGTGTCCCCTGTCACCAGGTCTCCTGCCATATTCAACAGCAGGCCCACATTGTCCCTTGTCTTCCTTTTGCAGCTGATATCCTTGAGTTTGATATCTTTTTGCCCTTCACGCCCCTTGCCAGATTCAATTCCAGGAAGGCTTTGGCGTTCCTAGCCACATCATCTCTGCATGCTTGCACAGTGTCTCTATGTTCTGCCCAGACCATCTGACCCTGCTTCCACCTCTCCTATGCTTCCTTTTTATGTTTGAGTATGCTTTTCCAACATACTTTCTTATCTCCCCATGTTTTGATTCACATGTAATTTCCCTAATTTCACTTAGGAAATGATCTTGTCCTATGTCTGTATTTAAATTTTGAGAAGTGACACACTTTAAGCATTTTGTTTTACAAATTCAAGTCTGAATTTCAAGAGGCCTTCCATATGAAAAGAAACTTAGATTTTAAATTTTAGATCTTTGATCTTAAGTTCAACAGTATGTGCATCTCAACAGTTTATGAAAAATTTGTACCAGTTGTCATAGTAGAAAATACTTGAGAAGCTCTAAACATTGCTTTGAAATTTCCAATGTAGCAGAAAGCTTTTGAAACCTAGGACAAAGCCTCAGTTCTACACTCTCAAGAGTTAAATGTTGTCCTAATTAATCATCATCTACAAAAAGTTACCTGATATATAGTTTCATTTTTCCCTATGCCCCTGAGCAAATCATTGCCTAGTAGGTATTAGTATTCTCTCCCAACTTTTAACACAGGCAATGAGCTAGATCCTTTAATTTCCCCTCAGCTACACTGTGGCAGTAGGCACAGAACTATCACTAGCTCTTCTATAGCTAAGAATACTACCAGTTCTTGAAAAAGAAACCAACTATCTTGTATACAGAAAAAGCAGCACTTTCGAATTTAGAAAGTAAAAAGTTTTGTACTTTTTCCTTGTACTTCTTAGCTAATAACTCGAAGTGAGAATAGTTACACCTTCAGACTTAATACCTTTGCTTTTGCTACAGAGCAGATAGTCTTTAGTAAAGACTAACTGCAGAAATAAGTGAATTTTAAATGAAAAATGCAAACTTACATTGTAGAGTTAGAAAACTGGGGGTGGGGGGAGATCAATACATACTTGTCCACTTGTCCTGCATTGTGATTGTTCTCTGCTCTCATCCGTGTCAACGCAGCAGCAGCTTCATCCAGTGCACAGCTGACAGAGGACGTCAGTCTTCGGAGAACCTCAGGATCTGCGAAGGCTTTACCATCGGCAGTGGACAATTTACCAATTCCTTCAGTGTACGTTTGTTCATCAGTCAGGTTAGTATGAAAGTCACACAAAAGAAATGCAAAGACACCATTTTAGACTTCAGCCACATGCACTATTAGTTAAAAATCATTTGCAAACATGCCAGAAACTCAGCTACTTAAAAGTAACTGTTAACATTTACCTATGATCTGAACATTTAATTATACCACAGCAGTAGCAAAACTATTTTTCAACTGGGGCAGCTTCATTACCTGTCTCAAATTTCGAGTTTATACACCTTTAGGGATGGGGTGGGAGAGAAATCTTTGAAGGGACTAAGGATAAGTCCAGGGGTCAAACCCAAAAGCAGAAGTTTGAGAAAGAGATATTAATTCCACAGACTTTTAAGGTTATCCAAATGAACAAGAACTTTCCACTTCAAGTTTTAAAGTTATTTTTCCTTTCCTGTTCAACTCCACCCAAAAAGTGGATTTAGTCTAATATACTTTTGTTGCTTTTTTTTTTTTTTAAAGAGTAGGAAAATTTCTATTTTTTAGCATAAAGTTTATTAGCTTTATTTCCCAATAGTTTACAATTCTAAAGCGCAGAGATCCAGCTACAGGCACAGCAAATTTGAAATAAAAATTTCAAATATTTGAAGCATATTTGAAATAATCCCCCCTCTATACTAACATTACACTACACAAGCAGAAATACTTAGCCTGAATGAACTTTTGTAATAGTTTCTTTTTAAAAAAAGAGTTTCTTTGCTGCCACACTAAAGCTGCAGGCCCATAGAGAATAGCACCATAAGTAAGTATTTATCTCATTCATTTAAACTGCACTTAACTGCCAAAAGAGTAAGTTTTTTCACAGCTGATGAGATTATGGTACATCTGAGTAGTGGTCTTACTCCACATAGTTTGTTACAGTTTTGAACACATTTAGAGCTAAAGGTCAGTCTATTTTACATATGTAAACATCACAGCACAGTTGTCTCTGCAGTGTAGGCACAGCTTACATTTGCATATACAAATGTGCAAATACTGTAAAGAAATATACGGGGGAATTATATTAGCTACCTTCATCAGTGATGAACCAGTAACTTTTCAATTCCTTAGCAGTTATATAGGGTTAAATTAGATATAAACCTCGGGGGGGGGGGGGGGGGGGAGGAAACGCATCTTACTACCTCAAAGGGTAGTGCTATTTGGTATGCACACCTCTGAAAGACTGATTTACATCATGTTCCTCACTTTCCAGTCCATAACTACTACAGTATAAACACTGAAATCACACTTTGAAAGTTTTGAACACTCTTCAGAAAAGGTATGTCCCCTGTTTGAGCACCTCCAATTAATTTTTCATTAATGTAAGAATCAATGCTTATCAATTTTCTCCATCCTGAAAACAATTTAGGACAGCATATCCCAGGCATACTTTGTTACATAACCCTACATCACTGTTGCAACTCTGGTAAGCGGCTGGAAGTATTCAAACGCAATGTTGCTGACAAAAATGAAGAATCCCCACCTCTAACATTCAAGTGGGATATCTATGATGAGGTGCAAAAGGTTTACTTAGCTGATTGAAATGAAGTACAGGGTACCAAGTTTGGGATGAATTGCTTAAGATACTTGCTCAGAATTAAGTGTGTTACCTCCCTGGCTCCAATACCCTATGTGGATCACTTCAGCATTGTCGAGAGGTTACAAAAATGAAATGCAAAATAAATTATCCACTTCACAATAAAATGAGAAACTACGACTAGATTCTATCTACACTACACCTCTATTTGGCTAGAGAAAGAAGAACTTTTCCTTTCAGCTGTAAGAAAGCAGGCTTTTTTCTTGAAGATCAAGACTACTTCTGTGGTAGCCACAGAATCTCTGAAGACAGCCGAGCATAAGCACAGTCCGAGGCCTGTATCCTGCTAGGACACACTTTGCTCCACAGTGCAGTTCCAGCATTTTTGACTGAAGACAATCAGACCAAGGACACGTAGAGCTAGGGACTCTGGACTCCATTATTTATAATGCTTGAAGAGGCTACTGGCCACTTGCCCCCTTCCGCCTCTAAACTCTTGAGGTCATAACCTTTTTAGCCACTGCTACTAAAAATAGTGAGGCTATAAATAACAACCCTCAAACACCACAGCTCACACCTCACACATGAATGTAAACTGAATTTGTTGTTAGCTTAGAACGGGATACAAGTTGCAACTACTCAAGAGCAGACACCCCTGTGATTGTGGTGGTACTTTCCAGCAGAGGGGTAGGTTGTATATTTGGGTATAGTAATTGTGAAACCGGCCTGGGGAATTGTTTTAGTACCAAATACACAGAAAAAGTGGTAGTTTTTATATAGATCTGCTTCCCCAGTGCAGCTCACAGACTAACCACAGATGTTTACATTAGCTACTTCTGGTGGCAGTATTGGCTTACGGTAGCTTACAGTGTACCTAAGAGTACCAACTAAGGAAATAAAAGGGAATTAAGTCTTCTCAATTCAGCACTAAGGCCTCATCTAGGACTACTATAACCAAATCTGAACACCACATTAAGCAAAGTGGAAGCACTGGAGAGAAACCCACAGGATTTAGAAGAATATGACCCCTGAGTAAAGGCTGAAGGGACTGGATTTAGTTTGCAAGGAGCAGCACAACAGCAGTTTTTATGTACTTCAAAAGGGCCTCATGAAGGAGACAGTAATCAGCTCTCTTGTTCCCAAAAGTGGGAAACAAAAAGAAGTCAGGTCAAAAGACAACAACAAAAAGAAATGGCTATCTGAAACTAAACTGGATATCTGAATCATTTCAAGTTTTTAAGGTAGTAAAACAGACAGGTTACCTAAGCAGACCATAGAACTAATCTTCTTCTGCACATCAAGAAGGGATTAGATGAGAGATCTGCAACAGAAATTTGTGTCTGTGATCCTGCCCTTATCTGGTGTGAGGGATTGCCTCAGTCTCTTAGGCCAGCTCCCTTCTAGTCTTAAGTCTATAGATTCTGGTTAGTCCCAAGAGGAAAAGCTGCTGGATTTAATTAGGATGAGGTATAAGCAAGCAGAAACTACATTTGACAAGTCTCTCTGTTTTCAGTGCTTGCTCTTTCAAGCATTCATACACAGCACTTCTGAAGCCAAAAAGTCACACCACAGGTCTACCAAGGCCTATATCCCATGAAGAGAAACAAACTACTATTGCTGCAGAGCTCTTGCTCTAAAATATCTGTTTTCATAGATTATTACAGGTGGTCTCTTGGAAGGCTTCCCAACCACTGGCTCTTCCTTCCAGCTGTTAAGTCACAGTGACAGCTCACTTAAGTTTCCTTCTTCATTCCAAAAAAGGTACTATAACCACACCAAGAACTTTCAGAGTGCAAGTTAAAGAAGCCGTTTGTTCACAGAACCAGCTACAACTCAACCCCGGTGCCAACACAGGTTATAACTTCATACCACTTTTCTACAGCAAAACAATGTGTCAGATGCTCTGCTCCTCAAAGCCTCATGGGCAACTGTGTGAAGAACCAAATCACTTTTTTGAACCTTTCCAAACTAATTGACAGCAACAAAAGACAGCAGAGCAAACATTTGTTAGGCTGGACACAGCACAAAGGAGATAGACTACAAGAATTACCAAGGTGGATCCTGCTACTGCAAACACCAATTCATTTAGTCTCATTTTGCAGGCTTACGGTAGCATCTAAATAACTGCTCGTTTTTTACTTCACTGTGATTTAGGATGACTATGCCAGAATCTTATTGCTGTAATGCTCAGTCATCTTCTAACCTTCAATGTAACTGTCTTCATATCTGCTTTACAACCACTTACTCGTGTCACACTGCCAGGTGGTTATGCCCCCTCATACACTTGTGCAAAGGTTGGACAGTAGCAATCAGATCTATACTTGGGCATGATTCTACAAGACCAAAACTCTTCTAGTCTTCTCCCATCCAATGAATAACAAAAGTATTCTCAAGACCATTCTCCACAGTTGTTTGGATTCATCTTTCTTGTCCACTGGTGACCACAATTTTCTACATTATTACAGTCTCACTAGCATATTATGGATTCACAAGAAATAGTAAGGGCATCTGATACTACCTGAACTGATAACTACTTGTCTGAACAGAGTATTTGACATCCTGCTTCTTACTGTGATAAAAGGGCACATCCTTGATGTCTTCCGTTACTAAAAATGTGGTGTAAATCTGTTTTTTCATGGATTGATCGCTGTTGCAGGCTAGTAATTCCGCAAAGAGAACTTAGGAGTCACTGTAGATAGTTCTTTATCCAGAGCAATCTATAGTCATTAGTGATATGGAGAAGGTGACATTCTCAATGCAAAGTTACAAGTCACCACTAAAATTGTGAAGAGTATGTTTACAAGCAAATTAAAAGAAAGTACTTTCATACAACAAGCAGTCAAGGTTTGGAGATCACTGCCATGCTGCAAAGGCTAAAAACAGTGAATTTGAAAACAGATTAGATAGGCTTTATACTGATATTAAATACAGCGGCCCAGTCACTGACTAGCTCAGGACATTCCTGAACAACAGACTACTGGAAGAATGCAGAAGGGAAAGACTGCTACCTGCACCGTTTCTACTGCTTTCCCCTTATGTGTTCACAGCTAGTTGACTTGAGGACACAGGGAGCTAGACACATCTTTGGTCTGATATTGTAAGACAGTTCTTTATTTGAGCACTTTTTACTGAAGCCATCTTCTAACGCATCTGCAATACCTGGCAAAGGCAAGGCCAGTGGTATTATGTGACAATAGAAACAAGACCTCTTAACCACATTCTTTTTTGACTAGAAATAAATGACCTAGCACCTCCCCATCTAACATATCAACATACAGACTGTGGATATCCAGATTAAAGAGAAAAGTACCTAGTACACTAAGAAAACAGTTTGGAATTCCTGGATCTGCATACAGACGAGTCTTTCCACAAACCCTGAGCATCAGCCATCTATTACACAGTGTACAGGTTCAGGGTGCATCTGAAAAGGGACTTTCTGCCAGTTTAACAAGTCAACAATTTAATAGTTTAACAAAGAGAACATTTCTAGTACAGCTGACTAGTATATAACTACATACCAGGTAGAGTCTGGAGCAACTCTAAAAAAAAAAAAAAAAAAAAACAGCAACTCTACAGAGCACAGCGCCACTGAGTTTAGTGGTACATAATACCAGACGTTCTGGAAGTTAGTACCATACCAAACTACATAGATTAGCTTGAAGTTGATTAAGGAGGTACACTAGAACATGGAGTTCACCTTGCAAGAGAAAAACCTGCTCAGAGATAGACCTATATGTACCTTTAACCAACACTCTGATTTGAAGCATGGGCTTTCTTAATGACTTTCAGAGTCAACAGGATGTTGAGGACTACCACGGTTAGAGTTTCAGGGTAACCTGATCTGAGCTGGTAACTCCTCAGTGTGATCTTCCCTAGTTTAACCAGGCAAAGATACAAATACCATCTCAGAAAAACAGGAACACAACCAAGTTTGTCTCTGTGGAAAAGGGACAGGAAAGGTAGTGCGATTTTTGGCATGAGGAATCAGAGATTACATTTTCTGAAAGCCATGTATATTTTCACAGTTTGAACACAGAAGTTGAAAGCCATCTTAAAGAACCATCACAAGAAATAATCTGTGACTAAGTTTTTTCAAGTTCACTTCAGCAAAGGAATAATAATCCACATTGGAGTGACCATCCCCTTTTCTTCTATTCCAAGAAATGGAGCATTCTAGCAGAAGTATCACATAATTTATCCTCTCTTATTGGATAAAGTTCATACCAAGGATAAAGAAAATATTTAATTGATGTTTCTAGCTAGTAGTTCATAATTATCACTGTTTAAAATACCTTAAAAAGAAATTACTCTGTTATGGAGCCCACAGTTAAATCACTCATACGTAGACACCAGTGCTGTGTGTCTCCTTTAGACAAAGGAGATCAATGCATAGAAGTGTAAGAGGTAACGTCAAATAATCCTCACGAAAACGAAACTGCAGATTCAGTGGTTGTGATATTCCTTCTCAATCAGTTCCAGCATACGGTGTGTTCTAACACACACTTGAGGCCATTCACCTGCTAACATGTCAAACCTATGGTCTTGCATTTGTCAAAGTCCAACTGAAATTCAGCTCACATGCAATCATCTGCTAGCCCTAGAAGCTTAACCAAATCCTTTGCTTCCTTCAGGTCTTGCACCACCTGTTCCACAAACACAGGTTTTGATGCAAATCTGGAAAGTTAGAAAAGCCCAAAGATGAATGAAATGAGAAGCACAGTACAGAAACGCGTCTTTTTTTTGCTAATGGTATGTGAAGAACCTGCATTAAGTAGCACCTCGGACAAGGTGAATGTTCAGGGATGGAGATGGAGGATTTTGTTTCAGCTTCTTTATTAGAAGCCTCATTCAGATAAAGTGAGAAGTTCTAGATGGTGAAAAATAATTTCAGCAACTCTACCAGAAAAAAAAAAAAAAAAAATTCTAACACATTACACAGGTGCTACCACAAGACTAGAAAGTAATAAGCATGACTGAGCATACCCTGTTCTATAGGGCCTCAAGTGTTTTAATTCAAGAATAGCTGGGACACAGGTAGGGCTCCTTCAAAAGCACATCAAAAGGATTCAGTTCAGGCATGTCAAGAGTAAAACCTAAAGGAAGATTTCTTAAAGAGGAGATCCGTTAGGATCTTTTGGTCCACAGGTATTTTTATTTCTGATAATACTTAAGAGTAGCGCAGCATCTGCAGCAAGCTCCTATCTACTCCTTTTCTGTAAATTACAGCAATGGAGGAAACAAGCATAGATTATATCAGTTATCTACTAAACAACATCCTCCTAATATCTCTTTGATGTCATAACTTCCTGCTTTGTGCATGTTAACAGAAACAGATTTTCTAATCCCCCATCTTACCAACAAAAAACTGTTCACTTTGCTACTTTCTGATGACATCAAAGTATTTTCCCAAGCGCTAGGTTTACATTATGTCATTTCCAGAGCCAGCAATCCAAAGCAAAGTTATTAACACACCTACCCAGACCCACAACGACTTTGTGGCAAACCCAGGAAAGCACCATATCAGCTCTGGCTTGCTGCCCATGTTTAATGACTAAGCAAGGTTTGCAAAACTCTACTTGCCTCATACAAGTAATTTAAGCCAGTACCCAAGTGGTGAAGCAACTCGAATTGGTGAGGCCCAAAGAACACTCACTGCCTGACCTGTGCCAGTTGTGCTCAAGAACAGGTTTCAGAGGCTGCGCAGTGCTCCCAGCACAGCAAGCGAGGGGCCGAAAGACACAGGCACAGCAGCACAGAAGCATCAAGTACTGTTTTGTCTCACCAGTTTTCTAACAGAACCCAGACAAAACAAAACAAAAGTGGGGGGGGTCTCAGTGACCGAGTGACAGCACAGCAATGCAAAGACAGACAAATTTTAGTCTTGCAATGGAAATTTCAGCAAGGATGCAACACAGATTAATTTAGCACATCTAAAAATGAGTCAATAATGCTGGCTATATGTTTTGTTTTAAAAATAAACTAAAGTCTTCAAGGAAAAAAAAAACATATGTTGAGTAGTACTATTTGTGCATAGGAACTAGTAAAATATTAATAATTCATTCTAGTGGAGTCACCTTTCCAGAATTCAGGTGCTTTTAAAAAAAATTTAAGATAATTTTCTTCATTAAAGGAGGTAAGATTTAAGCCCCTCTTTAATGAGTCATGCATCCCATTATACTTGTAAAGTTTCTGTATGATTCTGGTGATCCTTTGAAGAATTCACACAATACTTACAGGCCCTAACCACATCTAATATAGTACACAGAATTAAGTGCGAAGGCAGACCTTAAGGAATTTGTAATCCAAAGATGGACAGTCAGTAATAGTTGTATTGAAATCTACAGAGATTTTGCATCTGAAATATCCATTCCTATCTTAGGAAAACAGGTTAGTTATTTCAGACTTTATAATTTGTCTTACCTGCCTACATTTTATTGCTAACATTATTTGTATGAGGACATACAATCCCTTTTCAGGGGTAAGTGATTCCGTTTTGTCTTTCAAAAAAGTTACATTTTGACATCCATTTCATACCACAGAAGTCTTCTCCTAAGACATTAGCCCTTAAGTAAATATATTGGTAGCAAGCACCCTTTCAACAAAAATATTTTGCTTTACCTTATCTTTTCTATCATTAATAACAAAAAGATGAATTTTGAACACAAATACGCTCTCAAAATTCAAAATTTGAATTCTCACTCTCCGTTACACTTAAAATGTACTTCCATGTTGCAACAAACTGACTTACAATCTTACCCCTGTCACCTCAGTCCCAGGAAAACTTTGATTACAGGTTGTTACAACCTTAAAGAGATCCAAACCACTTAGTACTAGCTGTACCATTATGTATAAGATTACCCATTAGTGCTTAAATAAGCATGCAATTTCATATATGAGTATCTTTAAACACCACAAAAAAAAAAAAAAAAAAAAAAAAAACAAGAAAGTATCATGAGCTAACAACTAGCTGGGTCCCCCTCCCTGCTCAGAATTCTTCCTAGATCAGTCTTTTTACACTGTATAATACCTTACAGAAAGGTAAACCCCCCTCTAATTGTATTCTGCTTTATTTATTAGATATCAACTCAATAACATTCTCAAAAAGAAATGGCAACCTAAAGTTACTTGTTTTACTCTTTACCACAAAGAGCTCAGTTCCTTGGCTGTTTTCTGCGTTTTTTAATGGCAAATCTATCACAGTGTGAAAGTTCAGGGCACTACAAAACCAACCTAATACATCAAAAGGACAGAGCTTGTCTTCTAAATAGAAAGATCATAGTTAGTACGACATTTGGCTGTACTGGGATAAACTGTCAACTTAAACTGTCTTAAACTGTTTTTAGAAAAGTAGCACAGCTCTCCAATGTAATTTGTAGGATCTTCCTGAGCTCGCTCTGAAAACTCCAAGTATGCTAACAGTTAGCTCAGTTTTCAAGGCTGTATTACATATCCTAATCACTCTTTGTTGTTCATGCTTTATTTCTTCACAACTTGCTGACAGACACAACACTGGGTTGCCAATTTACGGATTGGAGCTTCTCAAGTTGCTCCATTCCTTCAAACTGAATTTCTTATGCCTGCCCAGAAATCCCTTTCAAAGATCAAATCCAATGAATAAATATTTAACCCCCCTTTAGTCGTAAGAGCTCAAACTCATGGATCAGTAAGATGACAGATTCCAGTGAAGACAGAAAAAAAGTCTTTGGACAGGCACCAAGTCTTACGTGTGATACTACTTCCCCACTGCAAGCTCTAGATTTTGAGGGGAACTCAAAATAGAAGAGACTTCAGCAAGAGGTCGTGCTCATTTCTTCACCAAAAAGGTGTCACCTAGGAGGGATTCTTTCATCTGGAATGAAATTTAAGGCTTCCCACAGGTTTCCCACCACATTCCTGAGATGAGAGAAGAAAATTCAGCACTTTCGCTAGAAATAGATCATGCAATAAGGTGACTTTCTGCGAGTGAGCAGGATGACACTGTTATACTCAAAAATCTCGCTTCAGAAACTATTTAAAGCAGATGAAGCTTTCAGCATCTCATGGGATACCTCCAAACAAAACATGCAGGTTAATAATCATATAGCAATATAATCTGATCACTTCATGTGTGTAGTCAAAGCTAACCATGAACCTTCCTAGTGCTTCAAGCCTTCACACTGACATATTTGCAGTGCAGTAACAGCAGTTCTTAGCAAGCTAACTTGTATCAAAAACCAGTTTCACAGCAGTAACACCCTGTGATTAGGGCTGCCATACCTCTATCCAGGCAAAACCTTCAAGCATGTTCACACAGCAAATAATACATCCCATGCTTTGGAGAAATAATGCCTGGTACACATGTACCTCAGGCTGGCTCACATGGATAAACTAAATTTGGCACTTTCAGGATGTATTAGAGCAGCTGTGCCCACTCAATAAACCCACTTGATACTTCACAGAAGGGTTGCGGCCACATTGTGCAGAGTAATTGCAAAAGGTCTCTACAGTACATCTAACTCTTCCCAGAAGACCAGATCTTCTTCAGCCTAGACCATCCTCAGCCTAGACCATCCAGTTATTCAATCCAGTAACTCCTATTCTATGCCTGGAAATCCTGTACAACTACAGAAAATCTTCAAACTTTCTCAAGCAGAGTGACTTTATAGAAGTTTATAGTTTTCCCCAAGCACAGCACCTGGCAAACACAGAATTAACAAATTTGGAGTAGCACCAGTAGCAATCTAATTTACACCGGAGAGACTTAACTTAACCTGCTAAGTTACTCAATTACAAAGTTACCAACTTTTGCTATCTTCCTAAATACAGTAAAAGAATTCTCCTGCAAATAGTTCTCCTGGATCAAAAGAGTTAAGGTGACATGAGGAACTGATAACTGAGGGCAGAAAGAAACCACTTCTTATTCATGATGAATGCACTTCTTACTGGCACTGTGCAAAGGAAACTTGGAAGTTGTGCCCAACTTCAAATCCAGAAGGACGAAACCACCAGACAATTAATGGCAGCGCTCGTATTTAAAATCTTGTCATCTCAGAAACATGCCCTCAAAATGACAAAAAGCTTGTAAAATGGACAAGTTTGGGGTCGGGCGGGGGGGAGGAGGTGGTTAGGGAGGACCCTTAAGAAGCCCTTAAGAGAGAAAACCTGCTGGGGCAGAGAAGAGACAAGAACATCTCTTGATGGCAACCACAGAGAATAACCATTTCTATTACGTAATGGTGAAATATTTAGACCACAGCTAACTAAACCTGGGGAAAGTTCTACTCTGCAAAAATTAAGTATCTTTGCTTAGTCAAATCTCTCTAAAAAATGTTTTTCGTCCTTTGAAATTTCTCATTTTACAAACATTTTAGTATTGATAAAGCTTACACTCTCTTTTTGAGGAAAACATTAAATAAAATGCTTCTGTATTCTTCAGTTGTTCATTCCAACACTAGTATTAGTCCCACGCTGCGAGCAGTAGAGATTTGATATGATGGGTTTTATTTTAGCTTTTTCTAAAGCACTAAAAAAAATTACATTGAGGCTTTTAGTCTTTTCAACATCAAACATACATCTTTGTAATCTTCAACGCTGAATATCAAAATGATCAACTGATCTTAGCTCCAGTGCACTGAAAGTTTATTGTACTATCTTTCAAAACCCGGTATAACTATGCTGTCAATATCACAGCTTCCATAGACTTCCAGAGCAACCAAGTTCTTGATTTCTGCAAATCAGGTTCCTGATAGCAAACCAGCCCACCCAAAAGTGACATTTTCAATGCGATCTGAAAATGTCACATTCAGATCATCTGCTAAGCATTTTCTGGCAAAAGCAGAAATAGAATTCCGTTCTCCTGGGTTGTGTTTGATGGTCTTAACCTCAAAAAGATCCTTTTCTCCACAAAACTCCACTCCTAGAAATAGCAACAACTCATCCAGTTGAGCAATATCCACAAGCAAAAACAATGTCTGAGACAATTTAAAAGACCATCGCACCACACACATGCCAGCAGGGAAAACCATCCTTAATTCTAGCCTCCAATCTTTCAGTTGCTTGACACTACAGACTCTTAATATTATATGTCTTTTTACATATTTCAGCATAGTTGTTGGAACAGGAGCCAGAAACCACCTTCCCATTTTTCTCTGCCTTCTAGTGTGGCAGCTTTAGCAGCAATATTTTCTGCTCCCAGAATCAAAAGCTAGGAATGTGCTTCTCCAACAGACACTTTCAGATCTACTGAATTATTCCTCATGTATCAGACACTGCCCTCTATTAACAGCAACACCAATTCCTATTCTTTTCATTTGTGCTGTATTACAGCTTTAAATCTTTCTTAAAAGACACATCTAGGAGTGAAGTTTTTCAAGTTTTTTTCTTTTTAATTGCTCATTTATGTAGCACTAAGGGAAATAAGGAAAGACGGTTATTACTTTAAAGCTCAAATTTCTTCCTTTCAATTTAAGGCTTAATTTTTGTGATTCTCACAAAACATCAGAATCAGACTTGATTCCAGATGAACCACTGAAAGGCTCCTAAAAGCTAAGACAATTCAAATCCTCATTATTTTGGCTATGTTTCGATGACGAGTTCTCCTTTTCGGGATCACCTGCTTTTACATCAGTTTGTTCGTATATCTCAAAATTGAAAAACTATTTTTCTGTACTTCAGCATGAACATGAATTCTTGTTTAACCATACAATTTTCATGAACATTAAGTTTCTTTTAGAGTTTCCCATTTTACTTCAGCTTAGTCTCATATTACTTCAATAACAGGTTGCCTAGTCAGGTAAAGCTATAAATTCACAATATTGACCAGCCACTTCCACTTTTACTATAGCTTGGAAGCCACCTAAGGAAATTCAATAATGAAAAGCCAGCTCTACATAGACTCACAGATGTTTCTAGCAAAATCCCAATCTCCCCAAGTAGTCTGCAACTTCGCCCACTTCCTCTCCATCAACCCAATCCACCAATTACCTGTTTTCAAAATGCAACTATTTGACAGATATGGAATAATGTGCATATATTTAATTACTAAAATAAAAGATTGGTTTAAACCTTGAGACAAAGTTTTAATTCAATATCAAATATAAGAGTTTAAATAGGAAACAATAATACCAGAATAATTATCCATGTAAGTATCCACTCCTCTGTTGCATCTTATTTAAACTCCTAGCCATAACAGGTAAACTTTGCCACAGTATAACTGAATTTGTTTGATTTTTAAAGCCTCTTGGTTTCACAAAATACCTATTTTCTCTCACTGTATGAAAATTAAGCAAATTCTTAAGTTACCTTTTCTAAAGCCGAAGTAACACGAGACATCCTGAGCTAATCTAATATTTGGCCACTGCCAAAACGGGAGAAGACTCAATACTTCTTCTAACCTTGTCTTTTCCTAGGCACTTCTACCAATTGCCTTGCACTTATAGCTGGCAACGAGAAAAGGGAGTATTCTGCCAGAATAGCAGGTTAAATTTGACCAGCAAAGGGTATGACCAACACCAGAATTGGCAAAAATAAGGAGAGAAAATTGTGTAGCCAGGAACAGGAGAAGAAAGATTTCTGCCTTACGGTGTCAGCAAATAGCCACTAAACCACCTCAGCCACCTCATGTACCCTATGCTAGCCATTCTGAATGTCGAAATGTTGAGGTTTTTTAATCAAACTCGTTTATAAAGGACCACACCTTCTTCATTTCTTAAGATTTTTTCTACTAAATCTCTAAAAAAAAAAGTTAGCTTACTTTTACTTACACCTTATAAAGTGACAAGTTACCAGATGCAGTTATCAACACAGCTGATTTCTTATGGAAACCTAAACATTCAGGCATGGTCATCACAAATATATGTTCATAAAATCATGCTGATCTATTCTAAATGCACTTAGTTTCCTTACATATTACATGCAGTTAATATGAAAGCATTATGAATTACTCCTATACTATGGTCATTGATCATCTGCTTTACTGGCTATTTTCTGTGCATTAGACACTGTCAGTCTCTGCAGAATCCAAAGTTGAATATTCTACAGATACATATTCAAAGAAAACCACTATAGGCTGCTGCTCCTTTTTCTCCACCACTTTTTTTTTCTTTTTAAGAAGCTTCACTCTTCAAAAAAAACTCCATTTCCTTCACCAAAAGAGTGTTTTTCCACAAGTGGAGCCCAACTACATATGTTCTTGCAAAGCACTGCAAGTTCTTCAGTGCTGCTGAAACAAAGAACAGAATGTGCAATTGCGTATTAGCTGCAGATGTTGCTTGGCAATCCAGAGGTGGCTGCTGCAGCACTAAGCTCTGAAGGTAGAAAGATCTGACAAAGTCAACTGCTTTTTCACCCATCCCACTGCAGATAAGTGTCTGGGACAGACATCTGCTTTTGTTCCTGCAGTCCTCCGCTTGGATTGCTTCTTGTTCTAGAGAAGCAGCTACAATTAGGACAAAAGCAGTAACAGTAAGGGGGGGGGGGGGGGCGCAAGGGGGGGCAGTCCTGTCACAGTCATCATTTAAACAGCAATTCAATGGCCAAACTGTTTTAGACACAAAGCAAACCAAAGCTCAGGGGAGAATATTAGAGGGCTTTCTAGTTCAGCACAAAGCTTGAAGAATTAAGGTATGAGAAAGTGTTCATGCTTCCTCTAGCAGAGGAACGAAAATTTAACACAGTTATGAGCAGAATGGACATTAATGCTGAACCTGTCTAGGTCAGTCTAGAGTGTTCACTCAGTCTCTCTTCCCTCTCTCACCCCTCTCCTCCCATTTATCTTTTGAAAGTACACTGAAAGAATTAAGCCTTGGTCCTGATATGTCTCCCACACCTATGAAATGCTACAGGCAACAAGACAAAAAACTGTTTGTTACACACAGAAAATTATTACACCTATGAACCCCTGGGCAGAAATTCTCCCTCCCTCTCTACCACCAGTGGCTAGGTTTGACATGTAACTGCTAGTTTATCACATCTTTGATCTCAGGGCATCCCTGCTGGCCAGAGCATCTGCTCAGCTAACACATTCAAGAAGCAACAAGATGGAGAGGTTAAGAGGTAGAAAGGAGGGAAAAGAGTAGCATCTTCCTCAGCCACAAGATTTTGTATCACAGAATCACAGAATGGTTGAGGTTGGAAGGCACCTCTGGAGATCAAAGTCCAAGCCCCCCTGCTCAAGCAGGGTCACCTAGAGCACGTTGTACAGGATCGTGTCCAGGTGGGTTTTGAGTATCTCCAGAGAAGGAGACTCCACAACCTCTCTGAGCAACCTGTGCCAGGGCTCTGCCACCCTCACAGTGAAGAAGTTTTTTCTCATATTCAGATGGAACTTCCTGTGTTTCAGTTTGTGCCCGTTGCCCTGCATCCTGTCGCCAGGCACCACCGAAAAGAGTCTGGACCCATCCTCTCAACACCCTCCCTTTAGATATTTGTATACATTGATAAGATCCCCTCTCAGTCTTCTCTTCTCCAGGCTAAACAGGCCAAGCTCTCTCAGCCTTTCCTCATAAGAAGATGCTCCAGTCCCCTAATCATCTTTGTAGCCCTCTGCTGGACTGTCTCCAGTAGTGCCATGTCTCTTGTACTGGGGAGCCCAGATTTGGACACAGTACTCCAGATGTGGTCTCACCAGGGCTGAGGAGAGGGGAGGCATCACCTCCCTCGACCTGCTGGCAACACTCTTCCTGATGCAGCCCAGGATGCCATTGGCCTTCTTGGTCACAAGGGCACATTGCTGCCTCATGGTCAACTTGGTGTCCACCAGCACTCCCAGGTCCTTCTCCACAGAGCTGCTTTCCAGCAGGTCAACCCCTAACCTGTACGGGTATATGGGGTTATTCCTCCCCTGGTGCAGGACCCTGCACTTGCCTTTGTTGAACTTCATGAGGTTCCTCTCTGCCCATCTCTCCAGCCGGTCCAGCTCTCTCTGAATGGCAGCACAGCCCTCTGGCGTATCAGCCACTCCTCCCAGTTTTGTATCGTCAGCAAACTTGCTGAGGGTGCACTCTGTCCCTTCATCCAGGTCATTGATGAAGAAGTTGAACAAGACTGGACCCAGTACTGACCCCTGGGGGACACCGCTAGCCACAGGCCTCAATGTATGTATGAATGTATGGTGAGAAAAAAAAAAGTTTAGTTTCCTCAAGGAACCTGGCTTAAATAAATAAATAAAAATAAACGTAGAGCAAAAGTGAAGGAGCTAAGCTAAATACGGCATTAGAAATTCTTACAGAATAGGTTCTTTCAAATCCTATCTCTGAGTTTAGGCTTGCAAAACCTACAAGTACAGAAATTTGAATTTTGGCTTATATGAGGAGATAGCTTTTATTTACTCATTATGAGTTAACAGCAAAGGTAAAACACCACCCCAGCAAAAAAACAACCCCCTTCCCCCAAAAGCCTGACTGACATCAATAGGGACTGCTAGTGAAGAAGTATAATAGGAAAGAGTCAGACAAAACAATTATTCAGCAAGAAATTGCTCTAACCCTAGGACAGTTGCAACCCAAATTAACTCCAACTGTTGTAAGCCACATATCAAACCAGGGGTGATCCCTCCAGCATGAACTACTTTTTTCAAGACATTCTCATGCTGTAAAGACCTAATGTATATATACAGACACATATATTGGAATATTAAAAAAAAGACTGTATTCTATAGAAAGCTTACAGTACTTTGTCTTCCTCCAGTATGTAGAACTAGTTCTATTTAGTGCAACATTATGCAACAAAATCTGACAGTCACTCAGATGTTTTTATAAACTAAGTCACAGTGTAACAGTTAATTCTATCCAGCTACAGTAAATTGTTTGGTTTTCTTTTAAATAAAAAAGATCATCCATCCATAGCAACTAAAGTTTCTAACTTGTTTTTGTTTTTAAGTAAAATTAGGGTCTTGCTTTTGACAAGAATATTCAAAACACCATACTAACTTTAATCAAAATTAGAAAGGAGAAAAAGAACATGGAATTAAGTACTGTAAAGTTATAAGCTTCTGCATTACTGTTCTCTACTGTCCATTACTGTTCTTCTGCATGAATGTTCTTTGGTGCTTCTCTAGGATTAAATGGGAGGTATTGTAATCAGAGCTTACCACTTCCTTTCTTCATTTTTTGAAATGAACAAGCGCTTAAGTTTTTTTTCCACCCTGAGCATAAAAAACAAAACAAAAAACATCTGCAGTACACACCAGAAAAGATTTGTTCTGGCAGCAAAATCACAGTGCAGTACTTGTGTACCTGAAGCCTCCATCCCCTCTCCCTGGCTGCCGCCCTCTGCAGCAGTCCTGCAACACCTCCTCCTGGGCTACAGTGCCAGCAACAAATATTCAAGAGCATTTTTGTGCTCAAAACAAATGCTCTTCTGGTTGTACCATGCTGGACAGTATTACTATCATTAGCTAAGGGAAAGCTTTAACTACAAGCTGAATTGTTTGTCTGGTTTTGTTTAGCTTTTAAATGGACACATACCCAAACAGCAGACTCAGCAAGTCTCCCCTAGAGAGAGACAGTCACCTGCTCACACCCTGTCAAATGAAGCGTAAGTGCACGCATACATACCAGCACACTCAGCTGGACCATAATGACAGTGTACAATGCTAAATGAATACACAGGAGTTGATATAATCTATTTAGTGCCCTAGCAAGAATCAAAGGAGCTAGGCTCCACATACAGAGTTTGGGGTATCGACTCCGAGACACCAGCATTTTGAGGAAGTATCCAGATTGTAGTGGGAGGGAAATGAGACTGCTCCTGAGTACTTAATACAAAGTATTTGAAAAATTCCAGTCACTCTTGAAAAATGTAACCTGTTTGGGGTTTTTTGTTTTTCTTTTTTTAACTTGAGATTATAGTGCTTAGACTAGCAAACCATATAGGTATAAAGGCAGCAACTTTATTAATGATCCAAAACCAAAAAACATCATAACCTCTGCAAGGAAAGTTTGAAAAGAAATTTCTTCATGCCATCATCAGGAAAGATTTACAAGGTTCATTTTATTAATTTACAAAAAAATATCAGGTCTAGAAGTAGGCAGTTATTCTTCAACTCCTTTCATGCCTTAGTGATTAACATTAATATATCCTCATTTCAAGTCTGACAGCTGCTTGCCTCCAAAAATCTCAAAAATATACCCCAAAGAACTAAGACTGTGTCACCCAGTTCCCCAGAGAATTCGATATAAAGTTGTAATTAGGCATAACCAACATGAAATATTAACTTCTGAATAAACTAATTCTGACCAATACATATCCTGGAATGACACACAAACCAAAGCCAATGCCTTCAAGCTTCTAAGCAGTAGGATTAACTTGGTATTAACCTCCTGAGAGATCCTTCAGTATGAAGAGAGAAGTTTGCTTTAGGATCACTGCTACTCATACATAGGAGGAGTGTGGAAATGGCATCATCCACTGAAGGAGACTAAGTAGCAAAGAAAAAGAATCACATATCCCTAAGAAACATCGGGAGGGGGGAGGGGGGAACCTTATTCATGCTACAGAAGGTGCACAAAACTCTTGTTCTTGCCTTCTAGCATTCTAATTAATCCAACTATTTAAAGCATCATCTACCTTAGGGCTTCTGACCTTCGAAAACAAGTTACTTTGCAGACAACCTCACCTATTCAGTGGCTAAAGGTAAAGAGAGAGGAATTACTTTCATCTTTAAGCTACCTAATGCTTATGGAGAAAAACTATCATTGGCCTCTGGAGACAGCAGAATATGATCTCCATGCATAATGGAGTGCAGGAGAAAGAACTCACATAGTGTTTGAACTCTATTTATAGGTAAACATCCCACTTGAACTCTTTTTTCTGATTTTCTAGCATTCAAGTGGGGAACTGAGTCCAAATGGATTGTAACTGTTTTTCTAAGTCTAGATGAAAGTTTGCATTAGGCTTCTGTTTTGCCTACATTTCTGATGCTTCACAGAAAATAGCTCTGTCTCAGTACAAAATTCAGTGACTATCTGGAAAACAAGGTATAAATACTAGTACGCTATAGAGCAAAGAACTAAGAGTAAATTTAGAGGGTCAGGACCATCATTGACTTAATCCAGAAGTTCACGTATACACCAATTATGTATGCCAAGCAAGCCAAAATACTTAAGTTTTTTCAGAGGCTGAACAAGTGCTCATCTCCCAACTTCTAGAAAAAATGATAATCACCATAATGGTATAGAGCACAAATGAATGTATAAATCCATGCTTCAAACTGAACATTTGAATACCCACTATTAATGAAACCTCTCATCTACTTAAGAAAATCTGCAGCCCTCCAGTGCAGAGTCATTAAATGCATCCTGCTTAAACAAAACTTCCTGAAAAAAAATCTCTCTCTAGGAATGCCACAGTAAATTAGAGTGTAAAGCAACCAAAATCAGGATACTACAATCTTCAGAAAGAAAACAAGGAAGTTATTTTACCATGACCCAACTTGAAGAGAGAAGAACACATCCATCTGCTCCTGATGCACTGCAGGGAGAGGGGGAACCCACACCTTTACAAGAACAGTCCAGAGGACTCAAACCATCACATCTTTTTATTCTTTGGGGCATCCTCCAGAAGTTCATCAAAAACCAAAAAAGGAAGGGGACATGAAGGTGCCAAGAGACGCACTTTCACCTAGGTCTGGGTGTCTCTCAAAGAATTCAGAACAATTTTGCTTCTTGAGACCAAATTTTTCCTCTATCAGTGGTCACAGAATTTGCTGTGTGGCACCACAGAACAGAAGTTTTACTAAGTTTCTTTGGAGCACTATATGAAGAAAAGGAGAGAAATTGTAAAAAGCACCAATCCAATGGACAGCTTCTAAATGGAGTTACTTCAGACACCAAGTATGGAAAAGTCCAACAAGTTGACTAAAGCAAATTTCTTCCATCATTTCTCTCCAGATCATAGCTCTCACATAACAGACTAAAAGAACACTGTTCTACCTCTTCTTCAGACACTGGGTGCACTCACTGTAAGAGAGCCAACAGCACAGCCACAACAGAAGTGTTTACTCTTTTCATCATGAAATCTTCCCACATGTTCCTTTGCCTGTAAAAGCTTCCGAAAGATACTGCTTGCTTTTGAGGCAAAAACAACTGGAAATCAGACCAGGCTGTTTAGAAAATTCTTGCTAAGAGCCATATAGCTCTTTGAAAGAAAGGCTAAAATTCCAGCCTTTTTAACAATTCAGATTCAAGAACGATTTTGCTAAAGGACATACCCAAACACGAATGCAAGTAAGTTAATGTAACCTGTTCAGGTAATAGTTTTTCAGAAAAGTACTGGTGAATTTAAACAAAATCAAATTCAGCTCGTAAATCAACAGTCCCCTGCTGCTGCAAAAAGGCAGACAACAAACTGGGATGCATAAGCAAAAGCACAGCTTGCAGGACACATGAAATAACACTCCTACTCTCTGTGTATCAGTAGAGCTCAGCTTGAGTAATATGACTAATTTGGGGCAAACTGCAACAACTGGAGATATGTGCAGAGATTCCAGAGAACAAGAGGAGATGAAGATCTAGAGAACATGAACAAAGACAGAAGAAAGATACAGGGTTTTTTAGCTTAAAGAAAAGAAAAACCGAGAAAGGTGGTGATATTCTCCAAGTAGATTCTGAGGATGGCTGCAAAAAAGAAGGGAACACTGTTCTGGGGTATGGTGCATAACACACACAGCCAAAGCAACACCACTTAAAAACTGTCAATTGCTTTAGTATGACTGTTTTCCTCCTTTCTCCATGAAACACTTCCAAAGAAGTTTAGTCCCCTATCCCCTCTGCAAAGTTACATAATGCAGCACATAAGATTGAGGATAGACATGAGGAAAACCTCTCATCCTAAGGACAGCAATTGGCTTGGCACGTTGTGAAGTTTCCAACACTGGAGATGGATGGCTTTAAGAACTGGTTTGACAAACTGTCAGGAATGGCACAGGCACAGCTGAATTTGCCTGGGGAGAGGGAAGAGGAGGAGATAAAACCAGATCTACTGAGATTTTTTTTTTTTAATATTTTTATAAAGATTTAAAAAGCTCTACAAAACTTTAGGAAAAGGTAATGGCTAAAGGACAATAATTGGTGTTTTAGAGATCATGCTTTGTTACACAGGGAAAAAGTCTTTACAGGACTGCACTGTATCTTTTGTTCCCACAGCAAGTATTTTCTTGATGGATATACACAGGATAAATTTGTGCAAAGTGGTATTTTTTTTAAAAAAAACATTTCCTGGTATGTGTTTATCCCCAAATACTTAAATACTTCATATTCACAAAGAATACATTACTAAAATATAAATGTTCTGGGCTCCCCAGTACAAGAGGGATGTGGCACTACTGCAGCAAGTCCAGAGAAGGGCTACAAAGATGATTAGGGGACTGGAGCATCTCTCTTATGAGGAAAGGCTGAGAGAGCTGGGCCTGTTTAGCCTGGAGAAGAGAAGGCTGAGAGGGGATCTTATCAGTGTATATAAATATCTAAAGGGAGGGTGTTGAGAGGATGGGTCCAGACTCTCTTCGGTGGTGCCTCGTGACAGGATGCGAGGCAACAGGCACAAACTGAAACACAGGAAGTTCCATCTGAATATGAGAAAAAACTTCTTCACTGTGAGGGTGGCAGAGCCCTGGCACAGGTTGCTCAGAGAGGTTGTGGAGTCTCCTTCTCTGGAGATACTCAAAACCCACCTGGACACGATCCTGTACAACGTGCTCTAGGTGACCCTGCTTGAGCAGGTGTGTTGGACTAGATGATCTCCAGAGGTGCCTTCTAACCTCAACCATTCTGTGAAATTCTGTGAAAATCGTTTAAAGAATGTTTTACCACAGCTAAGGTATCAAATCTACATAATAAAAAAATTAAAACTTCAGAAAAAAGCATCTTGCACAAAACGGTGATTTATGTGCTACAGCCTCTTTTAAAACAAGGGAGTTGAGTTTTTAGCTTTCAAAATGAGGACTTACCTCTAAAAAGGAATAAAACAATTTACAATAGGCAATGAAACTACTCATGCCTCACTGCAAAAAAAAAAAATCCTTGCTTCCCTTTGGAGAATCAATGACGACTAATAAGGTATTTCATGTAATCTGGTGAAAATTAGTTTGATTTTTTTTAAAAATAAGTAGAATTCGATAATTTACACTATGCATATACTATATTGTCATTCTTTTTCTCTAGAGACTCACATGTTTGCTCTAACTGCTTCCTAAATATACAATAGTAATATTTTGCTAAAGACTAATTACCAATTGGAAAAAAAAAAAAAGTTCACCTGTTATGACATCTACTGACAAGTATTAATGATTCAATTTAATCTCAGTTCCCTCCGATATTTTTTAAAATCCCATCATTTACTACCACTGCAAAATGGGTAGAAAAACAATGTATTGTAAGTCAGCCAAAAAGAGCTCTGTTTTAAGAAAGTTAATTCTTAAAATGTCTTGAGACTTGTCACAGTACACAAAACTGAGGGTTTAAGCAATTCTTACAGAAAAGGATAACAAGTAGCTTTGTTTCCAATGTAATTATGTTACATCTCACAGGATACTTACCATCACCCCCAGAATGGGTGGCTATACATTCAGACTACCACCAACTTGATGTACCAGTCTGACTAGTATAGAGCTAAGTAGCTATCACTAGTTACTGCCATCACCCTTCACCAGTAAGATCAGTAAGTCCGAATAAAATTGAAACCCGAGTGGGGAGATTCAGACCCAATTTCTTCACTTCTTTGTATTACAATGCATTCATTTAATATTCCAACCATATTCTAAGTGGTTTTAAACTCATGTTTTATCATCATGTGCTACAAAAAGTTGCATGAATGACATGCAGAAAGCAATCAGAAAATGCGAACTTAAAACCAATTCTGCGTAACCTTGAGTTATTTATAAAGTATTAAAAGAGTCTTCTTGATGGAGATATAAGCATGAGACACAGGCTTTTTATCTCCTCACCATCCTGATGCACTTTATCAAGAAGAGAGCCACATTTGATGAACTCAGGCTTGCATGGGTGGTAACAACTTCATTTCAGAAGGGTGATATCTACACTCATTTCTTATGCAGGCATCACAAAGAAAGAAAGAAGCATCCCTTTAGCTATCTGTTTAAGATAAAACAGCATGCACACAAATGAAACATAAGAACACAGAAATCCTCACCATACCCAAATAGGATACATTCTATGGATAAGATATTTTGGTTAACAGTAACATTTTCCAGAACATTAGTTTTAAGTGACCTCTGTGGTTTGAGTTAGTGTTCAATTTCTTTTCTGCACCTGGTTAATATCATAGATCCACAGAACTAGCTTATACGCAATTTTGTTACGCAAGATCTTTATTTACCACCTCTAAGCAAGCATAAACCTGAAGAATATCAAAATAAATGCTTGTTTCAACACATTTCCATGTCCTAAAATTATTTTAGCCTGCTCATATTACTATTCTTTCCTGACTAAAATTATTAGTTTTCTTTTGTAACAAAAACCCAAACCAAAAACTCCTGAAACCTTTACTTTAAGAACACTCAGAGTAAAAAGAAAAGATTCCCAACTGTCAGACTGAGAGTCTTGGTAGCTGTGCCACAATACCCCCTTCTACTCTGTAAAGGATACCAGGTTCCCAGTACAGGCCACAGTATTACACACCTACCTCTACTCAAACTGGCAACAGTAACGCAAAATCCAGCGCAGCGTTATTAACCCCACAGCAAAGCCTGAACCTGGTATTTTCATTTTGATGGATGAAGAAAGCACATATATAAAAAATACTAGGATTTCAGCTTGGTACGGGCTAAATTTCATTTCAATTCCGGCACTAAGCAGAATGATAAATAAAGCACTGGTTCTTTTGTCTTGCCTGAACTGTCCCTTCTTACTTTCTTTGTCTGAGGCTACTTCAAGCACTAATATAACAAGAAGTCCTGAAGATCATAACCAAATGATAACAGTTTTTAACTAGAAATATCTCCGTATTGGAAAAGGAGGGCAAAGAGGATTTAGTCTTGCAGAAGGATCCTAAGTTTGGGAAAAATAAAATAAGGCAAAAGTACAATAGGACGAAGAAGTTGAGCTAGTAAAAATATATCCAGGACTTGGGAAAAAAAATGCTAAGGGAGTTACATAAATTGTTCATGGTATAGTCATAAAGCATTCACTGATTAACGAGGACCTCTGATGTATAAGCAGATGATTAAAGAGACTGAGAATTACCCTGGCTCGTTCTAATACTTCACAAGTTAAAACTTAAGTTTTTTGTCTTGCCTCCCTCCCCACAAATGGAAAAGTGAATATCTCAGAACCATCTTTGTCAGAGAAAAGAATTCCAAAAGCATAGCATTCCGATCAAATAACACAGCTTAGCTGTCTGATACAAGAAAGCATCAATTTAAACGTTACGACAATTGAAAAAACAGTTCTTCACAGCAAAATCCAATTGAACAGAACAAAAAATATGAAGCTGGTACATTTAAAGCACTTTCAAAATACTGAAGTTAATTTGACTAAGAGCAGGAAAGGCCCAATAGATTAGAAAAATACTTAAATCATGCAAAAAACTTTATCATGAGTTCATTACAGAAAGCTCAAAGAAACAATATTAATGATTCAATTACATGCACAAATTTCAGATAGCTTATCCAACTTATACAAAAGCACAACACATCTGTAAGTTTCACATACCATATATTCCTTCCCACTCTGAATCTTTAGATGGTGAAGAAAGAGAATGAGTAAGTCACTGTAATGGTGCCAGTATCTCCAAAGGCAAAAGTATTCCAGTTAACAAAACAGTTGTGATTTTAGGAGTAGTACGGCCTTGACTTCTAAAGAAACTCCTAGAATGTAGCCTATTCAGATTTTATTGATGAAAACTGTTTCCTTTTTTGATACATATACTCTGGGGGGGGAAGGGGGGGATCAGACAAAATAATTGCTGGAGATAACCCTTCAGAGGTTAAGATTCTAACGCATTAAATGCCCACTTTCATTTAAATCAGTAACAGGTAAGTTACTCATCAACCCTAAGAAAAGAAACACCAGATCTAAACATGAATCTAATTGTTCATACACAACATGATCAAAGAACTTATCTAGCCCACTCTTCAACACTTTCCAAAGGGTTTCTCAGATACAGGATGAAAGCAAACTACAGCTTATGCCCCAGTGAAAAACAAGTATTTTTATCATCAGGTTTACTGAAAAGACTTTCCCCAAACAAGACTGTTAACAAATAAACAAACAAAAAAGGAAAGGGTTTGGTCACATCACCAAAAAAAGAGGTTTGCTTGAGGACATGGAGAGTGGGTAAACATACAAAAGAGATATATTCACACAGGAAAGCATTCAATTTTACAATTACTGAATCTTACTCTACTCTTTCAGTTTATTCCAAAACAGGCAGATTTTATCTGAGCCCATTCATATTTTGACCTCTGTTCTCTCTCTCTCTCTTTTTTTTTTTTTTTTTTTTTACACTAAGTAGGTGATTGCTTCTTCTTTCTGCCCTCCCTAGTTCCAGAATACATACAAATTTTGTGGGTTTTTTTCCTCTTCATCTTACCAAGTAAAAGTACCAGGCCCTCATTTCTCAATCCACTATTGAAATTCACCAAGCATTAACAGAGACTTCTTATTAAAAACAGATTTTTCTTTGACCATTTACTTCAAACAGCAGTTATACTGCATCTGATCTTCCAAACTCTAAAATACACTAACCTGCTTTACTTGTGCAAGGGTCTCTAGTCACTTTTAGTCTTATAGATCCTTGTTTTCTGCCAAAATATGACTCTACTCCACTCTTTGCTCCCTGTTTGAATACAGGGATGGACTTCTTGCACTTGCTGCATTAAGCAAATCCTTGGCTGAGCACTGGTTCTTCTCCAAAACGTCTTGATTTTCTCACTAGCCTCTCTGTAGTATTGTAAGCAATAGTAGGATTTCTTAACGGGTTACTCCTGAGGTCCTGCAAGTCATCTTACTATACAAATCTATTCTGGGACCAAAGCAAACTTGTATTCACATTTTGTATGTCAGAAGTACCAAGCATACCTGTACCAAGATCTAAGATGCTGACTCCCAGCACTGACTACAAGGTTACTGACAAAAAGTCCACGTGTCAGCTTGGCACCAAGCTGGCAGCACACAGTTAGTGCTCTGTCCTTTACTATAACTAGTCATGTGTACTAACAAAACTCTTCCCTGTGTAGATACTCAGCAGGAATCTAAAGTGGTTTAGTGCTAGACAAAGAAATCCTCTGCACTTTCTTCTGCATGTATTCTTCGACACTTCATTGTCAAAGCAATTCAAATTCACTTTGAGGAGGAACATGCTCAAAGATCTGTTGTTAAGGTCACAGGCATCCAAGGTATTTTCCTCAAGTTCAAGAACAGTTCAGCAACATTCTGTATCCCTTCTCACAAAATTCAGCAAAACCATGCTGAAATACTAAAACCATGATATTTAAACTGCAAGGATTAACATTTTCACATTTTATAACTTTCTGAGGAACTGCATTTTTTAAGTGAAGAACACACCAAACAGGCATCCAGGACTTTTATCATGTGCTTCATGTGCTTCACCAAGACTTTTTTTTTTTTTTTAAAGAGGAAAGAAAGAACAGCTTGCATTCCAGAAAGAGGACTGTACTACATAAGCAAGCCATCTACCCTTCCTGATGCTTATAAAAAGAAGGACCAGAAAATTAAACAGCTTTAACCTGTCAGACTTTTCCCCAACTCTTTAGATGTGTGTTTGCCCCTTTTAAAAACACAAGAAGAGGAACTCACTGAGGAATCTGCCAAGAAAAGCAAGACCTCTGTTTCTTCTAAATGGCCAGGATGGATTAGAGAGGGTGAAGGACTCTTGTACCTACATGACACCCATTAATTCACAGTGGCAAGAAGTTCTTATCCTCCAGCAGTCAACTACTGTCTCTAAAAAAGACATTTAATAGGTAATTTTACTGAAGTTCCACAAAAGAACTGCAATTCTTTAGAGCTGGAATATTAAGAAGTCAACATTGCTCTAACAGTGGAGCTGAAAGTTTCTAGTGCAGAATATGAATCCACTGTCAGAATATTAAGAATTTGTTTAATAGAAACACTGGCTCTGCAGAGGTGAAATATCTCCAAACAGTATTGTTTTCTTTCCATAGGTTATTTTAGCTATAAATCTCTCTTTTGCTACTAGCAGTCAAAACTGAAGCTTCCTTTTAATAACAAATAATAATAATAATTTTAAAAAGGCTCTGCTTGTTCAGAATTACTTTCCAAAATCAGGATCTAATTCTTATAATAGGAATTTTCTTTGGTTTATGAAGAAAAAGAACGTGTATGATATGAGTGTCTCAGTCTTCAGAATTTAAAACTAGGGTTTTTTTTGTGAAATAGTACCAGGACTGAAGGATGTTTAAAGGTACTCAATTTTTCATAAAAATAGACTGCTTATGCTTTGCTCAAACAGATCAGTGAAGAAAGTCTGGTTGTCCAAATTAAAGCTAATCAGCCAGGTCATTAGAAGATCTACTAAATGTAAGGAATCTAACTACTGTGTGTATGTGCACATGTATACGTATGTGTACCTTTATTGCTATATTAGCTGAGGGGGGAGGGGGGAGGCTATCTTATGCTAGAAATTCTACTAATGGCTGTCACCACTCAGCATCCAAGAACACAAAACATTAAGATATCTAAACACTCAAAAATATAAGCAGAATAAACAAGCTGAACTAGCAAAAGACATCCAGAATCCTTATGTATGGGTAAATGCAATGCATAGAAAAAATTTATAGACAGTTCTACTCAAACTCAGGCCTCTACACTAGCATACACAGGCCTAACTGGCTCTCAAATCAAGACAGTTACTTTAAAAAAAAAAACAACAACAAAAAATCATAAGTCTCACAGAGTGCAATGGCTGACAGCCACTTCTGCATAAGTGATTTGAAAAAGAATATTTCATCCGGCCACAGTTGCTAGTACCTACCTTCCAGAAGTAATAACCAGCATGTTCATGTGAGATCTGAACATTAAAGGATGCAGGAAGAATAAGCAAAACTAGTTTTTTAAGTCATACTCATTAAGATCCTAATGACACAGAGATGAACCTTGAATGTGAGGAATACTAAGAAACCTAGGAGACACTAATTGCAAGACCAATTCTATTTTAGGTTGAAGTTAGGATCGAGTCTCACACAGGAGAAGGGATCACATCAGTGAAGGCCAAGCTACCCCAGAAAAGCACATCAGACAAGACTGCAGCTGAACTATTTGTACATGCAACTGTTCTAGGCTTCCACGTCGTCATCTACTTTCCACAAGCTGTCTTTAAAGTTGGGGACTAACTTGCTTTCCCCAGACTGCAAAACAATAAAGCATAGCACTGTTTGTTGCCACGATGGATAGCTAGAAGGCTCACAAAAGGGAAGAAAGGGCATTTTCAGTCGAACCAGACACAGGATTGTGAACCCCTATGAAGATATTTGGAGTTTCTCCCAGAAACACTAGCTTCCTTTTCAATACTTCTGAATTGCAGCTTTTCCTAATAAACTACCAGAATCTCTGTCTCTCTGTTAAGTTAGTCTAATGATATTTTTAGTGTCTGAATTTGCAGTGGAAAAGACAAGTACTCCTTAGTTAGAGGACCTTCTCAAGAGTGTTTTCAGTCTTTTGACCTCACATATTCATATCCACATAATGGAATTAATTTTGTCTGGTCTTTTTAGAGAAGGAGATGGAGCCCAAAAGGGCTCCAGCAGGTTTGCTCATCTTTTCAGATTCCTTCTGTTCTATTTTCTCCAACCCTACTCAAAGCACTAGGAGAATCAAAGCATGGAAACCTAAGACTAAAAATGAATTGTCCGATTCTGAGGACAAGTGGCAAACTACTGTTTAGAAATCTAAAGAAAGTACTTTTATAGACATTACAAGAAGCAGTAGTTCCTCCTAGATTTTTTAAATACTCTGAAGTCCTTTTGAATGCTGCAAACCTAGACGTAAGCACATAACTCAGGGACCAACTGCCCTCATAACACTAGCCATAAGACCTTTCCACTGACAATTTATAAAGCTAGCAACAGGTTCTAGCAGACATCAGTCATCAAGGTACATGTGAGAAAATGCTGCTGATTCTCTTAAACAACAACAACAACAAAAATTCCCTTAAAAAGGGATCAGATTACTCAAATCTGAGTGTCCAGATTATCCCAGAAATATTCTATCTATCCTGCAAAGTAAAGTTTAGTCAGCAGGAGTTGCATCAGGTTAGATTAACTTCAGGACTCCAACTTTAATTAAATTGCTGCAACTTTATGCAGACAAAAGATTTAAAAAAAAAAAAAAAATCAAATCTAAAAAACACAGTTTAAGTCAAAATACAAAGACAGACGGACTCCTGAGTGCCTTGACCCCTTCTGACTCCCGAAATGAAGTTATCCTTTAGATGCAAAGCTATCTATAGCAATGATCAAAACCAGGATTTTCTTCAGAGCAGTGGGGTTTACATCATTTTGTCACTGGAATTTTGAAACAAGACTAGTAATTTTCAATTTCTTTGCAAACACCTGATTCACAAATTTTAGAAATGTTTAAATTAATCAAGCTTTTACTAGAAAAGTAGCAAGTGTAGTGGCAGTATGTTCACCTTTTCTGGTTCTGTAATTTAAATATTACATACATATTTTTCAACAGCTGTATCTCAGAACTATGGGAACATATTTTTGTGAAAGTCAAAACAGAGAAACTAGGGCTTCACCTTTGAATTTCTGGAAATAATGAAGAGTTATATATTGACCATAGTATTAGAGAGAAAAACATCACTTTAGCAAGCCTACTTTCTTCCATTCTCTCCCTTTTAATCCTCCCTCTTGTAAAATATGTAATCTAATCTAGTCAACGAAATACCATTTAATTCAAATTATCTTTTCTAACTTTGGATGTAAATAAACACTGAACCAAGCAACCTTCAACACCTGTAAGAATTATGAGCTTGTTCTTATGCTCAGCTCCCCACCACCACAGTAAATTTCCAGACTTGTAAGTTTTGACCCGGTATTCACAGATTGCCAGATCTGTGTGCAAGTTAGTTTCAGAAAATACTATACAAACAGTGTACCTGCTGCCTCCAGCAAGGCTTCTAGTCTTGCTTGTGTTTCTGGATCCACAGTTCTCAAGTCCGCACCTTCCGCAGCACTCGATAAGAATAACTCCGATGTGGTTTTAAGTACTGGGTTATCAAGATCTTCTTGGTCCAAAATAAATGATTCGACCTGTTTGCCAAGTCAGAAAAATAATTTTACCATTTTTGAAATTTCAAAGTAAATTTAAAATACTACAAAACCCACCACAGAATTTAACTACACCATCATAATAATGTTTTAACTATACAGATTACAGGATAGAACCTTGACAGTCATGTGATCAATTCACTGAAAAGGTAGCTGAAAGCAGAAAGGAATAAACTCTACATGAAAAATAGCTTATATTAGAAAATGACAATTAACAACAGTTTAAACTATAGCAAGGGAGACTTAGACTAAACATTACAAAAAAAGCTGTAGACATTTGGAAAGGTAGTCACCAGAACTGATGGTCACAAGAGGTTGTAACATCTTTGTCACTAGATGTCCATCTACCTTGTTATTAAAAAAAATCTATCAGTAAAGACTTTGGTAAGGCTGGACTTATCTGAGAGTTGGGGATGGAACGAGTGATTTCCTGAGAACCCTTTCAGTTCCATTACTTCATTTGAAAACTAATTTCAACTAATATAGCACAAGGACTTTATTAGAGTAGAAACAAGATGGTTGACTAAAATAAACTCAAAAACAAAATATCCAGTTCCATTAACATTTTCTAGACAAGAACAGATACGTATAACTGTTAAGCAAGCAGGTATTCCAACTCAGCACCAATAACGCTGTCCCACCAGTGGCCCACATGATCTCAAAATGCAAGTTCATGGAATTACATAAAATGCAAGTTCATGGAATTACATAAAACATTGTAGTTTTATGACAGCTTGCCAGGGTAAATAAGGAGGATACCTGACTCATACTCTAATGAGAGCAGAATTACATTTAAGACTCTGTCTCAAGTTCAGACATATCACCCTCTATTTTCAGTAAATTTTAAATAAAAACACAGACACTATTTCATAGTTAGACATTATCTGTTCAATGCTTTATTGGTACCTTCAATATCCCCTAGAAATGAAATACGCTAGTTATACAACTATTGCCATCATTTGTCCCAGTCTCATCTTTATTTCCCCCTAATTCTCAATTCCCTCCCACTATCTTCCTCACATGTCAGCAGTAAACTACCACTACATTCAGTCCTATGACACACCATCCACATGACCTTAAGAAAGGGATAGTTTACTCTTCAAAAATCAAACCAGGCCATCTGCAAACTCAGTAACTGCCCTATTGTATGAAGAATGTTAACATGAGTCTGGGGAACTACACATAGCACTGCTGTGCGGGATCGTCTTGTGTTAATTTCTTCTCCTTTTTGATATGTAAATGTTCCGTAACATTATCCCTTAGTGTCCAGCCAATCAACCCGTGTCCAACCAAACACAATGTTAGTGTACGAATAAAACGGGCATTAGGGAGAAAGAGTAGCTTAAGAATACAGAACATTTCTTCCACATCTCGCTGGATACGCATAATATTGGCTAACTTACAGGTATTATAACTTGTGTGCCAACGCACAAATATTAAAGCCAAGGCAGCAGCCTACCATTTAGGGCTTTAAAAAGCAAGACTTCTATGTTTATCAAGACAACACACAACAGTCCTAAAATAAGAATTGTCACAATGAAGAAGAGCTGAGAGTTAAAAAAGCAGAAGCTTAGTGACCTAAACGAGTGATAAATATTATTTCTACAAACAAAGAAGAGCAGCCATTTATGACTGACAGCAAAATATATTCCTACACTAAGATTCCCCTCTGCAGAATTCAAATTTCAGGTTATGTTCATCTAGCAAGTTTAAGAGCTCCCTGCTGGTATAAGGTCTGATACATAAATGACTTCTGGAAAAACTCACACTTATCCACAGGAGCACTTCAGAGTATTTCATTATTCTCCCCCACACAAAGCAACGCACTTTGCTGTGGACAAGCCACTTACACCAATATGCACTTCAGCTAGAAATACTATTCATTATTGCAATAATGTGTGTGTGACCCAGTGACTTGTAAAAGGAATCTCACCACGTATGTAAGTGGCTATCCCTTATATATAGTTCAGAACTATATACTAGAAGTTGCATTGCATGCTAACGGACTTTTTTTCTTTTTCAATTACCCTGCTAAATTTAACAGCAGTCCTCCCCTTTGAAGATGTACCAAAAGGGATAAAACTGCAAACAACAAATACTACATCAACCTTCAAAGTGACTTCTGGCTAGCTTACCTTTCAGCTCCATGGGTAGCCTCACAACACCCTAGACAAAAGCAGGCAGATCAATCCTGTATCAACCTTCCAGAGATTGTTCCACTGCAAATTTTAAAACTTCATTTTTGACCCTGCCCTAACGCACTGAAGCAGGGATATGGACTATTTCCTCCTTGACTGCTGCCAGTGCAAGCTCACTTGTGTACTTACAGGACACTACCTGCAACAATACACCTCTTGCGCCTAAATCTGTGTTAACTCTCCACTCAAATATTCTATCACCTAGCAAGGAGCTCCTCTCTCTCTAGCAGGAAGCGCATTTTGCTTACATGCACCCTAAAATTCATACTAGAACAAAGTCTGTCTTTTTAAGATTGACTGTGTAAACACTACTTACTAAAATTGAATTAGAAATATAGCTTTTACTTAGGGCACAAACTGGATTAGTATTAGTGCAGTTGGTGTTACCAAACAACCCTATTGCCTTTCAGCTCGTCTTTAGGTTTGCAACTCTACTTCCAGAAACCTTACATATTTAAAGACTCAGACAAAAATCTTGCTTTATATACAGTATGTGTTAGTTTTATATCACAGCACTGCATTTGCCATAAATTTAAATGCAAGAAAGGCAGCTGCTTCCATTATTTTTGCACACGTTCAGCATCAATTTTTAGTTTTTGTTTTGATTTTTAGTAACAGCTTAATAACATATCCATAATACAAATATACCTTAAGTGTGAAAATACTGAAAATCTGTATGCAGAAATGTTAAAACAGCTCTACTATTACCAGTCTTTCAAAACAAGTTTTATATGCATTTTCAAGTAAGAACAGCTGACGTTTCGGTAAAGAGATGCAGTTTCTCACACAGTTGGATACCTTATCTCTAACAATAGAGTAATGAATTACCTAATCAACCAGATGTCAGATGTGACTGAAAATAACCGGCTATGACCCCTTATTAATAAAAAAAAAAAAAAGAGGAAAAAAAAAAAAAACCCTACCACAAACATATCAAAGTTAAGTTTAAGTTTTTAAATAAAAAGTAAACTTTGTAAAAAACATATATAGCTTTAACACTTCTGGAAGACTTACTATAACACTCATGTTGCAAATTTTAGGCACTCTGCTCTATCATAATCAGATCTGCAGCAAAGTGATAGAGTAACCAGTCGCTGTGCTATTTTGGGACTATTTTGCAAGCTGCTTTGGGCAGTTAATAAGCATCTTACTTGGTAAGGCTCATTAGAAATATACAGATTCAAGATATTATTCTAATTGCCAAAGTAACTACAACTAGAAGCAATTCCCAAACAAGAACTCAAAATTATGTTGCAAGTTGCTAGCTATATGGAACCTGTGGACAGGGCAGTAAACATCAGTGCACTTCACTACATTGTTGTGTTTCACTTTCGTCCACAGGAATGACAGACCTTTACTGAAGTACTGCCAAGGACTGCAGCCACCTCACAGCTCTACAGATCCAGTTACACACTGGTTCTTCCCTCCCTCTATAGCTGCTACATTCACAGCTATTTGGACTCAACTACATCAGTATTTATATGTCAATACCATGACTGAGTTTACCTCAGGTCAGGGGTATGTAAAGGCAGCTTCGCAAGTACTAAAAATCACAGCTAACACTAGCAATTCTTATAAGACAGGCAATGACAGATAGGTTTAGAAATATATTTTCTAATATTAGATCTATACTGATCTTTTCTACATTGTGTTGAAGTTACTTTTTTTTTTTTTTTTTTAAAAGATATACTTCTATGCCAACAAGAACTAAGCTCTAAGTTACTGGCAAAAAAGTACTTTTCCCAGAATAGCTCAGACCTGTTCACAAATAGCCTATTACTGATATAGGCTACATGCATGATGGAAAAGCTTCCTATTCTAGCTGTACCAGCACCATTCTTTCCTTCTTTTACTGCAGAGAAGGACAGCAGAGGCAGCTCATTGTACCATTCTGCTTTTATTCGTGCTGAACTAGTATTTCTGGGAAGACTATCTTTACAAAAAGCGTTGACTGGAAAGAGAAAGCTACTAGCAAATCACTTCCTTAATCTTGAATTTTCCAGATACACCCAAGCCATTAACAGTTTTCTGAGGTAGCAAGTCTCCTTGTGTTATGTTTGTAAAGTGACTACAAATAACGAGGATCTGAGTCCTTGACTGGGACTTCTGACCAGCATTACAATACAAATAAACTACTACCTGTTTCTCTTTTATATTAGGTAATCCTCCAAATTACTTGTATGACAACTCTATTTGGACATATATCTAAATAAATCTTTATAGATATACACGGACCTTGGCTTCCTTAAGGCAAATTAAGCCTGCATGTTCTGAAAGTTCATATATATACAAAGCTGAAATAGATCATCAATAAGATGCATATTTGCTCTGTTCGGCCTGAGCTGTAGTTTCTGAAGACAATTCCCTCAATAAAAAATAAATTTTAGCCTGAGAAGAGATATGTCCCTAAGATCTGTTAATCACTAAAAGATCATCTTCCAGCTCTGGCCCTATGAATCTTACAATTTTGAGGAGTTCTCACAACATACAATGCGTGTAAGCTGGCCCAAGGCTGCAGTGTCCTTGGAAACATTACCATGTTGGTAGTGAAAAAAGAAGCATTACTTCCCACCATTGCTCAGCTTATGGCAAGTCAGACAGCTATCAGACCCTTTCATGAGCTGATTTAACACACTAAAAGGGCAGAAAACTCAGGGGAAAAAAAAGACAGCAGATAGAAATTCAATAAAGTGGCAGAAAGTTAAGACTTACAGTTCCTGCTTATCAGACCCTTCTGTAACAGCATCATTCTCTCCTGGGAATGACAAGCCATTTGATCAGATTGGCTCCCTGTGAAGCTAAAACCTGACTAACACAGCCCCCCCAAAATCTGAGCAGAGCTGTTAGTACCTGCAGGCCTTGTTAGCTTATTGATCTATAAAAATTCTAGTTTTACATGCATTTAAACAAATTGGGGGGGGGAAGGTGAGGAGAGGGAGACATGAATCTTGTTAGCTCCACTTGCAATAGAAAGCTGAAAAATTGGAGGCTGGCCCAGGACAGTCTTTATTCCAAAATATATTAAGCAATTACGAGATAATGAAACAAGCAGATATAGAATCTGGTCTGTAACGTGCTTATTTCAAAATACGGGTTCATCCTGCAAAAACTACTGCAGATGCAGTAGAAGGATGCATACAGTGCTAACTTTACACCTTGTCAATGGACACAAGGAAGGCAACTTTCAAAGCAAGTATGGTCCAGAAGTCTGATGTCCAGGTATAAAACTGTGTGGTATATTTCTGATGTGCTAGCACACATCTGAAGCAACCCCAGCATTAACTTCTGATTTCAGAAGCTCCTAAAAGAGATGGGTGCTAAATCAGCAACCAGACAGGCCCAATATTGTGGCAGCAGAGAGTAGCTCCTCTCTGAGAAGTCAGGCCCCATCAAAGGATTTCAAGTCTGGCACCCAAAGTCTCTAGTCAATTCTGAAAATTATGGCTAGTGTTTGAAACATGCTGATAAAATAATAAATCAGAATTAATGCTTTATAGGACTACTCTTCCATGTCAAAGATTGATCCTAGGTTTCCAATTTTCCTGTGCTAATACTAGCAGAAAATTCATAAGCAGTCATTCATGAACAAGGGCCTGTCAAATGGTCTACAGAAAACAAGTTTAATCACTTATCTAATTTTTCCTTCTTAAGCAATCAATTGACACCAGATATCCTTATGTCAATGACAAAATCAAAATTAAACAATAATTTAAGTAGTTTTGGAATACTACAAACCACATCTTATCACACATTACCCAGCAGTCTCTGGATAAAGTTGCCTGATTTCAGGTTCCTCCACAAAGAAGAAATCTGCAATTCATTTTTATTAAAACACGGTTCCACAACAACAAGACCAGGACATAACTGTACCCTCAGTTAACCATCACAAAAATAAGGCACAAAACGCAGATGGAGTCCTCTTAGTACAAGAGGCAGGCAACATTAAAAAGTTCCTTTGCAGAGCAGAAGAGAAAGCAACAAGGCTTACTCATTATTTCAGGCACTACTTCATAAAATTCCCTGTCAAAAAACAGGCTACAGCCATCACATATTCAATGTCTGATAAACAGAAGCATAACTATGACTAAAGTTTTCCTAATTGACAAATGAAACTTTTATTTTGCAACAAGGAGCTGCCCGTATACAGAACTGGAACTGATGGCTGAAGTATATTCAGAATTCACATGAATCCCAGTAAACTGACTACCTCTTCTCGATGTGTACAGTCTCCATACTCAAGAAAAACATTAAATAAAGACAGACCAGTAAACCTAATGTAAGCATCATTTACAATTTACACTAAGCACTACATATTTTCACATATTCAGCCAACTCTAAATCATGTTTTCAGTGTTCCACCTCCTTGGGCTTTCAGATTCCCTCCAACCAAACATTTTTTATACCTTAATAATCTTCCCTACCCTTCTCGTCACCTCCACTCAAGAAACAACAGGTATAACTCAGTATTCTGACTTCACTGAAATATAAAGTAGGATTGCTGTATAAATTTATCCAGGGCTTCTGGGATGGAATACTTACTCAAGTATTAAATCACAGACATTAAAACAAAATGAAAGAAACTTTGAAACACAAGATAAATAAATGCATTTGTTTACTGATGTAAAAGCCCACGCCTAACTGAGATGGCAAGTATTCTAAGCCCCAAGGAACACCTTTCACACTGATGCACAAACTTAAAAAACATAACCTAAGTAATTTCTAGATGACCTTTTAAGATCTCGTCTATCCAAAGGGACACAGCACTCAAAAGCACATAAATGGATCTGATAAATGTACCGTGATCTAGTAATTAAATAACCTGTTCCCATCTCCACCTGTACCTTTCAGGCAGAGTGTAGTCTTAATATCTAAAATGACTAAACAATTTTAAGTTACCTAGAGGTTTATACCAGACTGAAAATAATACTGGGCTTCCTACTGTTCTCAGAGCTGAAGCTAGTCGTAGCCTTTTTTTCCACAACCTGTATAATTAAGTTGGTGTGTGCTCTACTACTGCAAAACCAGCAAACCCCATAATGTACCTACCAATCCATCAGTTACCCACTTAAAGAAAAACTATCATAATGAATAATGCAGCAGAGTCTCAATCTAAAATATGTTCCACTGAAAACCTCAAGACGTAGTAGGAAAAAGGGCTTTAAAACATAACTATTTTAGAAAAAAACAATGAGAAGATGTACATTCTACTCTAGGTATTAAGTTTAACTTAACAAATCCTAAGTGTTTTAAGTGTCTACTTCATAGACTCCCTTTTCCCCGGCTGTCCTGTTGTGTTGAAGATGAACATTTGCTCATAACAGATGATGCTACGAAGCCACCCTCATTGAGGAACATGCCTTGGATGTAGACCACTCAGCCCTAAAAGCTGATCTCTTTCGTCTTGGTTTGAAACAGGACAGATTTATTACCTATCGGCCATTTGGGATCATTAGTTTTATTCATGATTTTGGATAGGGAAGAGTTCAACGGGGTTAGGGATTTTCCTTTTAGAAACTCTTAGTTAATTAATAATCTGTGTGCTTTACTAAGGCAAACGAGGACAGTAACTTACAGACCTAGCTGAAACTTTATGTCCATGGCACATTAAAATAATTCAAGAGACACTTTTTAGTCGGCTCAGTATTTGTCAGACAGTAAAACATTCCATTTCTTATTTGACAAATAAGAAATACCTGTATACCAGTCCTACAGGAAAAAATAATTTTCAAAATCACTTCTGGACAGAAGAGCCAGTAACACATGCTTATTCTCACTTACTACCAGCATTCTGATAAACAAAACATAATAATTCAACCATGAATAGCTCCACTCAACCTAGTACACTTTTCCTTCAGATTCCGGGATACTTCAGAAGAGCTAAAGATGAAAAGAAGTTTGAAAAACCTCTGCAAAAACCCCTCTTAAAAGCAAAAGGCAGAAAATGATGACTGAGCAGTCTCATCCCATGAAACACAACTAGGAAATAACAGGATCCTGTGCAGGACCAATTCTTTTAATGTCTTATGGTCATTCATAAATGTTTTCTAGATGTGTTTGAACAGATGATACATAATACTGCAAAAACTGAAAGCCATTTCTAGTAGCTTATAAAAACTTCAACTAATCAAGATTTTCCTAGCTAACATTAAGTAACGAATTGCCAAGAGTAAAAGGAAGAAAATATACCCTGTTATGATGCATTTCCATAAATTTCACTTACTCAGCTGTTCCTCCAAAAAAACACAAAAATGAAACCTCTGCCCCTTTATAACAAAGGGGGAGAGCTAGTTTTCAGAAAAAAAAAGGAAAGATAATCTATCTATTAATGAAATAGGCTTGACTGAGTTGTAACCTTTTGGTATATCATTCTAACTAAATGAACTCTTAAATCTGAATATTAATTCATTTGCGCCCGCTTTTTTCTCTTAGTCAGAGACAGCATGGTTTTATGACATGGACTGCAGTAAAAGGGTGCTATAAAAACAGTATTTATATCATTTGAAAGATAAACTAATTTTTAGTCTATCATAGAAGATTAAGGTTGCATGAGATACCAGTGAAAAGGTTTATATTAAAAATAACACCTCAGGCCAGACACTTTTCAAAAAATTACTAAGTTTACAAAAGAACTTGAGCAACCCACTGATTTCTGAAATCTTACTTACAGTATCCCATTCCTTACACAGACATTCCCATCAGGGGGATAAGCTTTACAAGAGGACTTTAGACAGTATTTGCAATAGAGTACATGGTCCGGTATTAGGAAGGAAAGGTATCCATAGGAGGGAAATTAAAGCACCCTACTGCTTAGTCTGAAGTCCTGGGGTCCTGAGCTTAACTGATACACTGAGTTCTCCAAGGAGTTCTCAAACAAGATGTAGAAGCTACTTTTCTTTCTTCATGAAGCTTTTTTTTAAGTAGGAAAGAAATCTAGGAAAGGTTCCTTTTTTGATGCAAGTCAAACTTTTCTCAGTTTTAAATTAGAGAAGAGAGGCATTTTGCACCCCTCCCCCGCAACAATGACTTAGTACTTCTAGAGTATCTTTGTGTTAAAGGAACTCAGGATGACTTAATTAGATCAAAGCTATGCAGCTTTCTCACCTGCAGGGGCCAGAACCCAGTTTGGAACTCCCTCACAAGCATGCCAGTCCAGTAATGCAGCAGATCCCAGTTCTAAAGGCCAGACCACATGCATGCACAGAAAAAAAAGAGTGACTTTGTATTTCCTTTCCTTCCAATTCTACTCTTCTTTTAAATGAATGTGGCAGGGATGGTTTGAGCTCTAAGTACAGGACAATGTTGCAACAGCATCATTCATCTGTCCTTACGGCTGCATTTGGGGATCCTCTGAGACAAGGAAAGGAGAGATGAGAGCATCCCAATATCAACTCCACCAGGAAGCAGCTGGGTAGCCCCAATTTAAATCAGAACATGAGAACTCTTAATTTCCCAGTTGCAGTCTTGCTTTGCATTAACGTTGAAATGAACCCTTTTTCCCCAGACTATAACTAGTTGACTGATGAAACCGATGTGTAAATTTGCAACTAAATATAAATGTTCTGCTAAATTTGGTAAATCTCTCCTAACCAAGTGAATGCACCACATATTGTATAATTATATAGTAGTATTTCACATCTTTACTTTTTGCACCTATCATTAGAAAATAGTTGCTGACATTTATTTTAGGTCATTTACTCAAACTGGGTCAAGCTGCACAGAAGAGAAACTAGAATTTTGCAAGAACTTTTAGAAATCAGTTCATTTTAAGATGTTATTGGATAGGAAGCACTAGCTATAACTAGATAGATTGTTTCTAACTACTGCAGGCCAGACTTCCAGGATATCTAGCGAGATTTTTCAAGAATTAGATGCCTAATCAGGCTGGACATGAATGAACACCCTACCAAACAGCCATCTGCATCATTAGGCATCTAAATACTTTTGGAAATCTTGACCAATTATTCCTCAGTGTTTTCTAATCAATGAATAATTCTAAAAGAAAAGAAAATCTTCCAATTTGTTAGGCCTACTTGCTCAATTTTGAATGAGCTAGTCAGAATAAGAAAAACCTTAACTGCTAAACTTTTTTTTTTTTTCTTTCAAAGAGAAGGCTTTTTTGCCTAATATTATCTATCCTAACTTGCATCAATTTTTTGTATTTCTATTACTTATGGTGGATAAAATGCTGATATTTACATTATTTAAATATAATATACAAAGCTAAAAATTTATAAGCATTAAATTAACCTCAGAAGTCAAAGATGTGTTCTGTACACAGTTTAAGCAGTGCAATGTTAAAAGGGTTTACTGACATAGCAATTACTCTAATAAATAGTTTGTTTTAAATTAAAAGTAAATACTTAGATTATATTGCCAATCTAAAACCCAGTTAAAAAATTTAAAAATCTAAAACTTGTTAAGAAAAAAAAAAAAAAAAAAAAGATTAAGCCCCCCCCCCAAAATCTCCAAGTACTAAACTAATTTGGAGTGTATACCATTAGACTATTAATTCTACTTATTGTAGGAGTTAGGTTATGTCTGATTTTTAATTATGCTTTATGTAAATACCCCCAGAGACTTATGCAATAGGTACAGGCTTAAGTAAGGCAAACTGGTGGAGGCAAGCAGCCTGCTCTGGAGAGGGAAACTGAGAGCCCAGTTGACTCTATAGCCAGAGTGGGTGAGTTTCAGTTGCCACTGAAGAACTCCAAATCCCTGAATTATAGAACGCAAGAAACTTGCTACATTTATACACTCACAGCCAAAAGCCACTTACTGAACTGAGCTCCAAGATCCTTTGGTACTTTTGTCAGCGCAGCTGGCTTCCCATACTTGATTTACAACGGATCAGCAAACCACACAATCTTGCAAGCACTAACACTGCCATATTTATCATTTGCTTCAACTCCATATTTCTATGGCCCAGTTTTTGATAAGAACCTGCACGCTTTGCGGCCAGAAGTTCTCAACAACCAAGGATCCTACAGACTCCTCATACATGCACTATTAATCACCGCACTGCCAACATGCCATCACCTTGACCCACAGGCTTCACAACTAGTATCAAGGAGGTAGTATAATACTCATGCCTTTGGCACCACTTAAAGTGCCAAAAAAATTCATAAGGAATGGTAGCAGTATACTTAAATTTATACCAGAATTTCACTCCAAACAAATTGCAAGCTGTGTCCAAAAACCGATTAAGTTTAGAAGGCAACCAAGCAACTATTTACAGTGAGGCCAAAACTATCTTGTCTCTCCGAATGTAATCACTGGTGAAAAATTCTCCAAACACTCAAAAGAGCTATACCTTCACGTCTATTTTGCTAAGAAATAAGAAAAAGCCTCCTGGCCTCTTCTTTTAATACCCAAAGGCATGCTTCAGCTTGCAATTGCTTCTATTTGCATTTTATATTTTTAACTGGCAATTCTAGAAAAGATTCAATACAGCTACATTTAAATTTCACCTTACAGACCTTATACAACTGATTTATAAAGGACCCATTTCAATCTCTGTTTTTCCAAATGACAGCCCAGTGACTGCCATAAGTGCACACTGAGCTAGGAAATCAGAAAGCTTGGGTTCTACTCCCTGCTCTGCAAAACAAGATGAACTTAGCATCCTCTTTTCACTGTCTTCATCTGTAAAATGGGGACAGTACTCCCTTTGTAAAGTACTTGGAGTTCTGAGGTAAGAAATGCAATATATTTTCAGGAAAGTTAAGCTAAAATATATTGGTCCTTTCATTCTCTAGATAAATACTTCATTATAGTCTTCTTCCTGCACTTCCCTGATGATTTTCCTTTCTACTTAAACTGCCATTTTGACTAATCCAATTATTTTAGCATATTAAAGTCAGACTAATACAAGGATACAAAAACTAAATATCACTGCACACACACAGCACAGCTTACAGAATATCGTACCATTATTTTTATGACTTCAAATGTAAAGAAAAGAGCACAGATCAAGGCAGCATGGCAAACACTCACTTTATTTATTTAATTCTCCCTTCTAGTTCTCACTAATTCCACTCACTGGTAGTAGCTAAAGGCATACACCCAAATCAGTGACTCATGACACAAGACCACAGTCCAAACAGTCACTGGGTTTTCAAAGCAGTGTTGTTGAAGAACTGCAATGTTCCATCCCAGGAGTTTAATTGCTTTTTTTGGAAGAAAAGAACATGAGCAACAGGTGCTTCTTTAGTTCTCACACATGCACAAGAAAATTGAAAAGAAAATTCAGTCTTGGTCTTCACAACCATTCCCAATAACCTAGCAAGGCACCACAGATGTGAGGCACATCCTTCCCAGCCACATTTCTCCTAGGGGTTGCTCCCTGCAACCAGAAACACACAACACAAGAAAGCCCCAGTCAATTTCAGCTTCAGACATTCAGCCAACTCCTCTCTAAAGGTATTCTGGAAGTCTCAAAGTGTTTAAAACCCAACTTTTTTTTTTTTTTTTTTTTTGGATGATGTATTTTAAATAAGAAAACTGTTCTCAGTTTTTTCAAACAAGTAATTTTACTTTAAGAGCTGTTCGTAAACCTTTTTATATTTGGTCCTCAATGCTAGACTATTATAAATGATGTCTGGGAGTTTTACCTTTCTTAATACTTGCTATTGTTCAAAGAATCAACTCAGTGTTCAGTAGACACCAGTTCTTAGCCTCCTTCAAATAATGAGGAGGGTTCAAAAGGGATAAGCTTCCACAGCAGAACTCCACCATTCTGATCTTGTTAAAAAAAGCCACAAATATTCAGATATATTCCACTTTATATCACTTTCCAGGTTTTATAACTAATAAAGAGTATTCCCTATTTTCAAGGATGCATTAACATGTGAATGGACAGACATGAAAGTCATCACAGGCACTGGAAACTTGCAAATTACTTACATCCTATCCTACCTGCAAACAGGCCTTCCAGCTGCCCAGAACCAGTATGTACTTGAACATGTAATCTCGTATCATCGTATGTTTGGAATACCAATCAAGCAAGGAGTGTTCACACACTGCCTGATCATTAGATATTAAGTGTCCTGACATTAACACAAGCTATAGTCTTAACTTAGGTTAGATAGTCATGAATGAAGTGCGCCATACATGTGAGTCTGCACCAGTTTAACTACATTTTAATGTCATTTCAGATTTCAGGATGGCTAGGCAAAAGACGACACTCAATGGAAGACAGCAAATTTAGACATGGAAGGAATGAATGCTGGCTCCCCTCCTTCCATTTCTTCAGAAGTGAGTAGATAAACTGTTCAAGCCCCCAAAGAAAAAAATGGCATGTACCACATGGGCTGCATCTTCTTCCTCCTGCAGAAGCATAAAGGAGTACAAAAGAGTGGACTCACAATAAGCTTCAAGTGCTAGACACTTCCTCCTTATTTCCACTAAGCCTACAAAAGGGCTATGATGGTGGCTGGGATCTTAACTCTTCCTTCTAAGACAGGAGACTAAGGAGATAAGATGCACCCATTACTGCACAATGAGTAGGCAACAGTAACATATAAAAGTCTTAATTCATCTGCTCTCCCTAGGCTACATAAAGCAGTAGTAGATGCAAGTTTACATACCTAAATGCACCATTTTGGTTGGGATAAGGCTCCAGTCCCTCCCCCACACCTCTCCCATAAAACTCTCTGCAGGTCTGGAAAATCAAAGAAAGACTCCTCCATTATCCTCTTCCATTTCTTCTGGAGAGAGGAATGTTGGGTAAGAAATATTTCTCTTCTATAAAATTACATATAATCAGGAATTCACAGAGCCTGAGAACCCTATATCCTTCCTACTAAGTCCAGGGCAGCAATATTAGGGGCTAGAGACTTTATTAGTCCTTGAAGCTAGAGACAAGGAGTCTGCTCGGTAGAGGGGCTCACCTCCCCCTCCAAACCAGGTTCAAAGTGGAAAGCACTCCTAGAGGTCAGGAGGAAGCAGAACGGGAGACATTTTTCTCCAGCCCTCCACACGCAAAAAGGCAGCGGCGAGCGACGGGCCCGGCCGCCCCAGGAGAGTGCAGGCAAGGCGGCCACCACCCTCCTCCCCCAGGCCCGATGGGAGGCGTGGTGGTGCCCAGCCCCCCTCCTCCCCGACCCGCCGCTGCGAAAAGGCCCTCAGACCCCGGCCGCCCGGGGCAGCCGGGACCCGCCCCCGCGGCTCCGGTGCGGCCGCGCCGCTCACGCCCATTGCCGCGGGGAGGCCGCGGGCCGCCAGCGCAGAGGGAAGGGGGTGTGGTGCGGGCCGCGACCCCCGCGCCGGGGCCGGGCCGAGCGCCTCGCCGGCGGCAGGAGCGCCCGGCGGCGGTGAGCGGGAGGGGGCCGGCCCCGGCTGCCGGCGGGGCCTGTCAGGAAACGGCGGCGCGGCGGCCGGGCCCGGCCGTGGAGTCGCTCACCTCGGACACCTCGTCCTCGTCGCTGCCGGAGCCACCGCCGCCGCCCCCGCTCCTCAGCACGGCGGCCGCCAGCTTGAAGTCGAGGGCGGCCTCGCCGGCACCAGGCGCGCCGGGCCCTCCCGGCCCGCCGGGCCCGGCCTCCCCGAAGAGGCGCACGGCCCGCAGCCCCAGCGGGGAGGGCCCGGCCGCGGCGGGCGGCTCCGCGGCGGGCGGCGCGCGGGGAGCGACCGAGTCTATCTCCTCATCGCCGACAGGGGCGGCGGTGCCGTCCGTGAGCATCGCGCTGATCCGGGGCCGCCGCCGCTCGCAGAGCCCAGCCGTCTCCGTCCCCTCACAGCACCCGCAGCAGCGCCACTAACTTCTCACACCCTACCCGGGCCGCGGGCGTCGCACCGCCCACCCCGCATGCTTCGCCAGCTCCCATTGGGCGAGCTCGCCCGACGGCGAAACATTATTGGACTTAATACCCGCCACTCAATTGCTCGTCACTCGCTCCCAGCATGCTGCCTTGAGAGCACACGCCGAGGCGGTTTGTGCCCCTCGCCCCGCCCGGTTCTCGCTGCCTCGCTTCCTGAACTTTTCGGGAGCTGATTGGCCATTCGGAACATCAGTCTTGTGCCTTGCCGGAGTTATGAATGACTATTGGGCAAACGGGCCGCCGATCAAGGCTTATATGAGAGTATCGGACTCTGATTGCTCAGAAGGGACATCGCTCACAACGCACGGCGTCTGGCGCCGCCTGATTGGTCCCCCCTCCCCTTCGAATCCTTCTGAAGGTCTCCGTCAGCGCGAGAGGATGTCACACGCCCGTCCGTCCCGAGCCGCGATTGGAGAAGCTTGCTGTCTATTAAGGCGCCAGCCCGCCCCCTCACTTTCCACCCTCCCACCCCGGGCCCAGGCCGCGATTGGCTGAGCGGGCCGTCACTCCGGCCACCTGCCTCTCCGGCCGCCTCCCCGCGCGCAGTGACGCCAGCAGCGCGCCCACGTGGCCGCTGTCACCGCCGCGCACGTGCCCGGCGGGGCGGGGCCTCGGCGGGGGCCTGCGCGTGGCCGGAGGAGCAGGGTCGCGCGCCCTTGGCCCGTGCCCCCCGCCCGCCCCGGGCCCGTCGGGACGCGCGCGCTCTGTCTCGCGGCGGGCTGCGGGCGCCGAGCTCGTTGGGGCCCGCTCCGGGGGAGGCGGGTGGAGCCCTCGGCGGGGACCCCCGCGTCCCAGCGCCGCGGTCCGGAGCGGAGGGAGGAGCTGGGTCGGGCCGGGCCTCGCGGCCCTAGCCTGGGCAGCGAGGAGCCCGCCGAGGTGCGGGGGCGGGCCGGGTGCCAGCAGGCCGCGCAGGCAAGGCACGCGCCGCCATTTTGCAGGGCTGCCCGGGGCCTTTGCGGAGAGGGGGCTGGCGTCGGAGGACGTTGTGCTGGAGGGAGGCTCACTGCAGAGACGCCAGCCGGGAGGGGGCCGGAGCCAAGGGCTGTCGGGCTAGTGGAGGGGAGAGCTACGTCCCACGGCATGGGGATCCCAGCGTTGGTGGTGGCAGCTGGTTGTGGCACCGTGGTGCTCAGGGGAGAGCAGCTCTTCCCTGGCTGGGCTGCATGGCATAACCAGATCATTTATCCAGCAAAAACAAGAGTCAAGCTTGTTTGTGATGTGCAGCATGTTTTGGAGTACCGTTACTTGCTGTCCCCAGCATACCCTGCTGTGGGCACAGGGCCTGCAGAGAAATCAGGGAGGCACTAGATCCCATGCAACCCTCTGGCAGTCGCTGGTCAGGGCAGTGCCTGCTGCTGCTGGGACCTTCTTCAGCAGGTTTAAGGCCTGGCTCTGGCTCTAGCTGTTGTGTAGCCTGGACCGAGGCCTTCCCCCCTTGCCAGGGCAAACCGGAGTGGTGAGTGTCTGCATGTGATGGCTGTGTGGGCTTGGCCCCAGCACCTGCTCACCTTGCACAGACCTGTGAGTCTCTGTATCGCCCCATTGCAATGACAGGCAAATCCCAGAGGGTATTTAGTCTTCCAAGTAATGCCGCCCACTCCCTGGAGAGGCAGATCGGCAGCCGCATCATGCTCTAGCATCTGCTGTTTCTCTGCTCTGTGCCTTCTGGAGGCTCCCAAACCTTTTGCAACCTGGATTCAGGCTGCCCTGGCTGCAGGAGTCAGCCCTGAGCCACTCTGCCCTCCTGCTGGTGTTAACCCGCCAGCACAGCGCTCCACGAAGTCATCCCCAACCTGTTCTCTCCAAGCAATGTGGTTCAGCTGAGGCACGTTTAATAGTGGGGTTTGGAAACCCGTCCGGCCTGACAGAACAGGGCTAGGGAGGGGCTGGCCTGCAGCCGTGCCAGTAGGCCTGAGGGCACAGTGACAGGCAGCTGGGAGTGGCGGAAGGCAGTAACTTTGCCCTGTTTGGCTGCAGCAGGCGCAGTGCATCTCACTACAGTGCTAAAGTCCAGCTCTGTGGCTTCCCCTCACACATGGGGCCCCAGCTACCTCAAAGGCTGCACACGTGAGGAGGGTTAGCACAGGCTGCGACGCCACAGTCTTGTGCGCTGCGGATGGTACAGGTGATAGGAGGCATGGCGTGGGACTTGCCACTGATGGGTAGGATGGGGCACGAGCAGAGCACGGCCTCCCAGAGATGGCTGCTTGCCCCGTGCCTCTTGTCATCCCTGCAGAAGTCGTCATGGAAATTTCTGTGCCACAAGGGCCAGGTGGGAATTTTACAACAAAATCAGTTTGGATGGAAAATGTCAGTTCACTGATTCAAGTACTTCTGCAGAGATGTACTGGCAGAGGGATGCACCTGTCTACCTGCAGCAAGGACCAGCCCCTGTATCTGTCCCTGTCTCCTGCCAGCCTCTCAGATGTCATACCTGCCCTCTCCATGACAGTGGCCCTGGGAGCAGATGCAGAGATGCCTCTGGCATCCAGTCAGGGATACAGACAGGAGCCAGTTTCATGTTGTCCCTCTCCTGGCAGACCCTTGGCCTCGCTCTGGTCCTATGTGTGCTATCACTGTAGCACAGAGGACATCTGCAGAGGGGCAGCCATGGATGGGGTATGTACATGGGGAGCAAGAACATGCTGGGCTAAGGGAAGGGAGTCCCAGCAGAGAGGATAGGCCAACAGCAGAGCACACATCTTTGCATGCCCATGCCCTGCATGGGCAGGATAGGTGCAGCCTTCCCAGCCAGGATCTGGCCCCAAGATGAACCTCGGGTCCAACAGGAGTCTGCTGGGCTAGAAAGATGGCTCAGCTCATGGGGAATGGGCAGCTTATGCAGGCTAGTGTGCAGCACTGACTGTGCGGTCCAAACCAGATCCAGGAGCTGCATCTTGCTGCAAGAGAGGTTCCTCATCTGGCCATGCCTGGGTTTTGCCATGCCAGTATTTAGGGGCAAGATTTCGGCTGACCTGAGATGAAAACATTGTTTTCCCACCTGAAGGAAGAGCCAAGCAAATGGCACAAGGACAAAGCACTCTTTATTAAAACAAACACAAATTATCTTTAATTATCAGAGTGAGTTTTGCAATGCAATGTCACCAGGGTGCCATAGGGCTCTCGCCAGCCCTGCCCTGACTGAGGGATGCAGTGGCTCTTCCACAAGAGGCGGGTGACCCACTTCAGTGCCAGAAGGGCCAGGCACTGCCCTTCTCTGGTTGCTTCTTCCTGGGTGAGTCCCTGAGCTGTGCCAGCAGTGGGCAGCTGGCCTGGGCTGCAGCTCCCAGCGCATGGAGGGGCCTGAGGCACAGGCCCACCTCAGGCACCAGCCGGTATGTGAGCATGGCCTGGGTGTGCCTGTCTCACCACCAGCCCTGGGTTATCACCCTGGCTCCAAGCAGGAGCTGATTTGGAAGCAGGAGATGGAGTGACACCGCAGCACGCTGTGGCTCGAACTGACAGGCACTGTGGGCCAGCCCTGTCAGTCCTTTGCCCCTGTCCATCAGCCCCTCACTCCAGCATGCCGTCCTCTGGCAGACTTTGGCCACCTCACTGGAAGATGCAGTGGCTGTGCTGAGCTGTCAGACGCCTCAACCTGCGAAGGGCTGTACTTACCCAGGGGAAATTCTCCTGAGTGTCTGTCCCAGCTCCTCCCTTCATCCCAAATAACCCCCTTTGGGCAGCCCAAGCCACTGCGGTGCTGGAGACTGCCAGGCTGTAGGGACACCAGCAATTGAGATCACAGGCAACTGATGCTTCCTGAGTACTCCTTTAGCTCTCAGGGCAGGGGCAGTCAGGCAGGAGCAGAGAGGAGGCACCGTAGGCTGGGGCAGGATGCGAGGTCCTTACATCTGCACAGGTCTGGAAGGGGACAGTGTATCTTGCATCAGATGCACCGGGGACCCAAAGGGCTGTTTGTGACAGTTATGTCGATGCTGATCCCAGCGAGCTCCCAGGTGGTGATCAAACCAAGAGGAGCCTGTGGGCTGTCTAATGAACAGAGCCACTTTCAGGGGTTCAGCTGCTCCAGGTGCCTGGCAGCACACAGGAGTTAACTGCCTGGCATCGTTAAGGAGGACACAGCATGGTAATGTCATCACCCTCTCCTGCACAGCCTAGCTCCACCAAGCTGACGGATAGAGGCAAGTGCCTGCAGGAAGGAGGGAAGCTCTTTGGCCCCTAGGCCACCCTTGCATTGCCTTCTTCTCTCACACCGGACAGTGCAGTGAAGCTAGGCTGGCCATCTGAGCACCGTTCCCTGGGTTTGGGAAGGCAGGAGCAGCCCTGCTGCAGGCCAGGGTCTCCCTTCCTCAACCTCTCTGTGTCAGGGGCTGCAAGGAGCACACTGCTGTGAGGCAGCTCCTGGTCCTGGGGGCACCTGCTGGCTATGCCAGACAGGGCTAGGAAGTGCTGAACCCCTAAACCCAGCCTGTGCACTGCCAAAGCCCAGGCTGAGGCTGGCACAATGGACCCATGGGGGGCTGACTCCCCTCGGGCAAATACTGGCATGGATGGGCAGGGGTGTGAGGCCAGGGGAGAGGCTTCCCTGACAGGTTTGGGTCCATGCAATGCTAGTAGAGCAGCGGTAACTGCCTGCCATTGGGCCTCACATCTCTGCTGAGCTGAACAGGACTGGTAGGGCTGGCACCCGTGCCCATTCTCCCGTGCCCCTCACCTTGCCCTGCATCCCAGCTGCAATCCTAATTCACAGAGATGTTGATTTCTGGTCCTTGGCGATGCATCAGATCAGACTGGAGGGAGAAGTGAGGCCAGGAAGGAATGAGTTCAACAGCACTCCCAGTCCTTGGTCCGGCAAGCCACGTCCTCACAGAGCTGGCCTGTGTTGCCAGCTGTGGCTGGACCAAGCAGCTCAGTCCCAGCCAGCTGCTCAGGCCTGGCTAAGCTCTGGGCATCACCATGGCACAGGACATGCTCCAGCCGTGGCCCAGGTGTGCCAGCTTTGCTGCCGGCCCTGCTCCCTCAGCTGTTTCCCAGGCACGAGCACCCCTCACCTCAGGGCCAATCCATTTCAGCCAGGCTCAGTGCCTTGTGCTGAGGCCATTTGCTCCTCCTGTGTCTCTGGGCTGGAGTACCTGCTGCTCTGGGCTGCAAGCCCAGGCCAGGCTCAGCACCCCACACTGATGGGAGGGGACAGCTATGAAGAAGTGGAGCCCCCAGGATGCCACCTACCTCCTCACAGTCGCTTCCCTCCTTCTCCTGCTTCCTGGGCAGTTTCCCCTTGGTCTCCCTCTCAGCTGTTTTGGGCATGATGCTGTCCAGCCAACTCAGGTCATTCAGGGAGAAGATGCACTCCAGCCCCTTACGGATCCCCACCAGGGCCAGCAGCTGAGGCCAGGGCAAAGTCAGCATATCAGCATCATGGAGTGCTTGGGGCCAGAGCAGAGGCAGCGTGGCGCTGCCTGCATGGGCGCAGGGCTCTGCTGTGCCACCCCACCATTCCCCAGCCACATGCCAGGGAACAGCCAGAGGTGACGTTTCATCTGTCCATGCCTGGCCCGAGGGGACTGCACTCACACAGTGTCTCCAAAGTGGTGATGGTCCAGACAGTGCCGACCTGGGAAAGCCAGGCTGGTGGCAATGCCGTGCCACGGCCCACCGTCCTGCAGGGAGCCCAAGTGCCCTTGGGATGTCTCAACGCTCCCATACACAGCCCACCAGGACATGCACCCTGGGGTGCAGGGTGACATCCCACGACCCTGGCTGGGAGGCCTTCTTCCCTGCGCCCAGGGAGCCTTGTGCAATGCAAACACAAGAGCACAGGAGATGTGCAGGGGAGGGATCAGCGGTGTCCCGGGTGCATTTGAGCACTATGTCTGACCCAGCACAGGGCTGGGAAGGGCTCTTGATCGCAGGCAGCCTGTGGCTTAGTCTCCAGCCGGTGACAGGATAGACAGCACTAACCGATTAAAAGGGACCTCTTACCATCACTGGGAAAATAATAGCAGCTACGGTGGACTTGAGGACCCAGAGCACGGCCAGGCACAGCACCTGGATGAAGGTGAAGAGATGCACTCGACGCAGAGGCACATGGCGGAGGTAGGTGAGGTCTGGCTGGTGCTTGGCCGGCATCAGGAGCAACCGCACTCGTTCTGTGAACTGGCACGAAAGGACAGCAAACTTGTCACATGTAGTCTGGGGAAGGGATGCTGGGGAATTTTACATGCTCCCAGCTTTAAGGCAGCTGCCACCTGCCTCGCTGTTGCAGCCACCCATCGCTTGGGCCCCAGATGGGTGATTGCTTGTATGGTGCTGGGGGAGCCGTGTGGGCCCCATGCCACCAAGGGAGGCTGAGCTGGTGGCTCCTTGTGGGGCCAGCTTTGCGCACTGCTATTTTTGAGATCTGTCGTGGATGAGTTTATCTGATCAGTGCTGTAAAACCAGGGTCCTCTTACACAGATACATGATGGAGCAGCCACTGCCCCAAGCCAGGGAAACTCTCTCTGGGCAGATGTTTGAAAGATCTCAAGCTAGATCCAAACTGTAATCAAGAGATGATAACCACTTGATTTCCCAGTCTGAGCTCACAGCACCTCTCTGCAAGCATGTCCTCATTGAGAGCGGGGTAATACCCTCTCTGCATGCAGGAAACACTGCTTCTGCCCTCAAATAGTACAAAACCCCCGAATTCCCCAAGGAGAGGGAGGAAGGGAGGTTTCCCAGCCTATGATCCAGAGTAGGGTAATTGCAAGGAAAATTCATTGTTTAGAGAAAAAAGAGGTATATATTTCTGGAGCAGGGTTTTTTTTCCCCATGGGTTTCTCAGGAGGGGGACAGAGTTGGCACATCATTAACAATGCCAGGATCAAGGACCAGCAAGATCCCCAGCTCTGCCTGCAGCTCCCAGACACAGCACAGGACACCCCCATGGTTGCAGGGACCAGGTCTGGGTAATCCCTGAGTCCCTTCACATTTCCCAATACATCTGATCAGTTTAGGACTCACTCATACTCCCCAGCAAGCTGAACACTTCCATTTCCCTTCCCCTGCCCCAGAAATGTCCCTCTGCCCTTTGCTGTCCTGGACCTGTGGGCGGACATAGCAGTGGCACACTGCACATCCCGCAGATCTAAAGTCCAAGCTTTGTGCCATGCTATGTGGCTAGAGCTTGTATTGAGCAAAACCCCTTCATCCCCCAAATGTCGCCCTGCCACAGTCCAGCAGCATGTTCCACACAGCCCTTGCTCACCTGGATGCTGTTCAGAGCCACCACCCCCATGTGCAGAAAGACCCCGTACAGCACCGGCATCGGGATATACTGCAAAACATTGAGGTGATGTGTCAGCAGGGTGCAGTTTCCCGCTGGGATTGTGCTCACTGAGCTTCATCTCCTGTAAGAACAGTCTGCAGATGTAGCTGCATCATTTGCTTACTTCATTTCTAATGGTGCTGTTTCATTTCACAGCTTTTGCACTGTTACTCACCCAGCTTTCTAGCATGTGGTGGGAGCAAGCCAGAGATGGAGGACAAGGCACCAGCCCATATGGAGATGTGTCTTATGGCTTAGGATTTATAAATACCAGGGTCCCCAGCAGAGCAAAGACAGGCTTTCCCCTGGCACGAGTGACATGAGGGCCATCACTGAGCCATAGGTAGCAGGCAGCTCTGCGAAGCGGCACCAGGGCACAGCACACTGTGAATCATCCCTTGGCACTGGCAGCCAGCAGTGGTGTCCTGGGCCGGCCTGGAGCAGAGCAGCACCCTGCTATACCTGCTCACAGCTTTTATTTTTATCTCCTGTATTGCAACCTCATTTCCTAATGTGTGATCAGGTTCCCACCATCTGTGTTGCTCAGCACAATATATTTTTCTACCAAGCCTGGTCAGGTGAGGATGGATCTTGGGGGTCACTGTGCTGCTCCCCATGGACTTGCCATGCCTGCAACCTACCGGGGATTCAGGGAGGGCCAGGGTTTGGGGTCAGCTTCTCTGGCATGATGAAGGCATCAGTTTGAGAGGAAGCGTTAACCAGCATCCCTGGCTGGGGAGATGATTGCGTGGTAGTCCCCAATGACCACAGGGGAGACAGACCAGCTCACATGGGGGAGCAGGAGGTGGGAAACAGGGTAATGATGCAGAGAGTGACCCCAGCTGTGCCCAGGGACACAGGGCTTTCACAGAGATGCTCCTGCTGGCTGTGGTCCTGGGGCTGGAGAGGCCAGAGGGGCCGGCAGGCCTGGTGGAGAGAGGTAGCACAGCCCCGACACGCCAGCAGTGCGTCAGGCGCACAGGCCATCCCCACTGCATTCAGGCTGTACCCTTTGGCCTTTGCTGAGCCACCTTCCCACACAGCGGGAGGCTCCCTATTTGCCAGTCGATGTTTTCTGATGACAGATCAATTGAACGGGTGAAGGTTGCAGCTGGAGGGATGTCCAAGTTACGAAATGTCGGCCCCGTGGGCCCCAGTCTTGCAGGGTAAGGCCTCTCCCTTCCCCTACCCTCCCTGCCTTTTTTTGGAAAAGGTGCAAAAACATTTTAAGGCCAAAAACACAAAAAAGTTTCTGTACCTTGAGAATGGGCGCCATAAACACAGACACTCCTGTCAGTATGAAGACCACCAAGCCGGTCAGCCTCTGCTCCCTGTGGGCAACAGCATATGGGTCACAGGTGTCTGAGGAGTGCAGGATGCTCCAGCCCCCCCGGCAGCCTTGCAGAGAGCACCTTGGGTCTCTGGTGTGCCTGCCAGCCCCTGCTTGCCCTTGTGGTAGCCAAGCCACAGCAGTGCCTGAGCTTCCTCTCCAAGGCCCTGCTGGTGCCTCTTTTCTGCTTTGGGGGTGACGGTGTGTGGGAACCACAGGCAACATCATCCCAGGCCTTTGCAAGGCCTTTATCCTGCTGCTGAGCCTCTCCAGGCTGGCTGAAGGTGGCCAGGAGCTGCCGCAGCTCCAGGACACCATGCCGAGTGGTGGAAGGGAATGTTTTCCTATGGGAATTGTGCAGCTTCCCCAAAGGAGAAAATGAGCAGCCCCAAACCCAAGGCTAAGGACCTGCCGTATGCTGGACCAGGTCTGCTCATGAGGGTGAGCGTGTGCCCATCCTCCAGCTCCTCACAGAGCCCCTGGCAAGAGAGGTCTCAGGCAACAGCCTGAAGTGGGTAGGCTCCCACCCAGACCAAGGAGGAGCTCACTGCAGGGCCAAAGCTCTGGGTAATACCTGATACCCATGAATTTGGGCTGCTCGCCCGGAGCTGACGTTGTACTCTCCTTCTTGAGACTCTCCATATGTGCCAGTGAGATGACCGTGGCAGACACATACCAAGGAAGGCCCATCATGGAGGTGACAATCATGAGGAGGGAGACACAGAAGAGGTCCAGGTGAAAGCCTGCCCCTTTCTGCAACGAGAGACATCAGGACTTGGGGGGCGAGCCATGGACCAGGGCATTGGCTTGCCACTGAAGGGGCCTTCACAGGGTGCTGGGAGCAGGATGCCATCCTGGAGGATGTCACATGCAAGCCAGTCCCTGCTAGCCAGCAGTCCTGGCTCTCATGTCATGGTGAGGAAGCCGGGATGAGCTGCTGTCAAGGCCAGTGAGGGGATAGCTATCAGGGAAAGCCCCTCAATTCTAACATGAGCATCATCCATTGGCTCAGTGGAGCTGCGTCTTTGCCCCAGGAGCTCATGCTGCCACGACAAACCATATATCCTGGGACAGACACAGCTGGGGAAGCCCTGCCAGGCACCCGCATAACTCTGAAAGCATTTATAAATCTCATAAATCTTCAGAAGGAGCTTTGAATGCCCAAAGCTCAGCCTATGGTCCAATATCTGCACTCCTGTGGTGACCAGCCATGAAGCTGTCTGCTGCACCCTGGCCCCAGGAGCCATCCTCATCCCATAACCCGTGGGTCTGTGCAACATGCTGGCTGTGGTGACAGGCAGTCCCCCATCAGTCTCTTCAGCCTTTGCTTGTAAGGCAGCTGCTCCATACCCCTGATGATTTCAATTGCTCTTCCCTAACTGCACAACATCCCTCCAGAGCTACAGCGAGTAGGGCTGCACTCAGAGGTCAAGAGGTGGGCACCCCAATGGTTCCCCTGGTGGGCTCCACACTGCCTTCCTGACACTATCCAGCACCAGGGCCCTGTGTTCAGAGTTGGTGCTTTCCCAGCTCCCTCGACTCCTCCCAAATTTGGAGCTTGCCTGTCCCAGGCCAGCACCCCCCACTGCCCGCTCTGAGGCCTGTCTGGCCCTCTTGGTTAGCTTGCTAGGTTTCACGGGGTCCTTCTGCCTTTCCTCCCTACCAGCACAGCATCACGGTGGGTGCCTGGGAGAGCTCAGGCTCCCCTGCCACCCCAGAGGTCCCATTGCTCATCCCCTTCTTGGGGCCAGCAGTGGAGATGCTGGAGATGCTGGTGAATATGGCGAGTTTTCCTGGGGGTAGCCTGGCAGATCTGTCCAAAGGATTGCATCCCACTTGGATGACAAAGTAAGGCCCATGACACCTCCAAGACAAGACGGCACCTCCTCCCTGGCAACAACTGAGGCTCTGGGAGGGATGGCCTGTCTGGTGCAGGGCAGAGGCGGGCAGCTCTTCTCAGGCTCCTCAGCTTTCTCCTCCCCAGGGAAGGCCACTCTGGAGAGCAGAAAGGCCCTGATTGGCCCAGGCCTACCAGGCCTTCTGCAGGATGTGGGGCTCATGGCCAAGCTCCCTGGCATTGGCCTGGGTCTCAAGCAGAAAGGATTCCCTCCCAGGACATCAGCCCTGAGTGATGGTGATGCTGAGGGGGAAGGAGGAAGGTCATCCCATAGCTGCAGCACCCTTTGGCAGTTGTTGGAGAAGAGCTGCACCTCTCTGACACTCCAGCCTGCAAGGAGGAGGCCCTGGGCATGTGTTTGGGGAAGCACAAGAGGTTCCTTCACCCCCCCCCCCCCCAAGCCCTGTGGATGGGAATTGCTCCGGCTCCCAGCCTGGGGCCACATCATGGTCCCTTGCTCATGCTCCCAGAACCTCAGTTGTGCATACCCAGCCGCACGAGAGGGTAGGCAGGCCACCCAACAGGCTGCAGCCATCAGAGAAGAGGAAGATGAGTATGTCTAGTCCATCCCACTGGGTGAGAGAGGGGTTTGGAAGCAAAGGGAATCAGCAAAGCAAGATCCTGGCCCTGTCAGCCTGGGTGCAATGTGTTCCCAGCTCAGCGCTCTTGTCTCCAGGAGCACTGGGCCCCATGGCTGGAAAAGCCTCAGTCCTTAGCCCTGAGTATAAGGAAGGTCTCTGTCAACTCCCTGAAGGATGCACATCCACACTGTGCTGGCTCCAGGCTGGCTGCCTCAGGGAGCTGTCCTCCAGGTGGCTGATGCTGAGCAGCCAGGCCAGCTGGGCAGAGGTGCTGCCCTGGCCTTGGGCACAGGAAGCGTGTGACAAACCAGCTGGATGCAGCACCCAAAGGAAATATCTCCCCTGGCAGCTTTTGGATGGGCAGCATTGCCCAGGGGTTGGATCTGGCTGACTCGATGGCTGGTTTGGGGTGTACCTCTTCCCTTGGCACCCAGTCTAGCCCAGTACACACAGCGTGCAGCCTCTGGGGGGGGGGGGGGCTGTCCCCCTGTTTGGAGCTGGCAGGAGCTGCACTCTGGAATTGGGGAGTGTGAACCTGAGGAAACACGGCCACCCTGGCCTGCCCCTGGCCTGCCTCTGACCCCCACTCACCTGCAGCTTGTACTCCCTGCGGTTGAGGATGACAGCTGTGATCTGCTGGTCCATGAAGATGAGGATGGTGACAAGGACAGCAGGCACTACAGACAGCAGGCAAACCCACCAGGGGTTGGCTCCAAAGGGGGAGATGATCCAGCCCCGTGCAGGGTTTGTGGGCTGCAGCAGGGAGAAAAGGGTCACACTGGCCACCAGGCTTCTACAGGGCCTCCGCCACAGAAGGGCAAAGGGACCAGACCCAGCTGGGTATTCGGGCTGGAGCAATGTGGGTGCCCATAGGTGCTCCTTCCCAGGAAGCATGACATGCCCAGCCACCCTGCATGGATGTCCCAGTTCCTGCCAGAGAAGGGGGCTATTCCTTGGCACTGCCTGGGCTCCTGGCTGACAGCCAGGCACATCTAGAGCAGCATGTGCCCTCCTGGGGCTCTTGCATGGCTGGATGAGCTGCAGGGGCAGCAGCTGCACCAAAGCTGGAGGAGGAGGCTATGCATGTGGATGATGGTGAGCTGTGGGTGCCCAGAGCCTGGAGGCGGTGACAGCACATGCAGACAATGGCCCAGCTTGTGGGAAGGAGCTTGAGCTGCCAAACCCTCTCCCCACCCAGGCCCAGGGTGGGGAGCCCAAGCCCAGACTTGAGCTTGTGCCTCCAGCTCCAGTGTGAGCTGTGGCATTACCCTAGCAATAATGCAGGTGGCTAGTTCAGGACTAGGCCGGGCTATTTATAGACCACAGGACTGGCTGGGGCTTGAACCCTTCTCATTTGCAATGGTGCAGCTTGAATTGGTAGTGGGTTGAGGGGCTACAAGCCTGCCCTGCACTTCCACCTGGGACTGTGCTGATGGAGGAAGGATGCCAGGAGCAATGTGGAGCAGCCTCCTCTGAGGACACAGACCTATTCACAGGCAAAGCCTGTGATGCTCTGCTGGGGCACCTTGGCCTGACAGTGCAGAGAGGTTCAGGGGTGATGGACTGAGTGTGCTGCACCCAGTCAGGATGTTCGAGGGGGAGAGACAAGGAGATGAACTCTTGGAGACACCAGCACAGGAAGTTCTCATCGGTCCTGTGCATTACCAGGCTGCCCAGCTGGGCAGAGCAGGGTTGGCACATTACAGTGCTTGTGATGCTGGCCAGTTCTCACTGCATTGCACCCAGAGCCAGCTGGGCCAGGAGCACTCACTTCCCACTGAGGGAAGACACCAACTTTCCAGGACAGCCTGCCATCTCCTCTCTCCTCTAAGGTCTCCATGATGGGTTAGATGATGCCAGAGCCAGTTTGCAAGGTGAGGTGGTGGCCTCCCGCCAGCATGGGTGAGCCCTTGCCACTCCGCTCCCACAGCTTGCATGGGACCCGTCTGGGCTGGCCCAGCGGCAGGCGAGTTGGAGCAAAGGCCTCTCTTCTCCTGCATCTCCTCCTTCCTCTGGGCGGCACTCAGAGGCCTTACCCCTGCGTCTGGAGTGGCCTCCAGCCCTGCAGGCTTCAAGCTCCAGTTGCCTGAGCCACTGCCACATTGGGGCTCATCTGCCAGGAGGGCAGCTCCGCTCGAGACTGCTCAGACAAGAGTGTGCCCACAGGAGCACACCCAAGACCAGGCTTTCCCCATCCTGGGTACATGTTTCTGAAAGTGCTTTCCATGCACTTCCCCCTTCCCCAGACCCACTGGGAGTCTGCAGCTCCCCACCCAGCCCGTCACCTTCAGCTCACTGGGGACAAGGAGCTTGGGGGTCTCCAGGCCAAGGACCGCATCAATGGTGCAGAAGATGAGGATGGCCAGGATGATGGAGAAGTCGCTCACCAGCTTCCTAAGCTGAAGGAAAGCAGATGAGTTTAGCCTGTGGTTGGCTGGGAAGCTTCTCCCAGGAAGCCTGAGGCTGGGAGAGGGGTTGTTCATGCACCCCAGAAACACTCCCAGCTCCCGTGAATGGCCAGGTCAAGGTGGAGAGCAGCAGCTGAGGTTCCCAGGAGGCTGCGTTGCACAGGATGCCCAGATTTTGTCTCAGAACAACATTCCTGCCCTCCAGAGCTTGTGTCTGGGTCTCAGCCCTCAGGGTGCAGAGCCGGGGGAATCTCTTTGCCCTGGTTCCCCAGTGGTGACAGAGACTGGGATGAGGCAAAAATACTCACCATCGTGGGGAAGTAGCGGCTAGTCTTGAAGTGTTTGATCATTGTAGAACACAGGAAGGTGCCCCCAAATAGGAGGAAGGACATGAGAGTGACATCAGGCACGTAGTGGCAGCTGGCTCCCAGGAGGTGGCCTCCTTGGTCCAAACACTGGGTCCTGCTCAGTCTGGCTAGGGTGACAGCCTCTGGGTGCTGTAGAGACAGGACACCCAGGGGAGATGGGGCCAGAGAGGCCAAGGGGGACCAAAGCCAGACCCCAGGTGCTGGAGGAGGCTGGGGGTGGCAGGCAGGGCTGAGTGGGCCCTCAGGGACGTGATGCTCCTAGCATCTCGGGGCCAGCACGGAGTGCCCTGCACCTGAAGCTGCCTCCATCCTTGCTGGCTGTGGCCCTCCTCGCTTACCCTATAAGTATAGGAAAAGGGTCTTTACCTCCTGCGGAGCAATGGGCGAAGGGAGCAGTGTGTTGTTCCATGCTGAAACATTGCCTGAAAGAGAACAGCAGGAGTCAGGGTCACGGGAATTGCTGAGGATGTGTCGGTTGGGCTACAGCCGAGCCATCGGGTCTGGCTGGGACCACATCCCTGTCAGGACCAGTCCCTGGGCTCATTCCAGAGTGTCCAAACTGTATGTGGGCCTCCTCAGTGGGGCTGTTCAGGACATCTGAGACCCAAGAAATGACTCTGGGCAGAGGCAGAGACAGCTCGGCTCACAGCGAGATGTGTTGGCCTGGATGGTGCCAGGCTGGGGCTGACACCCAGGGTGAATCAGAGGGCCCAGTTCAAGGTTTCCCAGGATGCCTCCCTGGCCCAGGCCCTCACAGACCCTGCAGGGCTTCCTGACCTCCATCCCTGCTCTTTGGCATTGTCTCCTCACTGCCACACAAAAATTGTCCATCCCCAACTCTTCTCAGAGCCTATTTCCAGCTGCTCTGAAGTTCGCCAAACTTTAACACTTCAGGGTCATGTTTTCCAGCCCAAATGTCTGCCTTGGCTGGAAGGGTTTGGGAAAAGCTTGGCTGAAGCAGTCAGCCCACTCAGAGGTGAGGGTGGCCCTGAACTCTGCCCAGCAGTGATGCTTTTGGTGCATGGTGCTAGTCCCATCTGCAGGATTGCTGTAGCGGTGCAGACATGTCTCCTCCAGACCAGTTAAACACCCTCTGATTTCTAAACCAGGTTGTAAACTTCAGAGAAAGCCTGTCCAGATGCTGCAGGGCTTGCCAGAGTCCCCAGCCTCCAGTGACCCAAGGCCCCCCACCACTGCAAGAGCTGCACTGAGGTGTTCCCTGCTCCCAGCACCGCTGAGCCACCAGGTAGCACAGCCACAAGCTGGCAGTGGGTCTCTCCATCCCCACTGGTCTGCATGGGCTGTGGAGGCAGCAGAGCCACCAGACCTGAGCAGTGGGGTGGCACGGAGGAAGGCGCTGGGAGCTGGAGGGCAGATGTGCACCCCACATGGAGCACAGTGCCTTGGAGAAACCCAATGTGGAGCTGCTGGTTGAGGATAAAGGACAGTCTGGGGATGCTGGGGACAGGCCAAGGCCTCCACCATGCAGTGAGAACTGAGCTCAGTGGGGGGGCTTGAGCCCAGGGCAACCAAAGGGTGCACCAAATGAGTCAATGAATGCTACCTCTGCCGTGATGCCAACCAACTGCACACCAGGGCCCTGGAGTATGGAGGTGCTCAGTGTGAGTCCCTGGTATGTGGGTAGCATGAGCAGGGCCATCACTGGTGGCAGGAAGGCAATTCCAGAGTCCCATTGGGGAAGGGCTGGCCCAGGCCTGCTGCAGAGGCAGGATGGAGTGATGTTTCCAAGCATCTGGCCATGCCTTTGTCTTTGCCTGCGTCCAGCAAGCCCCAGGGATGCCCAAGGACACGGGAGTAGCGTGTGCCTGTATGTGCCCTGGCCAAGGGGAACAGCCAGCACGGGTGCTGGTGTGGCTGAGCAGGCAAAGACATGGGTTGAGCAGCCTCCCGCCAACACCTTGCTCTTCCAGCCATGAGAATTGTCTACCACCTGTCAGTTCCCTCATCCCATGTAGGAGACCACAGCCCTCCTTGGGGTTATTTATCCATTCCGCCCCCAGCCAGGCAAGGCCTGGCCAAGGCAGAGCCACCCCACATGGTGCCCAGGAGATGAGGGTACCTGCCATGCCTGGCCCAGCTCCATCACCTCCCTATGGCCCTGTGCCAAGGAAGGCCATGGCATGGCAAGGCTGCCACTGCCCAGCAGGGTAAAAGCTTAGCCTCCAGCCCACTGCTGGCACACAAAGCCCAGCTACAGGAACATGCCCATCCTGCAAGACTGAGCTGGTTTTGGCAAGGCTGAGGCTGGCAAGGAGGCCAGTGGCACTGGCTTGCCAGACTGCAGCAGGGAGATCCAGGGCTGCCAGGACTGGGGCGTTGGGGAGCTGGGCTTGGGGGGCTCTCATCTTGCTACAGGCTGCAGGGTCCCAGCAAAGGGGCAAGGGTGGCAGCCCAGAGGTCCTGAGCTGCTGGCCAAAGCCCAGCTGGATCCAGGACACTCACCCCCTCAGGCATGATGCTGATCCCATGGCTTCCCTGTACACCAAGTCCCGGGGGCCCCTGCTGTGACTGATGTACTCAGCACACAGGCCAGGAGCTGCCAGCAGGAGGCTCACCCTGCTCAGGGCTCACCTGAGCTGGACAAGTTACAGATGCAGTTGTACAAGGTGACATCTTCAGTCCTGTACTGCCAGTTGATGGGGTAGGTGTCTGCCAGGCTCACCATCTTCTTCATGGAGTCATAGATGAATATCAGGCTGATGAGGGCACAGAAGCCTTCTTCGGTGAAGCGGGTGAAATACTGCACCAGGTAGCTTGCTTCGGTGGCGACTAAGACCAAGCCAAAAAAGGCCACCCAGAGCCCAATCCAGAGTCGAAACTCCAGGTAGTCCAGGTTGTAATCCCTGGTGGGAAAGGTTGGCCCAGACTCTCAGTACAGCACACACCCCACAGGATGTTAGCACTGCTCACCCAGAGGCTGTGTCCCAGCCATGGCCAGGATCAGGGATTAAACTTTTGGCAGTCCAGCAGCAGGCTGGGGTTCACTAGCCTCTGGGCTGGGCACCGGACTGCAGCAGGATGGGGGAGCTATCACCCCTGTGTAGCCATCCCACCAGCATGCTACTTACTCACTGAAGGAGAAGAGGAGGCGCTCAAAGACCAGCACAGGGCCAGTGCTGCTCAGGATGGTCAGAGGCTGGCCAGCAAAGAGGCAAAAGATGGATCCAGCAAAGGCAGTGCCCAGAAAGCTCTCCAGCACACCCTGAAATGTAGAGGAAAGCGGTGCTAGGCCCCAGGCATGCAGTGGGGGCTGGGAGTCCCGGGCCCGCCAGGGAGATAGGCCACAGGCAGCTCCCTGCATGTCCCCACACTGTCAGCTTGATGAAGGCCACCAGCGACATAAGTAGCAGGAGGCTGCAGCCCCATGGGCCAGGAGGCGGGTCTTGGGAGGGAAGGAGATGCAGGGTATGCAGGCCTGGTGCTGCCAGCTCAGAGGGATCCCAGTTCAGGGAGCACCTGAGGGCCCACAAGCCCTCAGATCTGGAGCCCCACAGCACTGAGGTCAAACAGGGCTGCTCAGGTGGTTGGAGACTTACAGCTCTAGCATGGCTACAGGTGATGGCACCCTCCTTACAGATGGTATCATCCTGGCTACCGGTGATGTCACTGCATCTCACTGACACCCTCATGAATAAGGGAGGGAGGAGTCTGAGTGGTCCCTGAGGAAGTGGGGCCTCCTGTTGATGTTTAGCCCCAGGGCTGGCTGCACTGAGCCCTGCTCAGCTCAGGCTTTAACCACTTGACCTGCTGGTTACTGTGCCAGCAGCCAGATAGGAGTGTGATTTCCCCATGTCATAAAGTAGTGTGTCTTACGGTCAACCACTACCCTGCAAGTCCCTCCTGCCACATCTGAGCTCTGTGCAGAGACATCAGAGACAGCCTGACAGTGGGTTGGGACTCATGGTCTCGTCCCACCCACTGGGGACTTGTCGGAGATGTGGAGCTGTCCCGGGGCTGTGGTTCCCCTGAGCCCACAGCTGGGGAGCCTCCCCTGAGCCTTCCTCCTTCATGGTCTCCTGACACTCCAGCAGGCAGGCAAGCATGCCTGCTCTCACCGTAGGACTGGATGGCAAGCAGGAGGCAGGGCTAGGCCACAGTGTGCCCTGACTCCTTGCTGCCTCCCCCAGGAATAGCTGCCCCAGGGAACAAGGTAGGGAGAAGCTCTGGCGTGCAGCATCCCAGCTCAGTGCTCAGGTCTGGAGAAGTCAGGGAAGGATGCACGATTTAGGCATTGCTCAGGATGCACAGGGCCAGGCCATCGCTCCATGGGCACAAATTAGAAGTGAGTTCAAATAAGACCTTTGTCCAGTTTGGGTGAAGTGGTGTGTGAGCAGGTGAAGTGTGTGGGGTGTTTCCCCTAGACAACACTACCATGCAGGAGGCTCCCTGCCTGGCACCCTGGCACTGGAAAGTCCTGCCTGCTCACCCTGCAGGAAGGCTCTCGCCCAGTGAGGCATCCTGCGACACACCAACCTGCATGTTAGCAGTCGCATCCCCCAGCATGCCCCCGAAGGTGATGGCGTTGGTGACTGTTGCCAGGTAGATGTACAGGACTGCTGAGAGGCACTGGATGTGCAGGGCATCAGAAAAATCACTCCAGTACCAAGGTGCCTTCCTCCGGATGTCTCTGAGCAGTCCTCCAAAGAGTCTGCAGCCAGCACGGCAACCAGAAAAGTCACAAAATTAAGGTCTCAGACCAGTTGCTCCAGTCAGCCAGACCCACATTAGACACAGGCCAAACCCAGTCAGAGAGCTGCAGAGGGACAAGGCCAGTCCCTCCCCATGCCCAGGGCTGCAGTTTGGACTTGGTCGCCCTAGCCAACGTGCCAGGGAAAGCCAGCGATCTTCCCATACTAAACCAGGACTGAGAAGGTGGCCCAAGGCATTCACCCACTCTGCTGCCTGCCAGCCTGGAGCTGCTGTGTCTCCCATCAGCTTCGAGTCCCCAGTGCACTGACCTTCCCGTCCTCTCCAGCTCTTCACCAAAATGCGGGTGCCCTGGGCCAGGTTTGTCCTCAGCAGCTGCTGTGTTCCTGTTGCAGGGAGATTTCCACTCCCACAGGTGCGTGGACATCCTGAGACAGAGCCAAGAGGAACCCAAACAGGCAGCTTTCAGAGCAGAGTTGTTGGGGCCTGGCTGCATCCTGGGGATGCACTCTGCAAAGGGACAGGGAGGATGGAGAGTGGACAGAGATGCAACTGGAGCTGGTGAGACCTTGCAGATCGCCTTGCAATGATGATGAGGAGAAGGAAGACAGCTGGCTTTCCTCTGCCAGCTGGCAGGCAAGCCCTTGAATAAACCCTAGCAGGACCAGTTTTGGTAGGAGAGCTGGGCAGAGCAGAAGATGTCCTGCTTGGAGGATGAGATTCATACCTACTTACTGAAACCCAGTGTTTGTGGTGGCTCCTGCATGCATGGCACACGGGGTGGTTTAGCCATTCCCTCACTGGTGAGGGCCACCTGGGATAGCAGGACTAACAGTACCCAGGGCTGCAGTTGCCATCAGCTGGAGCTGCAGAGGGGCTTGGCTGGGAGAACTTCACTGGCAAAGATTGGATGCTGAGTGGCTTCTTCCTCACAGAGCCCAGGACTCCAGTGTCACAGACCCTCAGCAGAGCTTTCTGAGTGGGACCCTCCACTGCTCCCCAGAGGGACTGGTGAAGACTGCTGGGAGCCCTCCCCCCAGGATACCTTTTGTGCAGAGAGGGCAGGCAGTCTGGTGGAGGGATTCGGGCACTGGGGTCCCATTTTCCGGGAGGCAGCACAGTCAGCTCATCCAGGAATTCATTGATCCCTGCAATGAGGTCTTCTTGGTGCTCAGCCTGCTGGGCGACCCTTTGGAAGAGCTGCAGGGAGATGTGGTGGATTAGCCACTGAATCCCTGCGTTCAGCTACTCAGAACCTTGCTCCCAGTGGGCAGACATCGCCAAGAGAGGCACCCATCCAGTTCAATGCAACAGCTGCTCCTAAATCCCATCCAAAGAGCTTTGACCAATCCAAAATCTTTGTTTTTTATCCTGGGCAAGGGAGGCAGCCAGCTCATCCTTTCCCCTGCCCTCCTTGCTGCAGCCTGCTGAGGAGTCTTGGGGTGCTTCACACAGCCTCAATCCAGCCCTGTCCCACCTGTGGTTGCCCAGAACATTCACTGCATCCAGGCTCACCTCATCTGTCAGCAGCGTGGCCATGGCCCTTCCAATCTCATGGTAGGCTTTTGCTTTGGCTCGTGGGCCCAGCAGGATGAAAAGAAACCTACAGAGAAGAAAGTAACCCATGAAGGGCCCCGTCTGAGTAGACTTCTCCTCTCCTGGGAATGCTTCTCCTGGGGGCAGGGCACCATGCAGCAGGGGTCCTGGAGACACAGGTTCTCCAGGCTTGAGGGGCTGCTAATGCTTAGTGTGGTCTCCCCAGGACACAAACAGGTGGGTGTCTACCCTGATCTGGGGAAGTCAGTGGGCAGAGGAGTGAGACACACACCTGCTGCCTGGTGTTTGGGCACCCTGTTCACCCAGGAGACTGTGGGATGCTGTGACTGCAGTCAGCTCACAGGGTCCATAGAAACATGGGCTGCTGTGAGGAGGGGAATGGCTCTTTGGGGCAGAGAAGGGGACAGCTGCTCAGCTGGGGATGTCTGTGGGTTCATGCTCATGGGAATGTTCATGCTTGCAGGCAGGACACAGGAACATTAAGATTGGGAAGGAGAGCTTGCCAGCTGCATGGGAAGCAAGGTTTGGTAGGACTAAAGGGACATGGGAGGAGTTTAGAAGGAGAACTCAGAACTCTTGAGCAAATATGGCTAAAATCCCACACCTGGGAGGGGAGCTGCAAAATAAAGCCCATAAGAGCTGAGGAAGAGGGGAGAGAAAGGAGGTGAAAATGTCAGAGAGAAAACAGAGGTCATAGACAATGACATAAGCAGGAGACCATTCCTAGAAGGTCTACAGAGGGAGAGCCCATCCACACAAAGCCCTCCACTCCTTTGCAAAATTGGAAAAAATGGCTACAGTCATGGTACCCAGGGGCTGTGGAGTGGCTATAGTCATCATATCCAGATCAAACACCCAGAGACAGACTAGGGAAACTGCTGCCACAGCAGGAACAGGGCTGAAGGCAGCTCTAAAGAGCCTGCCCCAGCCCTGATCTGTGGTGTCACTCTCTGCCCCAAGTGACCAGGAGGTGGCAATGTCCCTCCTGAGCCCTGCCTGTCTCCTCAGTGTGCTTCCTAAGGAAGTCTCCAGTTCAGAGGGAGACACTGACACTTTCCTGTTACGGCTTTAAATTAAGCATTGTTCAACCACGGAAAAACACCTCCTGCCCCTGCTCCTTTTCCCCTAGACCAACAATGCCACAAGTTAAAATATGAACCACTCTGATGGTCTGAAAAGCATCCCACCAGGCCAGCTTGACAGGAGAGAGGCAGGAGGGAGAGAGATCCCTAGAAATCTCCATTCCTTCCCAACCTCAAATGGAGGTAAGCATTGGCATTCCTGGGCAGTGAGGGGACTGCATCCAGACCCTCCTAAAGAGGACAGTGAATGCTGAGCCCAGGTAGGGACAGCCCAGGAAACATCTCCCCAGACTGCCCAGCAACTGCTGACTCTCTGCTCCGAGCTGTGAAAAACAGAATGGGAGGCAGTGAGCTGAGGCTTTGGGACTTGCATACAGGCTCTGCACAGGACTTTGGGAGTCTTAAAATTTGCTTTTAACAAGCAAAGTCTCATCCCGTGTTGCCAAGTCTAAATGGCTATTCTGTGCTCCCAGTTTCAGAGGCGGAACAATGCAGGAGGGAGCAGGGGAGACAAACAGCAAAGGGGGCTGCAGGGCAGGGAGCAAGGGCTGCAGGGTTACTGGTCATGCTCTGGTTACCTGCTAGGGAGAGCGACTTCGGTGAGTGCACCAAGGGCCACCATCTCCTTGAGGCGAACGAAGGCGATAAAGGGCTTCTCCAGGAAGTCAACTTCACCAACGAGCACACTGGCTACTTCAGTCCCCAGCGGGAGCTTCTTCTTGAATTTGTTTTTCAGCTGAAAACGAAATGGAAAGGAAGGTCCGCGTGGGATGATACCTGGCATAGTATCGTTCCATGCTACAGTGCAGTTGCTCTCCCTCTGCTCAGCAGCTGGGGCTCAGGATGCGATGGCTGCCCTGGGAACGGGGACCCACTGGCAATGAGCCCAGGCCATCACATTGTTTCCAACTTCTAACCTTGTTGGCTGCCTCATGCCCCCCCTTTGCCTCCCCAGCTGGCTGCCTTCTGTTGAGCCGCATGGCCCTGGGGAATCCTGCCTCCCTCATAGAGAGGACACATCAGGGAGACTTGGTCCTGTAGAGACAGAAGCACATCCTACTCCATAAGAGCTGGTCCAGCATCACTTCACAATAATACTAATACTGTTTGCAAGCAGAATTTTTCAGTTTGCTTTGGGTTTTGGCCAAGAAGTTGATATATTGCTTGGAAAAATCTTTTCCCTCCACTGATAACCTGATCTTCCGGCCCAGCTCCATCTTCCCTTACCTGCTCCTTGAGAGGCGTTTCTGAGAGCTGGGCTCTGGGATCAGACTGGTTTTTGGCCTTCTCTGCAAAGAAAAGGGCCAAGCAGCAAAATACAGGTGCGATCAAATGGGCAGCATTGATATTGCTCTGAGTATGTGGCGCAGAGGTGTAACTGGTGAGACAGCAGTGTCGTGACCCAGCGGTCAGGGCTGTGCATGCCAGGGGAAGCCCCATGCTCCACTTAGCTCTCCCCACACCTGGCCCCATCTCAGTGAAGTCCCACGTGAGACCCTGCAGCCAGGATGGGAGTGCAGCCCAGCACTGTGCCTACCTCTGCAGGGGGAGAGGCTGAGCTCGGCAAGAGTCCACAGTGGGGATTTGGTGGCCTGGTGCCGGGGCTGGCAGAGCAGCAGGGCTACCAGGCGATCCTTCAGCTCGGGCCGCAGAGCTCGCTCCTCGGGCTGCCTGGAAAGTGCCTCATCTGCGACATGGAAAGGGATGGTGCTCAGTCCCTCCAGGCCCTGCTGTCCTGCCAGGGGCTGGCACCCAGCTGCAAGCCCACAGGGGGCTGGCCCCTGGCCTGCAGCTTTGCCAGCCAGGGGAAAAACCCTTTTCCTGGGCTAGCAGAGAGTCACCCCAGGTAGCTGGCTATCAAGTGTCAGTGCTTTTATTTAGGGATTTCCTGTTAACCTGGTCCTACTCCCAGGAACAGCCCATCCCATGAGGTGACCTTTGCCTTTCTCACATACCGATTATTTCCTTGAAACTGTGGGCATCCAGATCCAGGAGGACTGTCCCCTTCTGCAGGCACATCCTCAGCTCAAAGAGGCTGTGCAGGGGGAGGGCTGTGACGTGGGGCATGCTCCAGCGCTCCCCTCCATCCTCCACTTTCTCCTCAAACTTTATCCACCTGCCAGGGAAGATGCACTGGGTCAGCAGCATGAAACAGGCTGCTCCTGAATCCCATGCCAGGCAGTGGGAGCCAAAGATCACGCCCATTCTGGAGCTCGGCACTGGGTTGCACTAGCCAGGAGGGGATCTGGGGGGCCAAGGAGTGGTGGTGGGATACGTGAGTGGCAGCACCATGGGGCACAGAGGGCCCTTGGGTGCTGGGCCAGGCAGCGGCACAGGCTCATGTCACCGGAGTGGCTGGGCAGCCTGAGCAGGCCTGTTCCCGCACTAGCCGCGAGCTTCCTGTCAGGCCCCATGCGTTGCTTTGATCTCTTCGTTAGCAGGATTTCATGAGTCCCTGCAGTTAGCAGCACTCACTGGAGTCAAAAGGGAAGCATCTGGAGCTATTTGCCATGGTCAGGTCGTGCCAAGTATTCAAAGGCCAGCACACACAGAGCTTTCCTTTGTGTCCACGGGCGGGCTGGCTGCTCCGAGCTGGATGCCTGCACTGCGGGGTGAGAGTGTGCCCCAGCAGAACGGGTTCCCCTGGACATGCAATGCCAGGCCGTTCCTCTGGATAGCTCAGAGGGAAGTACGCCGAATCGCTGGGGCCACAGCACAGAGCCTGGGAGCCATGGCAGGGAGGAGAGGGCTGAGTCCTGGGGAGAGTCATCACAGCCCAGGGCTTTGCGGCTCTGGGGCCACTGGTCCCAGTTTCACCCTCCAGATGCCAGGGCAGGCCCATCGCTGTGCTGAGAGCCCCTTGGCACATGTCCCTTTCTCCCTCCTGTGCATTTCTGCCAAGCTGCGCTTCTCGCTCCCCTGGTTGGCACAGCAGGGTGGGACCTCCCAGCCATGCTCCTTCCCCATGGCAGCACTGAGCCAGCCCTTGCCAGTGCTGTCACTGCCCTGGGGTGTCCTGTGACTCCCAGACAGGCCCACCCCAAGCTGCTGCTCTCTGCCTTTGCCTCCTCCCTGACACCATCCATCCCATCTCCTCCTGGCTCTCGCCCCCTGGGTTATTTCCAACTCCTGTTGCCTCTGTACATCTGAGCCATTTCCAAGTCCTACTCCTGCTTTCTCCCTATGTCTCAGCTTTTACCTGGGAGAGCCTGCCCTATGGCCAAGCCTTTTTTCCAGGCCTTTCTTGCATCTTTTAGATAAGAAACCAGATCATCTGTTTCAGGGCTGCGTGGTGCAGGCTTCAGGATATGTGCACCAGCAGTCATGACCAGACACCTAACACCCACTCCTAAGCTGAGATTTGGCTCCCTCTCCTTTCCCTGCCCCTGGGCTGTCTCAGTCTCTTCACAAAGAGCAGTGCAACCCTCTTTTTTGCCTGCTTATTTCGGGAAGGTTGCATCCATTTCTGGGGAAGAGCTGCCCAGTGCAGCTGGACTGCTCATGCTCACCACCCAGACTCTTCCCTTGATGTTAACACTTTGCAGGGTGTATCTTTCCCCCCAGCTCTCCCATGACACCCCCTTTTCTCTTATTTCCCCACAGTGATTGTGCTGCTGTGCCTTCAATTTTGCTTCAGCCAGGGGGCTGTGTCGGGCAAGTGCTCAGACTGGGGGAGCCAAGAAAGTGCTGTCCCCCTCCCGGCCCACAGCATGGTCACTGGAGCCTTGGAGAGGCAGAAAATGCAGAAGCAGAACTAAGGAAATATGTGTCCCAACTCTGTGCAAACTGTCAGGTTACTGTCTGCGGCCCTGCCTGACACCATGCTCTTGCGGGTGGCAGAAGCTTTCACATGAAATGAGTCATTTGAAATTGGGAAGAAGAATTTCCTGGAAGACACAGTCTGGATAGCGGAGGGGTTAGAGCAAACTGAGCACCCCTGATTTTGAGCTGAAGCTGCTGTTGAGTAATCATTGCATTGCAGGGCAGGGAAAACCCTCACACAGCACTGCCCCGACTGGGTGGCATGGCACCCAGGCTTCCTTGAGCGCCTGATGTGGGCTCCACCAGAGGTTGGACAGGGGATTTTAAAGGCTATTTAAGCTTAAGTTCCCAATGTATCACCAGCTGGGCCGACCCTTGCGAGGAGGTACCCACCTGGCTGTCTCTCTCCACTCCAGGCCTGCCGGGCTGCTGAGCAGCTCATTGAGCTGAACGAAGAGCAGCGGGCATCTTCTGTCACCTGCCTCCTCCTGCCGCAGGATGGCACTGACTCGCTCAGTCGCTGAGGAGACGCTCGAGGTGAAGCTATTGCAGCCAAGTGCCTGGCAAAGGACCCCAGAGCTGCTGCTTGCAGACCCCTCCAGCCCAGGCTGCAAGCGGGTGTCTACCACCTGGAGAGCTGTGTCAGCCTGCCCGGGTGCTTCGGCTCTCATTGTGTCCAGCACCCGCTGCCTGGGGCCCACGTGCATGGTCTCTGCTGCACATCCACCCCTCTGGAGGTGCTGGCACTCACAGGACCCTGCTCATCGCACCTTTATAAAAGCCACAAGCCTGTCTGAGCTGGCCACGAACCAACACCCAGAAGCCAAGCCCAAAACAGCGTTATCAAAACACAGCGGTCAGCTCTGCAGGCCCTGGCACGGCTGGCTCCCACTGCCCCTGGCCGCCCTCCTGGGTGCAGGTAGTGGCTGCCCAGGCTCTCTGCACCGAGCTCTGGCCCCACTCCTTTCCAGCCCAGCACCACGTGAGATGCCAAGTGGCTGCAGCTGCGGATAGTGCCAAAAACAGAGCTGCAGAGCAGGAGCAGCGAGGCAGGCCCCCAAGAGCCCCGAGGACAGGGCTCGCCTGAAGTCTGGCCGCTGGCATCCAGGATGTGATGCTGCCTTAACCTCCCCTCTCATGCTGCTTTGCTCCCTGCTGCTCCCTCTCCCAGGCCTTTGCCATCTCGCCATACTGGCTACTTGTTTCAGTGGGTTTCATTCCAGATCTGGCAGTCCTGGGGCTGCTGTGAGGGTAGCTGGAGCGAGGGACCTGGGGAGCCAGGTCTGCCAGTGAGTGCATTAGAGCCTGGGGCTCACAGGCCATCCTCACCCCACCTTCCCTGCCCCTGGGGACATCCATGCATCCTAGATAACTGCCCCTTAATCTTTCTCTGATGGCTGCGCTGAGGACAGGGTCTGGCCTTCCTGGTTCAGTGCATCAGCCCCCACCCTCTCCTGCTTCCTTCTCGGGGCCCAGGGCGGACTGTGATCTGCCACAAATCCATCTTGGTGCTCTTGAGGAATCAGTGCTGTCCCGAGCCCCCTGCCCCCTCCCAAACCCCAACAGACTTCAGGGAGCAGCTAGCAAGACTGGCCCTGGCTGGCTGCCCGTGACATTGGCACATGTGCCAGGAAACCCATGCCTGCAGGTAATGCACAGGAGGCATGGGCCCTCCGGGCCCTGGCAGCCCTTCCCAGGGAGAGGGCCACAGCATGGCACAGCCTCCTTGCTGTGGCAGGACCACGAGGACGTGTGACGGGGAAGGATGTGGCATGACCAAGAAAATCCAGTGTGGGGCAAGCAGGTGTCTGACAGGGACAGGGAGAGGCTGGGGAGACCCGCGGCAGAGGGGGGAGACGTGCGTCACTGCCGCACTAACTGGGGTAACGGCTGCCATGGCGTGTGGAGGACGTCAGTGCTGGGATGAGGCAGGCGAGCGGATGTTGCAGTGTCCACAAGGAGGAAGGATGTGGGCACATCCGTGTTGTCCTTCCGGGCAAAGGGAGCCCGGTATGGCTGGTCCTGCAGCGCGGGCAGAGGGAGCACCACAGCCCTGCAGCCCGGGCTCACCCGCAGAGCTCAACACTCCTCTTTTGCCCCTCTGCCAGACAAGGCTCGGTGCCACCGTTGCACCAGCATGGGCCAAACAGCCTGGTCTGCACTCCCGTGGCCAGGAGTCAATGGGCTACCTCAAACGATTGCCAACCCACTCGTGCCAGCCTCCACAGCCAGCACAGGCTGGCAATTGGCCCTCCTCGGCTAGGCTGGCCAGGCAGGGGTACCCACCACACTGGAAGGCCAAAGGGGTCCCAAGCAGGGAAAACGGCCCCCAAACTGCCTGGAACGAGGGCCCCAGGCCTAGCAGGGAAAGGCAGAAGCATTTGGGAGACGATATCTAAATCCAGGCCCTATCCAGACCTGGTTTCTTGGCCAAGGAGGCTGGAGGTGCAGTGCCGAGGTGCAGTGCCAAGGTGCATGCCCATCTCTCCCTGTGCTTCTGGCATGGGAGAGCATCAAGCATCACTGCCCTAGGATGGCGCTGGCTCCCGTGTTCCCCACAGGATGGAGGCAGGCAGCCCTTCACGTCCCCCGCCAGCAATGCCAGGGGAAAAGGCTGCCTGCGGAGAGCACGGCTTCGTCCCCCTGGATCTGTGCAGCTCCTGGGCCGAGGCTGGATGGAGACAAGCCCACCGTGTTGCCGCAACACACAGCCCTGCTTGCACAGAGCACACCACCTCAAGATTTTGCTACCTTCGCTCTTTGCAAACAAACAGCCCCGTTGTATACAGTGCAAATACGACAACGTGCAACCCAAACACCCTGACAAACACTGCCTGTTTGTACTGGAACCAGTCAGCTTGCATGGGAGACAGTGCTGGGAGCAGCCTGGCATGGGGCCAGGCGCCACCATGGGAGAAGTCACGTTTCAGGGGGGAGCATGGGTGGCCATAAGCTCAGGCTCTCAGGCTGAGGGGCATGCAGTGTCTTGGGGGGCACTGGGGTCTGCTCTGGGGTGGCCACAGCTCAGGCTCGGAGGGCCAGGAGCCGGGAGCCAAAGCTGAGGACGTGCTGGAAGTAGGCCTGGCCCCGAATGGGATGGCATGGGAGGGTGACAGACCCTCTGCTCTGAGCAGGGAAAGGAGCATTGCTCCCGTGCGCCATTCTGCCTCTTTTCTATCCTGTCCAGTTACCCACAAAAGGCCCAGGGGTGGCCCCCACCCTACATTTGGAGCCCATTTCCACCCCAAGGTGGGCTTTCCTGCTACTTTGTTTAAATTTCCATTTTCTATCCCTTATCCCTCCATTCCCTGCAGCCGTCATGATCAACCCCATTATCCCAAAGCTACAACCAAATCTACCCCACATCTCTCCTCTGCCCCAGAGCCGCATCCCATTGCTCCTTCCAGCTCTCCCAGCCCTGCTACCAGCTTTACTCTTGTACCAGCAGCCACTGAATGAGGCTGTCTTCATCTGGTCCCCGTTTGCAGCAGGCGCAGGGCAGTGTCAGCACCAGCCCACAGTCTCGCAGCAGCAGAGCCCGCATAAGCGCGTTGGTAAACCTTTGCCACCTGCAGCAGGACTGGGTATCCTGGCACCAGGTTCACAACAAACCACCCGGGAGATTTATTCCCTGGGTGCTACAGTTAATGTGCTCCCAGAGGTGGGCTTGCTGCGGCAAACACGTTGCTTTTCAGAAACTCCCTGCTCCTCTGGGCACAGTTTGGGATGGCAGGTTAGGAGGGAGGCCTTCCCTAGGCCCGCCGCAAGGACCTGCTGGTGGTTGCAGAGGCTGGAGCCCAGAAGGGTCCTGCCACATGAGCTGGCCTTGGCCAAGTCGCAGGAAGATGTGAAGGAGCTGTCGCCAAGGCAAACGGTTTGATGTTGCTTTCATTGGGCTGTGATTTCCCTGCCTGGTCACAGGAGGGAGCCTGCACCGAGCAACAGCGTTTTTGGGTCCAAAATGAACAGGTGCGGCTCTGCACAGCGCGGCGCAGGTGCCACAGAGCACGGCATGGCCTTCGCCAGCCTGCCAGCCATCTTCTGGCTCTGCCATCCCTGCCCTCGCCCAGCCTTGGGGCTGCCGTGGCCCCCCAAGCCCTGCGCTAAGCCCATGGGCCATGCTGCCTGCTGCACATGTCCCCCCACATGAGTCCATCCCCATCGAAACGGGATGCTGTGATGGATCGGGGAATTCACTACAGCCTTGCAGGCCAGCCCTGCACCCCTAGGCTATCCTGTCCTGAAAAAATCATTCCCTGTTTTTTCAGGAAGATGCCACACATCTCTGCTCTGCTGTATGCCCTGTCGTCCTCACCTCTCCAACACGCTCCTCCTGCTATGGCCCAAATTCCCACTTTGCTCTTCCTTTTAACACTGGCCCTTTTCTCCCACTTCCCCCATCTTCCTCGGGCACAAGTCAGCCGGCCACTGCTCTGGCGCTCTGCAGAGCTCCTGTCTTGGGGGTGCCTTGCCCCTTGCTGCTGCCTTGGTCACCTCCAGCTGGGCTCCATGCACTGGCATGGTTGTTTGCTCTGCGATAAGAGCGTTTGCTAAGGAGTGTGCCATGGCATGCAAACGGGCAGTTTCCGTACCACGAGCTACCCGGCGACTTTCATTCAGTCTGTTAAATGGAAAAGCTGAGCCGTGGTTTGCTTTGACAGCAGACATGAATGCCATCAGCGGGGTGTGCACATTGGCATGGACCGCAGGGCAGATCCCAGCCTCCGGCACCCAGCCCTGTTCCAGGTGTTCCCAGAGAAGAGGCTGGGGAAGCTGGAGCCTGGAGCAGCTGCTGCTTTCCTCGTGCACCATCTTCTCGTGCCGCAAGCAAGAGAGGGCCCCGATGCAAACAGGTCGGCAGAGCGCTTTAGGGAAGACGGCTTTGCGAGGCACAGCTGCAGAGCGAAAGGAATGCAGGAAGCCGGAAAGAAGATCGTGTTTGTACTGGGATTTGTTTTCTAACTGGTTTTCAACACACTGCTGCAAGAAGGAGACGAAAGGCATCTGTAAACATCTTTATCTTTCCCAGGGTGTTTCCTTGATATATTGGACATGGCTTTGAGCTTGGCCTCTGCCTTGGTTCTTCTTGAATGGCCAGTTTTTTTCAGTCATTTTTCTCCTCTGCTTGCAAAAGGTCTTTTCACACAGTAGCCAGAGAGAAGGGCAGTTTGGAGAACAGGAAAAAAAAATGCATTTATAAAGCCACTGGAACTGGCACAGGCCCAAAGCCAGGAATAGCACCTGAAACCACTCTGACACTGGCAGGGTAACAGGCTGGCAGTGTTTGCCCAATTTCAGCCAGTTAGCAAGGGCTGACCTGTCTTGAGCAAGAGTCGTGAAGCCGTTTCCAGGGCATAACAACACTTTTATTGACCTCACCATTCCCATACACACACAGGAGCCGTGCTGCAGCCTTGATGGGCTATGGCTGGAAAAGGCAAAGCTGCAAAAGCAGCAGTATCAGCTGATTGATAGGGGCAAGGCTTCAGGGCACACCAACCTTCTTGCAGGTCTTCCTGGGGGTCTCATTAGTAGAGTCTGAATGCTTGAAAAATTATTCTTAATGTGTTTGAAAGTGCCCGGGGTTTTTTTTTTGGTCTTGTACCCCTGTTAAGAGAGTTGCTTCTCCCACGCAATTGTCTTGGTGATGATGGTGCTGTGGCTGGGAGAGGGTTGAGTCCTGCAGACCCCACAGCTGGCTCCTTTGCTCCCCAGATGCGAGGGCCATGGGGCAGAGAGGCAGACAGCATGCAGGTAGGACGAAGCAGGCATGTGTGCAGAAACACATCCTGAGGTTTAGAGCAGGTGATCTTGTAATGCCCATGTTAATGGAAGCCAGTAGAAGGTCTTCAGGCCATGAGGGTTGCTGGTGGCTGCAGGAGGGCTTTGGGAGGCAGATGGGAGAGACTGGGAGGAGGCAGACAGGAATGACAGCTGCAAAAGCTTTGCTGCTTAAGAGAAAGAGGCCAACAAAGACTGGCCCTGCCCTGTCCCAGGGGCACAGATGAAGGATTTCAGGGTCTGCTTCATATCTCTGAGCAGAAAACCAGAGGGAAAAGTCACCCCGCTCCTTTGTTACTGGCAGGTACAGCTGCTGGCCCATCTGGTCACTGATCCCATTAATGCTGCCTCTGTGCCTAGACATCAGTCAGGAAATCTGGGGACTCAAACCCAGCACTGGTTCATTGGGCAAAAAGCTGGGCTCAGACACATGTGACCTGACACATCTCATCATGTCACCCCCAAGAGCTGCACAGTCCAGCCAGAAGACTGTGCTGCCAATGTTATGAGGTCTTCTAGGTCTCTTTGCATGAGCCACAGCCTCAAAACACAACCCTTTACAGCTGCCCACCCTCTGAGCCAGAGACATAAATATTTTGTGCGGGTTCAGGAGTGCAGTAAAAAAAAATCTCCTTCACAAATGATGTAACCTGCTGCCTTCCTAGCCTAACTTCCTCACTGGCTTTTTGTTGCACCAGGGAAGTCAGCAAACACACCTCCCACGTGTCCCATGCATCAGCTGTGTAAGACCTCCTGTGGGGATTTTGGTGGCACGTGGCAGGGAACTACGAGGGAAGCAAACTCCTTCCTGAAGCGGTTACATAACTGGGAAACAAATAGCATGGGAGGCTTCAAGGCAACCAACACCTTCATTGGTCAGAGCAGCAGGAACCGCTGTGTTGTGATGAACTCATCTCATCCGCACTAGCAGTTCTGGCCGCCAAATACTTTAAGGCTGATGATGACTGGAGGAGCCGGAAGGAACAACATCCAGCAAACAATTGCAAAAGTCAAGTCTGAGCAAGAAGGAGGGTGTGTGCGGGGGTTGCCAAATCCGGCAGTATTCCTTGGAGACAACAACAACAATCACAGGAATATTTAATCATGCTACTACTGTGCCTTGCTGAACCGAAACTGGCACCAGGGTTCAGGGCTTGGGAACTGGAGCTGCCACGAGGAACAAACAGGGGGATGTGGCCATCCCAAATGCAACTGGGAACAATGCAAAGCCACTCCACTTGCCCAACATTTGGCGTCATCACTGTTTTCTAGCCTGTCGCCTGGGATGAAAATGAGGCCAAACACAACAAGAGCCAAACTGATTCTCAGCATGATAAAAGAGATGGATCAAAACACAGCCAGCCCCCAAACACAAATCCCACACACTGGAACCAAGGAAAAGAGCACCACGATGCCAGGAGCCAGGGAAATCGGCTGATTAAGACAGGTTCATGCAGGATTGCGAGATGAAACCATGAATCAACCTGTTTAATGGGCTCTCCATCTAGGCACAAAGGTGGCTCGGGGCCTTCTGTCTTCTAACAAAAAAGATCTCCACCATCTTCTCAGACTGCCCTGCAGACCGTCCTCCCATCTCCAGTTTTGGGTGGCAGCGGAGTAAGGTGCACGTGAGTGAAATTCTGTCCCTTAACAGGGTGTCATCTTCATTGCTAATGGCAGAAGTAGGTGGCAGCCCTGAAAATGAATTCCTGCCTCCTGTGTGATGTCCTTCTTGCAGGGTGAACTTATTGGAGAGTCCTGCTCCTCCTGATATCTTCTGGGCTGTTTCTGAGCACTAATCTTTTGATCTCAACAACATCCTGTGGCAGTGAGGTACACAGTGCAGTGTTTCATGCCAAATACTCAATGATCTTCTCTCTTCCCTACTTGCATGACAGGAGAGAATAGAAGGTTTCCAGTCTGCTTTTTCTAAACCACTTGTTCTCCTCTACAGTTTCAGTACAGCCCCTCTTACTGATTCTGGCTCTGACTGTCAGACTACAGAGCTTCCTTGGCCTCTTCACAAAATAGACTGTTCCCATTGTTGCACTGACAGTGTGCACAGCACTTCTCACCCCCAAGCTAATGGCAGTGGTGGTGTTATCAGTGTGACTGGACAGGGAGGACCTCTTGTCTCTGTCAATGCCTGAGCAGGAGGGTTGCAGCCACGAGAGGCCTCCAGCAGCCCTTCTGTGGGTGCTGCAGGATCTGGTTGCCATGAAACATGCGTCCCCTCCAGTGCAACAAGGCAGAAATCCCACCTGGGAGCATGAGAAGAGGCTGGGCAACCTCTCCGGCTCCATCTGGCCTCCATGCAGGCAGCGCCAGATGAGCAGGCCCATGCAGGGCAGGGGGGGATGAGGCCCAGGAGGCGGCAGGATGCCCCACAGCCTGCCCATCTGCGTGGCACCGGAGCAACGAGGCACAGGGGCTTTGCAGAAGGTGGCCACAAGGCCGAGGCCGACAGGAGGGCAGAGGGCCGGGCCCAGGGGTGCCCCTGCTCATCCCCCCACCAAGGAGACGGCATCCCGGGGACCAACATGCGTCCACCTCGCCGCGGCCGGCTCCGGACCCGCCCCCCGCGCCCCGGGCCCCGCGCCCCGCGCCCCGGGCCGCCTCGGCTCGCCGCCGCCAGCCTGTCCCGGCCCGCGCAGCGCCGCCGGAGCCGGAGCCGGAGCCGGAGCCGGAGGCAGGGGCGGAGGCAGAGGCAGAGGCAGAGGCAGGGGCAGGGGCAGGGGCAGGGGCAGGGGCAGGGCCCCGCCAGCGGGGCGTGGAGAAGCGCGGCCCCGCCCGGCCCCGCCCCGCTGCCTTCTACCCGCGGCGGCGCCGGGCGCATCGGGAGTTGCGACTGGGACGGGCCGAGCGCAGCACGTGGCGTCGGGGCCGGAGCAGGGAGAGGCTTTCGCGGCTTCCAGGGCGTGTGCAGCGGCAGGACAGCCATGGACGGGCGGGTGGTGGTGATGATCAACGCGCTGCTGGCCGCAGGTGAGGGCTCGGGCTCGGGCTCGGGCTCCGGCGCGGGCGCGGGCGCGGGCTCCGGCGCGCTGGCCTCGCTGACCGTGCCCCGTTTCCTCCGCAGCGTGCGCCGCGGCGGCGGGTGGGCTCGGCCGCAACGTGCTGCACAACGAGGTGCTCCACAAGGTTGGCGGCGACGGGGCGCCCCTCCCGGCTACGGCGCCGCTGCTCCGCGGCAGCCCCGAGAAGGAGGGCGGCGGAGTGGCCTCGGGGGACGACTTCAGCGAGCTGCCGAGAGGTACCGGCGGGGGCGGGCTGGGAGCCGCGGCGGAGCGGGCGGGAGTGCGGGCCGGGAGCCGGGCTCCGCGGCAGGCCGGGGCTGCCCCGGGGTGCCTGGGCCAGGTCGGTCCGTGCCGGTGTCCCGGGGCAGGGAGCGACTCGGGGTCCCGGGGCGGGTGTGGAGCAGGGTGAGGGGGACTCGGGTTGGATAGGGACAAGGAGAGAGGGGGACCCGCTCCGGCTCGAGATCCCGATCTGGGCAGGGAGAGCTTGGCTTGGTTCAGATCTGGATTTGGTTCAGGGCTGGAGCCCACAGGAGGGGGTCAAGCCTGGTTTGAATCCAGATGTGAAGTGGGTCCTGGTGCAGATCTGGAGCTGGTGGGTGGCATGCTTGGCCCAGCTCCAATGGGGAGTGTATGCAGCTGGGACAGGGGTTGCTTCTGGCTCAGCCCTGTGCTGCCTCAGAGTGGGTGCTCCCCAGGTAGCAGCTCCCTGTGGGCTGCTTCAGGGGAGGCTACTATCACCACCTGGGAGACAGCAGGCTGGGTACAAGGGTGCTGCTTGAGAGCTCCCAGCACCCTGACACCCTGCACATGCACCTTGCCTTGCTCCATGCCATGGCACCCAAAGGTGCCCCTGCCCTGTGGTGCCAGCCTGGGGTGCAGGGCAGGGCAGGAGCCCTGGGCAGCAGGCAAGAGCCACCCCTCCAGGACTTGTGGCTGTAGCTCAGGGCAGTTGGGTTTTGGCAGCCTCTTGCTTTGTGTCGGGGGTGTCGATAGTGCATTGGGCATGGCAGTCCCAAGAGCTCCCAAGCAAGGGGAGCCATGATCCTGCAGTCCCTCAATTATGCCCTGTGAGTGAGAGCTGTGCCTGAGGAAGGGAGAGCCCTTCTGGTGCATGTGGCACCCCTTGCCCACATGTATTCAGCCCTGGGCTGGGTGCGTGTGCCTGACTGGACTGCACTGCCTTTGCTGCCTTCCAGATAGTGGCAGTGGTGGCTGCAGGGGAGGGGACCACTGTGACTCACCCGCTGCCCACGTACGGCTGCTCCTCATACCTAGCTGGGGTTAGTCACCCAGCAGTCCCTTCTACAGAGGCGTGGGGGACACTGTCTCTCTGTTAGGCTCTCTGTGCATTCATGCTTGACTCTTATGCCCTGGGTCTGGACCAGAGCACGTCCGGGTGACTCTCACGGAGGTTGTGCCCATGGGGTGAGACGGGAGACCCATCGAGGGCTGGTAAGGGTGACTGAGCCCTGTCCAGCCTTGCGTGTGTGACATGCTGAGGTTGGTAGCCTAGCACCAGGAGGAGTGAGCTCTACTCTGCCTAACGTTCACCCTCCTCTCTTTTCTCATTTTTCCTCTTTGCTTTCTGGCTGTCTGATCCTGTCAGACTGTGATGCTAACACCCAGCTTTGCAAAACAAGGCTGATGATTCAAGTCTAAGGGGATTCTGCCCCCAAGAAATGCTCCTTTTCTTGATGGGAGATGCAGTAGGAGAGCAAAGAGATGCTCCCATCTGCCCTCTGGTCTTCCAGGCATCCCTCCAACAAGGGGATCCCATCCTAGAGCAAGTGATCTTGCAGGCATGGGCTGTGCCTAGTTTAAGGAGGGAAGACTGCAACAGGATGGACTGATGGGGCTCTGGTTTTGGGGGTGGGGGGTATCTGTTGCTGAATCAGCATGGCACAATCAGCTGGCTGCAGCCTGTCAGAGCACTTTTGCGATACTTTGTGCTAAGTTATAGTCAGAGAAATCTGGCTTTCATGCCAGAGGCACCTTTCTCTCTGTGCTCCAGCCTTGAGGATGGCAGATCTTTTCCTCTGTGGCTGGGGGTGTCTCTGTGTGGGGCCATCTGTGGCATCCCTGCCCACCTGGACTGGACCAGTTTTCCCCCTTCCTACCAGCAAGATCACGCAAATCCTCTGCGGATGTGCTGCTTGGAGGACGCAGGATAGAGCCCCAGGGGCAAGGGTCAATGCCAGAGAAGGGCAGCAGTGAGGGAGGCCGAGGGGTCAGCAGCACCGCTCCTGCCCCTCCGATAGCACATGTCTGCGAAGAGCCCTCTGCGGCAGGGAGATAACCCACAGGGGAGGGGACAGCTACTGCTGCCAGCCTGGGGCAGATCCTGGGGCCCTGCGTCTCACCCGGATCTGGGGGTTTCTCCAAGCCACAGAGTTTCCTGGAGTATCAGTTTTCTCCAGGCCTAGCTTGAAGGACGTTGAAGTTGTGAAATAGCTTCCTAGGCATGCAAACTAATGGTGCACCGCGGCGCAAGAGGCGCTCGCATGGGAAGGAAGGTTACGCACGCTGAGGGTTTGGTTATGTGAGAAAGGTGTTGAGAAAGCATTAGGCATGTTAAAACTTGCCAGGTTAGACTCAGCTGCCCTTTCCCCCTTGTTCCCTCCATGCAGCATGTGAATTAGTTTGTATTTCCCCAGCCTCACTGGAGCTTTTAAAGCCTTGATTTGGTGGGGCTGGAAAGTGAGTTTCCAAGCAGTGAGTGCTCTTTCTGGCACCTTGTGAGATCAAGCTGGGGTGGATTTTGGCATTTACCCATCTTAAACTATTCCAATAATGTTGCTGGTTTTGCTTTGTGTCTGTGGAGAGCATCTAAGGAGCTTGGTGCTCTGGTTCCCACCAGCCTGCATAGCCAACTCAGCAGGGAGCTGGCCTTGCACCGAAAACCACTGAGTTCCGCATTGCAATTAAAAAATACCTTTGTAATTCATGGGAATGCTTCCTTTGCCATCTGCCTGGTTCTGCAAAACCAAAAATTGACCTGGGCTTGCTCTTTTAATCCTGCTCTTGTCCTGTGTGCAAGCCATCATTGTAACCACAGGAAGGAGAGTCCATCAGAGCCATGAATGGGCTCTTACAAAAGACCATGCTGATCAGGGAAATAAAAGCTAAAGACACAATTAGCAGTCTTCTGTGTCCAGTGGAAACTGGTGTATATAATAGCTACATTTGAGATGCATAAAGCCCTGTTTTTTCTGCCAGATTTCTTGGTTACTTGTTCCCTTATTTCCTTTAGAATTGTTCTGATGAATCAGAAAGGCCATGATATTTGTGAAAATGTGGAAAAAAATGGAAAAACCTCTGCTTGGGGGCAGATTGCTGAACAAAAGGCTGCGTGAATGCCAGGGCAGAGTTGGCTACAGAGTCTAGGGTTTGCTGTTCTCTTTTGCTTTCAAATGAGAAATTGGGGTGACCAGTGTTTTCTCCTTTTGAAATTGTTTTCCAGTTGCTTTCTTGTCAAAGCCTCAAGGCCTGGTTACTCCCAAGAAAAAGGGGAATGGGAATAAAAGAAGAAAAGGAAAAGGCCTGGGTAAGAAGAGAGACCCATGTCTGCGAAAGTACAAGGATTTCTGCATTCACGGTGAATGCAAATACATCAAAGACCTGGGCGCTCCATCCTGCATGTGAGTTACTGCTACGTGCCTGTCCAAGGGAAACCTTAGTCATTGTTCCTTGAATTCTCTGGGCTGCACAGAGGAAGAGCGTAGGAGATATTTTTAGTGCTTGTTCCCTGTCTGTGTGGAGATGGCTCTGACTTTGCATTCTGTGTGCTTCTTGAGCTGTGTCACTTGGAGAACAGTTGGAAACTTTTGGCCTCTGCTCTGGCCTGGTTTCTGTCTTTTGAACAAGTCCCACCGAAATCCCTCGTGGCCTGGGACTCGGAGCGCTCTGTCCTGCGGGAGCTCCACATCAGGCCTGCGGGACGTCAGTCAGGCTTGCAGCACAGCGAGTTCCTGCTGTGGTGGAGTTCGCGGGAATGTGGACTCACGTGCTAGGGCTCAGCTGCCTGGCGGGTGTCCAGAAGTTGGCTTCCCTTGATCTTGGTGGCTTGGGTCCAGAGTGGAAGTCCAAGTACCTGTCCCTCTGAAATGGGCTGCAAGTCTTGCATCTGAGGCCTTCTTCAGATCTGGCTTGAGAAATCCTCTCCCGGCTCAATAACCCCATGTCCTTTGCGCTGTCCCTCATTGCTGTGAGCCCTTGCCAAGAGCTGGGGAGCTTCTGGGGCCCAGGGCTGGCTGGTGAGCTGGGGGGCAGAGGTGAGAAGCAGGCATTGCACCTATGAAGATACTGGCTTCCCCTGCAAGGGCACGGTACCAAATGGCCCCTTGTTCCGTGCGTGGCACAGGGATCTTGTGCAGTGGTGCTATCAAGGGGTGAGAGCTGGGGAATGAGAATGGTCTCACTCCCCCTCTTGCTGTGCTGCATTCCTATGCTGGGATGTAGTGGCACGAGTGGGAGGGCGAGCTCTGCTGCGGCACCTGGAGAGCAGGCACAGGCCGCATCAGAAGTAGCACCGTGGGGGGCAGCCTGCCAAAGCCACATCTGAGCTGTTCCTTGGCCTCAGTGGAGGATGGGACTGCGTATCCCCATGAGGAGCAGCATGCTCCTTCTTCCACCCCCTTAGCCTGCAGGTAGAGAGCAGGGACCAGACAACGCAAGTGGAGGAGAAAGCAGGTTTGCTCACTTCCTGAGCACCTGGATCCAGCTGCTGCTACCTCGGGTCATACCCATGGGTGCAAGTTATATCCACCAGCTCAAACCCTGCCCACATCAGCAGGGATCAAAGAGGCTTTGTTCTTTGCTGGCAGTCCCCTGAGCCACCCAGCCCTGTGCCCAGAGCCTGGGGAAGATAAGCCCTGGCTCCCTGGCTTATAGTGTCCAGAAGCTCTCATGCCCTGGAATTGGCAGGGATCAGGGTGTGCACAGCTCCTTGAACCACTTAGTTTTGCTGTGCCTGGAAGCTGTCACGGAGTCGTTGCTGGGCCCTCAAGCAGGGGCATCAGGACTGCCAGCAAGAGAAGATCTCTGCCAAACTGACTTTCATTGGTGACCCAGTGTGCTGTGGAGCACAGTCCTTCCCTGCTTCCTGGCTGCATCAGGCCAGGACAGCTGGGCATCCCCTTCCCAAGCTCCTCCTGAGCAGTCACTGGTTTCCTGAGGCTGAAAGAAGTCTTAGAGCAAGAGCAAGCAGGAGGGGTGCTGACCCAATGATCTTGATCTGGACTCTGTGTCTGGAGCCAGCTGTGGGGCTCAAGCCTGATGACCCATCTCTGGGCTATCCCCTTGGAGCTGTTGCTTGTGGTTTTAGGACCAGTGGCCCACTTGCCCTTGGAATCCCTGGGGCAGCAGTTCTGGAGCTGGGATTTGCAGCTTTCCTCATCAGAAGCAGGCTTGGGCTGTCTCAGCTCTTTCTGGGGCTCTGTGAGGCCTCGATCTCCTGTAATGAGGCCTTGTGGCACCTGGTGTCACTTGATTTGTGTTTGCTCATACAGTCACTGTTTTCAGTGGCTGGGAGTGCTTGGGCTGCAACTGGCTGGCTCTGGCCATGCCACCTGTGCTGCAGTGTCTTTTTGATCTTTGTTTCCTGTGGCTGGCCCCAGGGTTTGGGCAAGCTGAGGACGATGCCCAGCCCAGGTCCTTGAGCACTGCTGAGAGGCAACTCTATCTCTGCTCTGTGTCCAAGGCAGCCGCCTGGGGTGGAAGGTGATGTTGATGTGTGGCGTGGTATTAATGGAGCTCTCCCTAAGTGCAGCGAGCCAAGAGGGAGGTCTGGATTAAGTCCACATGTTGGAGATAAACTCAACACCACGGACCCTCAGCTGATCTGGGCAGAGACATGAGCTTATTCAGCTGGTCACGTCAGTAGGTGTTGACTCATAAGGAGGGTTTGGGTGGCTGCCTCACAGCTCTGAGGAGGAACTTTATTTCTGTTATATGATTAACCTCCCAAGCCTGCAGGGAGCTTGCACTTCTCTGTTAGCTCTGGCTGCCTGAGAGCATTGGGGAAACCTGCTCGGAGGAAAGTGCTGAGCTCTGGCCCATGGCTGGAGGTTGTTCCCCTCTTCCTTGCACAGGACTTCCCCTCGCAGAAAGCAGGTGGCCTGGCTTGCTGTGCCACAGGTGGCTGCATGCCACACTCCTGCGTGCCATGGGGAGCCATGTCTTGCCTACTGGGATCTCAGTGGTCCCCCCTTGCAGCCCCTGTTGTGTCCAACCTCTGTGTGTAATGGGGCTGGCTGTCACCCAGAGGTGGTCCAACCAGCCTGGCTCCACTTTGTAGGCGACTGGGAAGAGCCTGGACCCCAGTGCCTTGCCCTGTGGGGAAGGACATGACTTTGCTGGGCATCTTCATGTGATGCTTGGGACAGGGATGCAGGACAAGAGAATTTAACAGTAAACCAGGGGGACAAGGGTGACACCAGACCTCCTGGCTCAGGGTGGGGGCAGGACTCTGGCTCAAGGCTGAGCAAAGAGGCAGCTCTGCCTCACGATGGGAGGGACCTGATGCCCTGTTGTGCTTGGTCACCACCATTCTTTAAAACTCTCTCCTTCTTGTCCAGATGCCAGCCGGGATATCATGGCGAGAGATGTCACGGCCTCTCACTCCCTGTGGAGCATCCCCCCAGCACGTACGACCACACCACCGCACTGGCCGTCGTCGCTGTGGTCCTGTCCTCACTGTGTCTCATCATCATTGCAGCTCTGCTGATGCTGAGGTGAGCAGGATGGGGGCTGCTTTGTCAGAGCCACCCCCCAGGAAGGCAGGCAGGGGATGGTGGCAGGGGCTGCTCCATGCTCTGAACATCTCTTTGCTTGGCCAATGCTCACAGGTGCCACAAAAGGGGTGTCTACGACGTAGAAAACGAAGAGAAAATCAAGCTCGGCATCACTGTGAACCACTGAGGATGCCGGACGCTGGCGAGGTAAGACCATGGATTAGCGTGGGACTTGGGTGCTGCTGGGTGTTCGGATGCTCTGCTTGCTCATTCTGGCTTCTCCAGCATGGGGAGAGCACCACGTCTTGGCTTACTAATCCTGCACCGGAGCCAGGCAGCTCTCAAAGGTGGTCTGAGGCTAGGGAAGCAGTTAGCAGGATTTGGCCCAAGAGCCCCTCTGGTTGAGGCCTGGGTGCCCCGTGTGGCTCCAGTACCCCCCCCCTTTCCTTTCCTCCCCTCCCTCTTGGAGCCCCTGACATCCCTCTTGCTCACACAGGCAAAAACACTTCCTTTTCACTCCCACTTGTCGTTTACTTTTTATTTGCTCCAACTTCATACCTTGCAGCTGGGCATGGGAGTGACTTACTGCTGGGTCCATGCTATGTCACTCTGGATAGTTGGGTGTGTTCCACCCCAGAGGTGGCCATGTAACAGTGGTTGTTGGGTGCTGGAAAGCTTGCAGGTTTCCTCTTTTCTGGGCCAAACCCTGACATTAACCATACTCCCATTTGCATTACAACTATTTCTCTTTTTAATCAAGAAAATACTTTGTTCCTTGTGGGATGAAGTACTACCTTCTAAGGGTTTCTGTAATGCTGCTTATTACTTGGTAGGCAGTGTTTGGGGAGGGATTTTTAACTTTTTGTTGATATGACTTGATTTGCAATGAGCTGCATTTTGGGGAAGGGTCTTCAGAGCAAGATTTTCATTTCTGTCCCCCCTGCCCTGGGGATGGGGGGAGATATGTTGATTGGGGGGGAAAACGCTGCCCTTTCTGGAAGGGAGCCATAGAGGAAACAAGATGTGTGATGGTTAGCCACAGCTCTCCCCTGGCATCCTGCCTTGGAGCCTTCTGGGTCTCATCTTGTGAGGTGTCAAGTGCCTTTACTGCTGGGGTTTCAGCAGCAACCGGAACACTCCCCACCTGGCTGACTGGGACTCCAGAAACCGCTCGGCTCTGCAGCCAGGAGCAACCAAGGGCAGCCTTTTTCCCAGGCACCTGGCGCAAGGCTGCAAAACAAACTTGCCTGTGATTCTCTATTTCAGGAGTCGGCACTAAAGCAGTTCTACCTCCTGGAAGATGCAAGCCACGGAGCCAGCGCTGTCCCTGGGATGCTCTGCAGCACATCGGGAGCTTACTGGAGTGGCAGGACAGCACCCGGTTCGCGGGTTTGGTCAGGCAGTAGTGTTGCCGCAGTGAGCTTAGCGGCAATCTGTGGGATGCAAGAGGTGCAGGAGAGACCCTCTCCATGGGGCAGGCTTTCTTGCTGCACCGCAGAGCTGGCCGGGGCGGCTTTGCGGGGAGGCAGGAGGGACCTGCTGGCCATCGGCAGAGGGGTTCCCTGGCGGCTCGGCGCTGCCTGCTGCAGCGCACAACGAGGAACTAACTGTGAAAGGCTGAAGAGACCAGGCTGGGGGCTTTCTTAGATGCGAGGCGGGGGGGTAACAGCTATTTAACAAGGTATTTTTCATTTTAAATTATATATTTATTTTAGATAAACTGTACATAGTATTTATATTTATTAGAGGTCTGGCCCTGCAACCTTCATTTAGGACAAGACAACAAGGTCAGACCTCCCTTATTTTTTAAGTGCAATGTAATATTCTAATAAATAACACTTTGTTACAAACACTTGGACTGTTAATTTAATGATGGGGGTGGAAAGGATTTGGATCTCTGAAAATTGTAACAACATGCCTTCCGTAATGAGATATCTCAAAATTATTGAGGTGCATCTGTTACAGTGGCATAAATCTGGAGTAAGCTGTGGAGTCTGCTGGACCTGCTTGTGCTGTCCTCCAAGGTGCAGTGGAGCAGGGTTGGGTGCTCCTGGCTCCTACTGAAGCTGAACAGCGTGGTGCGAAGGGGCTGGCGGCCGG